>NW_019641611.1:685001-1128038 GCF_000599845.2 Trichogramma pretiosum | reverse complement strand
TCGCAGGGACCTATTTCGATGTAAAATTTAATGCCCTTTCAGAAACTGAGCGCAAAATTTTGATTTTTTGCGTAATAAAAAAGTTATAGCTACTTAAACAAAAAAAAACGTAAAAATTTTTGCAAAAAATCAAGTTTTCGATTTTTTTTCGCCATGTTACCGGTAAGGAATCACGATATAAATATGATCAGGGGTGATCACGACTATCAAAGTATCTCAGAGAATTTTTATGGAATTTTTGAACCACTTTTCAAATCTTCGTTTTGTGCACTTTTTCTCTAAATTCAATAGTTTTCGAGTAAAAATGAGTCATGTTTTATATGAATATGAGTTATTTTTTGTTTGAAGTAATGGTTCGAAAATTCCATAAAAATTCTCTGAGATACTTTGATAGTCGTGATCACCCCTGATCATATTTATATCGTGATTCCTTACCGGTAACATGGCGAAAAAAAATCGAAAACTTGATTTTTTGCAAAAATTTTTACGTTTTTTTTTGTTTAAGTAGCTATAACTTTTTTATTACGCAAAAAATCAAAATTTTGCGCTCAGTTTCTGAAAGGACATTAAATTTTACATCGAAATAGGTCCCTGCGAAATTTTTCTAAGGTCTAAAACTACAAAAAAAATCGCTGCGAAAACCAACAAAAAAATCAAGCATTTTGGTCGTTAATGGGTTAAAACGGCTCTACAGCAGTTAATTTTGAAGCAATCAAAATTTTGAAAAAAGCAAATTAAAGGTCTTTTTAAGACCTTCAATTTGACGGGTTCGAAGTTTTATTTGCTTGAAAATTAACGGCTACAGAGCCATTTGAATATCGCTGTAAAGAAGCGGTAAAAATTAATTTAAATCGAATTTAAAAACCTGATGTCGATGGAAGTAATTTTGTATTCAAGTGGTTCGAAGGTGATCAGATGCCAATTTCTATCGATGACATTACCGTTCAAAATAATGACGAAAAAGGTACATACAGCTTCGTTTTAAAACTTTCATAATTTATAATGATATATATTAAATAAATAAAATTTAATTTCAGACTCGAGTGATGAAAATGATGACGACACACCTATCGGCAATCTTGAAACGATTTATTCAGATTTAGATGATTCTGATGATTCAAATGGGTCAGAATATGACCACTAAATTTTATGTAATCAATACAATTTTATTGATTTTAAACTTACAATCATAAAACATAATTTATATTATTTTTTTACTGCATTTATTTATGCTTAATTAAAATACAGGCGATCGCGTGAATTCCAATACCGCAGAGCTGATGAGTGCTCATGTTCAACGAACTGTAAGAAGCGCTTAGCCCCGGGTCTGGGGCGTAAGAAATTGATTTTCTTGTTTTTAACAATCAGAAGTTTGGTTTGCTAAAACTTAGACGGTGAATAAGATTGAACAGTACCCTCGAAAAATTTGACACTTTCCGGTCTCCGTAAGAAAAGCATTGCCCCACTTGGTAGGTGTAAGAAATGGTTTTTCATGACTTGTGCACTTCAAACTAAAGTCCTGATAAGGTTTTATGCTGAATAAGATTTGACATAGACCCTATGAAAAATGACATGTTTATTAATGATTATTTAAATAACGCCCCACCCCCAGACCGCGGGACCACCACTAAAGTTTCTTACCCGATGGATAGTAATGATTTTGAAAATATGGCAGTGAATAAGATAATGTAATGATTTGGTCACCGGCTCCCGGTCTATAGGATTAAAATACAGCGAGGGTGGGGTTAGAGTTTGATACGACTAGTCCCGAAAATAATAAAATTTCCAAAATTGTCATTCGAAAAATACGCCTTCAAACCTCCAACGAGTTCAAATCAATCGATTAATGAAAAAAAATTTTTATTCTAAATTTCATTTACCCACGGAAAATTTAATACAGTTTATATCAATGATTATTAATCTGTATAAGAAAAATTACTATTCAAACAAGAAACATTACTACTCATAATATAAAAATTACTGTAATAAATGGGAAATTTTGATAGAATTCAAAAGAATAAATTTTTCCTACATTGAATAGTAAAAATTACTAAAATGTGTCGATGTCACCTCTTTACTAGATATTATAGTAATTTTTACTGTGAATTCTAACAATATTTATTATATTTTTTTCTCCGTGCAGGAACAGAAGAGCAATTGATTTATAACTTAATGAACATTTTTAAAATAAGTTATGCCTTAAAAGCTTGTATACACAATAGGCCATGCATACATCAGACAATCGCGTTCTGGAGATTTGCCCATATAAGCACATTGACACTCATATTTGCGTATACACTCGCGAAGTCCCAGGTAAGCTAAATTTGATATACCTATCGGAATGGGAAACCTCAAAAGTTTTTTTGAAAGTTTATATTCACGAGATGGAAAAAAGAGTGTAAACATTCAATTCAACGAAATTGATGGCCATGTTTCGCTGTAAGCATTTTGAAAAATCAGTTTTTATGTAATAAAAATTGTGAAATTTTATTTTCGAGAATAGGATCATTAGGAGATAGAGAAATTTAAAAAACAATTACGTTATACTAATCAAATGAGTAATGATAGGAACTGAAATGACTATGATTTTTTTTTCGTGCAGGTGCTAATCAACTCGCAAGTAAAAGAATAAAAGATAAAGATTGCGATCTGCGATTTCCACCATGCGATCAAAATAAAATAAGTAAAAAGAAATTAAGAAAACAGTAGATATCGTATAAGACCTATATGCGTTGTCGCAGCAGATGTTTGACGGTCCTTGGCGGGTAAATTCATTCGCGTTTGACGGATATCACGAAAAAGGGAGTATGAGTTGTCGTATTGAATCATCGGAGCCGAAACGATAAATAAAATATGAGGACTGGCAGTGACGAGGCCATGGGCAAGATCGTGTGCATTTTTTTACTCTAACCGAAGAGAGCATAGTAATTCAGTAGCCCAAGTAAGACGACGACGACAAAGTAAAGTAGCGGCATACGCGCAGTGACGATAGCATAAGTAGCTGCGGAGAGAAAACCTGCCCGGAGCGCGAGAAAGGAATTGAAATAAAAGAAGTAAAGTCGTCCGAGACACAATGTTTACAGCTGAGGACTTGTACTAAATCTCGTTCCAGGGATAGAGAGAAAGAAGGAGGAAAAAGAAGCGCAAGAAAGAGAGAGAAAGAGACACGTGGCGAGTAGGACCCGCGACGATGTTTAAGCCCCGTGTGCGATCTTAATCTGAAGGAGCTACTGTTGCACAGCAAAAAAGCGCCGCGAGCCACAGAGAGCAAGAGAGAGGAGGAAAGAAAATCCATCCTCCTCGTACGCGGGCGCGCGCGAGTGCAGGATCAGAGCTCTCTTCTCGGCAGAGCAGCAAAAGCATTGAATTATTCATTCGCGACCGATGCCCCGTGTCGTCGGAATCACTTTTTTACGCTCGATTTTTACGTTTTCGATTGGCTCTCTTCGATCCACTCTATACTACACGAGATATTGAGCAGCCAAGTGGGCAATTAACGCCTATGTACTCACACCCTCCGATGTAATTCCCGATTATCTCGAAAATCACGATCCTCTCGCTCTCTCTCGTATATAGCAGGCGAACGCGCGCGTGCCTCCGCATGCGCTAATTAGCGTGAAGTGCTGCTGCTGCACTGATGTATGCCCGTGTGGAGCCTCTGGGCATTGGGCGCTGGGATTAGAATTGACAAAGTCACACAGCAGCCATCGCCGCTACTGCTGCATTTCTCTCCTGACTTTGCGCTACCTCGCCCACGGTCTCTCATCTACTGACCCGTTCGTGTCAATCAACGGCCATTTCTTCCACTCGAATTGCGCTGCGCTCGTGTACATTATCGCTGACTCTTTCTGCAAGAATTTGACTTTAATAAAGTACACCCAAGTACTCGTAAATTTGTCTACTATCGCTTAGCATCGCTCTCCGAAGAGAGAGAGAAAGACTTAATCTCTCCGCTCGATCATCAAAGTCTAAGTTGACCAATCGTATACGTACTTACGCGCATTGTACTTAACCCCCTTATAGTGCCTAGCATTACGCTCGCGATAAAAAAGCATTAGGTTATATACCCGAGCAAGTATTATACATGTACGTCGCTAAAGAGTCGTTGTTTGTGTTGTTGCGAGTGCGTGTGTATGTATCTTGCACGCGGCACGTGTGCGCTAAAAAGCAATAAAGTCAGCTGCTACTGCTGCCACCCCTCTACATATACGAGATGCATTGGAATGGAGAGATCCTGTGCCGTAGATAGCGGCGAGAGTTGCAAAATTGAAGGAGCTCGTGCGTCGTTCCACGTTAGGCAAATATTGTGTATCGATGCGACGAGCAATTTACAGATTACTTTCTAATAATTTCAGATTGGCCCAGCCTAGATATCGACTTTTTTTCTCTTATATTAAAAAACAAATGATAATATTTACAAAAATTGATATGTCAATTGTGAAATTGTGTGTATGTATGTGTCCAGTTAAAAGCAAGTGTTTTCTGTTGTTGTACTGGATGCTTTTAGTGGGTAACGTGTTCGGGGGCCGATGCGGTGCGGAGGCGTTGGGCCTCGGCCTGATGTCGCTTAACCCAGCCTACAGGTTCGCTCTGCCCCCGGGGCTCGCCGCCAAGACCACCCGCTGCCTTACGTTCGACCAAGGTAGGGGCTAAAAACCACCAATATAGCCACAATTCATCATACCGAATGCAGCTTCTTACAAACTTTTCTTCTTCTTCATTCTTACTTTCTTTTTCTTTACCTTTTTTTAATCAATTATTCATTCGCACCATGAGCAATTTATCACCACACATGCATTCGCTGCTGCACTTGCCAATTAATTCTTAATGTTAAGTATTATACTAAATGCACGTATCATCACTTGCACGCTGAATATATAATATAATATCGCACAATGATAGCAAGAATGTATACTAACCAACCTTATCTCGGGGGCCCTTTGAGCGCATTAAATAATGCAGACCCGCGCGCAAGAGTATCTCTATCGCAAAATCAAAACTAATTAACCCTGTAATTCACGAGTTTTCTTATCAATGCCAACTATTGGTTTGCCACAACCGCTAATTTTATTCGCACGATTTGATTTTTGTTTTTTGCTTCAACGAGAGTACTGCATATACACATACACACACACACACACACGTGTGTCCGTGTATAAGAGAAAAACTGCATGAATATTCATGTCTCGATTTATCTAATCAGTATTTACATTCATGTGCAAGTTATTTTTCAGAAACTGATTTATATATTTTATACTATAATGATGTGACTAGATGGCAATACGAGCACAACATAGTCGTATAGGCTTAAGACAAGGAAAGCGAAGCCAAAAGAGAAAAAACGTTACATGTTGCTCGCGTGAAATCGAGCCTATACGAGCTTGTATTTTCTCTTTCTATCCGAACGCTAATGACCCGCTGCGTGTGTATGTGTGTCGGGCGAAAAAGCAACTGTGCGCGTCGACGTTATCTTTCTGCGTTTAAAGCCACGCGCGAGCAGCAGGACAAAAAGAGTAACGATGATCGGTCCATAGCTGTGATTGAACGGCAAAAAAGGTGAGCATCATATAGCCGCAGGGATTTGTTTATGTATATATACAACGCGTGCGAATATATATGCCTCTACACGGGTAGAGAGAGAGAGAAGCTTTTTATGAGCTATATATGCATTGATTCGCATATACCCAACGCACCCTATAACACTCCCTTTTCTGCTACGTCTGTCTCTCACTCTCTATGACAGTCGTCGAAAACATATTTCAATATCCGTTCCACTTTGTTTCGGGCTCGAACTGCACTGTGCACACCGATTCCAATATTCATTTTGTTAGCTTCTGGTGCGTGCGCTGCAAGCGGTGCACTGCACGAAACCCGATGAAAACCGAACCGCTTTTTTTCGTCCATGTATGGAATTTGGGCAAAAAGAGTTTCAACGCGGTGTGGGCATTTTTACACGACACTAATATAAACTTCTCATTATACGGTACTCTCGCATATACGCTGCAGAGGACCGATTTTTGATTGCCGGGTTATAAATGCCGAGCCCTTGACCAGAGTCGCTACTTTTTGTCTTTCGTTTCTCTTTTTTTTCATTCCCACTTTACTACTGAATTATTGCTTTTGCGCAGCGCCTTAATAAAATCGACGCTCGCGTTTAGGTACGCGTGTAAAATTTGTCAGAGGACGACGACGACGACGATGCGGTGGTTCTCGTGCGTGTCAAAACCTCAAAGTCTCGAAAGCTTCAAAGCGACTTAACAGCTCTTTTATCGCTCGACGCGTGTAAAATGTCTGACGTTTCCTCCCTTTCCGCTCGATCTCTCGTCCCTTGCGTGGACCACGCGCGCATTGTGTACTACGCGCCTGAAAAGATCAACTCATCCGTATACTTGGCGTTTATAATGCCATTTAAATTACGTCGAATCACGGAGCATAATTGATGCATTGAGAATTTAACCATTTTTTTCTAGTAAAAAAAGAGATGAAAATAAATACGCACAAATATTGTTGTCTCTCAAAATAGCTACTGCCATTCGCCCAATGTGACACTCGACCATTTCTAATTCTCATTCTCTCGCTCTCTCACTCTCTCGTCAAGTCTCGTCTCTCACACTGTGAGTAATTATTAACGTATCTCTAGTCCAGTGACCTTTCACCGGCCTTCAGCACCTCATGTGCAGCAGCAGGGGGATATTTGATGGGCAATTCGATTACATGTATACGTAGTTGTCTACCCTTGCCCGAAGGTGCATGCGTGATAACTTGGAATTGCAGTTGGGCTAGGAAAAGTGTGCATCAGCTATCACCGACGCACACCCCTTAAAATAGCTGATTCGAAAATATCAATGTTGATGATCGATCGAAGCCGAGAGCCTTTCATTTCGTTACAATAATTGAAGATTTTCCATGCAGTCGGCCAATCTGAAAGAAAGAATCTAGAAAGAAAAGATGAAATAGTGGAGGAATTAAAAGTATCGCATCAGCTTGAGTAGCAGGCAGTATTATCGTATCATGGTGGCTCTCGTCTTGTCTCAAAATATTTAATTAAAGGTGTACATAGCGAAGCTCACTGTTTGACGCTGTATTGCGACGTCCCTCGCGCGCTGCTCCTCGGCTGCAGTAGGGTTCATTCGAGTATAAATGGCTGAGAGAGAGGGACTAGCTCGCTCGCAGTGCGCTGATACGCTAGTAGTAGTAGTGGTGGCTTTTCTTCCACGGAATATTTAATTAGTTTTTCCTCGGCTGTTGAGGCATGGGTTTGAGGTCTTGAACTGGCGCGCGCGCGGTTATAAATGTTAATTGCAGATGAAGTGGTAATAAGAAGCGAGTGAGCGCGACTACGAGGTCGTTACATCTTGCCCTGTCCTCGAGCTTTCCTCTACACTTTGCTCTCTTGATTTCGAGCAGTGCTTAGATTAATACCAGTCGTCGACGTAGTCAGTGTCGCTTATGGTGCGATATCGACTCTCTCTTTCTCTCTCTCGCGCGTAAACAAAAACTCTACGCTTGATATTGTTTTGAATTCTGAATATTACGAGTTGGAATCTCTGCTTCTCGCGCTTATTGATCGTAAGAGCCTATTGACTGCCTAGGTGTGTGTACAGCTGTTCGAATCCCGATGCAGTATAAGACGCAGGATAAAAAAAAGAGGGGCCAAGAATCACTGACTGATACTTCTTTTCCTCTCTCACCAATAGAAAGAAGTCGCGTGCGGAGGGGCTGCTGGATGAGATGGCTAGAGCGGAATTTAATTAAGTAAAATTATTGTCGCCCAAGCGTGTGCCTCTGCGTTGCTTGAGTGCGTATAAGAGAAAAAGAGAATCGGAAAAGGAAAAGAAGCGAGAGAAAGAGAGCTAGAGGTGCCAAGCCACTGTCTCGTTTTATGCTCTTTAGCAGCTCGGCTCCGACGACGATTTTTCGGAGCTGCTGCTGCTGCTACTGCTACTGCGACTTCTAGGCACTGTTGGCTGTACATATATACAGAGACAACGAGGCGGGCAAGGGTTGTAATGATCTCATTCCACGATAAAACACAAAGTAATAGAAAGTAAACGAATTCAGGAGTCGAGCTTTCTTTTTCTCACTCGGTGAAATAGTTGCAGCCTGCATACTTCTCTTCTTCTTCTTCTTTAATTACCTCACTGAAAGTCTTTGTGTTTCGACGTTGTCGCCTCGCTACTATTTTTAATTAAGAAATACGAAAATCACTAACGAGTACTCACCGCTGACTATTTAGCTTCTTACCGACACGGATTTTTCTTTGGAACTTTAAGTTTTTTTTATCAAACGGAATATTAGTAGATCAACATTTTTCTTAGTATTAATACTTTTATTTAAAATTAATGCTTCAAAAACTTAGTCAAATATACATGCACTTTTAAACCAAAATCGAATTCAAAGCTTGCGGAGGCTTCAAAAACTTTAACTTTTATAATCTCTCTGCACGGCGAGTTTAAATACGTAACATGAACTAATAAATGAAAAAAGGTAATTTTTACGACATTCTTTCCGTTATGATTTGAGTAAAGCCCTTCTTATTCGAAAATTTACACATTGGCATAATATTACGAAAAAATTAAAGCGATGAAAAATATGTCCACTGGTTCGCATAATAATAGCATTACTTAATTAATTATAGGCACCCCCGAAGAGTATGGCACAAAGAAAAATGGTTGGGCCAGCGCTTATAACTGCTGCAGGTATCAATTTTTATGCGTTATTAGCGATATAATGAAAAATACCCGAGCTAAATTATAATTTTTCGGACTGTTGAAACGTTAATGATGATTTTCAATATTTTCATCGAATTGAAATATCTCGTCGGTAAGCAAGCGAGCGAGCGATCGCAAATTCTCATTATTTTTTCAAGCGTTACATCGCAGCGAGAGAGAAAAAATCAAACGCGTACAAACGAAACAAAACGACCGAGAGTGAAAGAGAGAGAGGAAAAGGCGAAAAAAAACGAACGATCCAATTGATTTTTGCGGATGCATATAATTTATCTGCCGGTGCTGGTATTTGTTTTTATCATCTCTCCTGTATTTTTCCACCCTGGTCTCTTGCAGTAATACCTTTTATCGTCCGGTGTCACCATTAATTTTGACATTTACTCGCAGTGCAGCAACGGCAGCGGAGGATCACAGAAAAAAACACATACTCGGACGTTATAAAATTGTTTCGCTTTCCGCGGCTTTCACCCATGCACATACATCGGGGTAGCTCGGGTCTGATTAAATAAATACTCGTTTAGATTTCCACGCCTAATCTTTTCAGAGACACACGCGTATACATGGGCATATATCTTTGGAAATTTCAAAGCAATATCAGAGCTTCAAAGCTCTTTGCACCGATTTAAAAGGCTCATATCGTTCTAACCGCAAACTCCCCCAATTCATCGTCGAAAATGGTTGTGGCGTGCTCACTCTCTCTTTCTCCCTCAACCCTTGTGCTTCACATACACGAGAATTCACCACTTTTCTCACTCGCGTAAATAGGAAGATGTATAGGAGATAGAAAAAACATAATCATGCGAGGCGTTATTACCTATTTGTCGGGCACGGTAACAGTATAAAAGCTTTAAATCGCGTCCTTGCCGTACTACACCGGGCAGAAAGAAAGAGAGGGAGAAAGAGAGAGCCTCTCCTACCAATGTCTCTATGCCGATACCACCTAAGCCCTCGGTTCGATAAGCGGCGCCGATAAGCGAGCAGCTATCACACGTGTGTGTACATATACGTGGCGAGACTTTGCTCGGGCGCTTTAAATTTTCGGTGATTTTCTTTAAAATCGCTGCCACGCGTATGCACGCAAAAAGAGAAAAACGCAGGGTGTACAATCGCGTTAAATAAAAGTGGCAAAGCTAGAGATAGCGCTGACGAATAGTAGCTCTCTCTCTCTCTCTCGCGTGCAGGGGGTGGCTTGTTACTAGATTTTTTGGCCGATCGTCGAAACAAACGCATACGTCGCCTGCAGCTTGACTAAAATCCGCGAAGGGCTGATAGCTGCGCGGCTTTCAGGAACTAAAGCTCCAGAGAGACGTATCGGTTTAGTCTTTTTTTCGCCGACCTTTTACATTCGCACGGAATCTTTGGAAAAAGAGAGCCTCTCTCTCTAATTTGGCATAACTCTGAGTTATTACGAAGATTTTGCTTGACGTCGGGGCAGCAACAGTAGCAGCAGTAGCAACAGTGCCCCGCGCGCAATATGAAAGATCATATGTCACGCGAAGGAATTTCGCATTGTGGCCTCGTACACACACGTTGCTGCCTGCTTGGCTACGAGATTGAATTCCTCTGGTACACGGGAGCGGGGAGGGTGGCTTGGCTCTGTGTGCACGTGTATATGTTTACGTGTGTTTACGCGTGAGTGTGTGTGCACACTGCAGCGGTCAAAACGAATGCGGTGTAGCGAAACATATACACGTAACGACAAATTGCGCGTACTGTGGGGTGGTTGCCGGGCGCTCGACGCTAATCCGACCAGCTCGAAACTATAAAGCCTTCGTCGCGGGTATGGCTGCGATCGGCTATCTCCCTGGCGTTTATTTGTTGGCTTTTCTGCTCGTTCCGCTGCTCGTGTCGACTGGCTGCTACCGCCGCTGTTGCCGCTGCGTTTAGAGGTGCCGTATTCCCGTTACTGACACTTCATACCCAGGACAAACAAGCACCGACAGCCGCGATTAGGATGTGCTTTTCCAAAATTTTGCATTGATTTGCGACGCGCGTTTCCGTGTTTGTTGTTAAGATACGAATTATGAATTATGTCCGGCGCCGTCGTGTTTGTGCGCGAGCTCGTCTGCGAGCGTTTATAGAAAAAACAATACGCAACGTTTCGAGCTAATCGATGGTAAAGTTAAAGAAGAGATAAGCCGGCTTGCAGTGCGTTCGTGTGCAGTGGAATCGACTTTTTAGTGTCTCGGCGGCTTGTCCAGTATTTACTTACTCTCTTTCTCTCGCTTCTCTCCCTCTGCACTGTCTTTCTTTCTCGACTTTTTCGATTCTCTTTGAGCGAGGCAAGAACCGCCGCGAGAAGCAGTTATATATACGCGATACAGGCAGACAGGAAGAAGACCGAGCAAAAAGAGGTTGGGGGATGGTCGCGCGCGTCTTAGCTGCGCTCGCTCGCGCACGTGTATATAAAAGGGCGAGAGCGAGAAAAGAAATGCCGGCCAAGTGAAGCGTGTATAGCTACTCTTTGTGTCCAGGAAAGAGCTGATAGGATACGCGTTTGAGAAAAAAGAGGGGAAGAGTACGACAAGCTGCGGGATTTATTACGCCGCGTATAAACGCGTGTAGCAACAGCAGCGGCGGCACATACGAGCTCGCATTCCTCGTTCCGCGTATTTTCTATTCTCGGCTCCTCGCTCGCCATCCTCGCGTACATACTTAAACACACGAATTACGCGTTTGTGCTTTTCCTTGGCGTTTAAATAGCTCAATCTCCAAATTTTTCCTTGTTTCCTTGCCTCCTAAACGAGCAGTATTTATGAAGCAGTGCAGGTTGTTTTATGCGCTCTATCTTTGTATTATTACCCTCGAAAAAGTGCGTGCGTGTATCGTTTTATGTATTCGCTGCTACGAGGGTGGCGTGGGGGGTAGGCCATGCAAGACACGCTAAAGACATCAATCACCGGCTATTTTAATAACGCCGCAGCTATGCGTGTCGTGGTGCGTGTAACAACGGCATTTTTTCCGCTGTGCAGCTAGTAGTAGCACCGTTGTCGCGCGCCGCGTTATTATTCGCCGCGATTACGCGTTTTTCCTTTCCCCGCGCGGAACGATGACGGCTTTTTATACACCGACATTCCAATGATTCTTTGCTCTTATTCTTCCGAAGCTCTCGTGTGACGTACGCGTACTATATCGACCGAGAGAGAGAGAGAGAGAGAAAAATTTAGTCGCACGAGCTTTTGACCTCGATCGCCCGCACGGAACCGTTATATTCATATACGCGTCGCAAAGTCGTCGAGTGTAGGCGCACATATTTGCCCTGCATAAATGTATACACATGCTAAAGAAGTTGCTGCTCTGCGTGGAGGAGCCGCTGCTGCGTCGTGGATGAGCTTGCAAGAGGCGCCGAAAGAACCCTCGAGGATGAATTTTACAAGCGAGTAGAAGAGAGAGAAAGAGAGCTCCGGGGGTTGGATAGATGGATGTGTATCCTCTCGTATAACAGCGCAGCCGACAAATACAAATTCCTCTTGGCGTTCTCGGCTCCTCCACTTCTTTTTTCTTCCTCCTCTGCTTAGTTTTCTCTCGCTCTAACTTGTTCGCGCGCGACAAACGCTCTAAGCTTTTCTTTGCATATTCTTTGGTCCAGCAGCTGGTGCCTCGCTATCAGTTCCTAGGCCCGAAATCTCCATTGAATGATTTACGACGAATACACTGCGCGTTGCCGTCGAGCGCGCGCTAATAGTGCACGCGTGTATGCGGATTAGTCGGATTATCATGCGAAATAAAAATGTTTTTTTTTGCTGCTGCCGCCCCTTATAAGAGACATATGCGATCGAGCACATCGTCGCGTACGCGCAAAGTGCATACACATGTCCGGGGAGGAGAAGGGGAGTAAAGATTGATAATAATTTATCGAAAAAACGCAGTGGACTTTTTTTGTGCTGGAAAACGGCGCAAAGCTCTTGGTCAAATATGCGCAGAGATGCAGTTGCTGAATAAATGACATTTAGTTCAATCATAAGCGTTGTGGCGATTAGTCAACGATAACGCGAGGTATTTGCGAGCGCGCGCAATTGCAATATGAAACGATGAAAATGAAAATTAGTCTGCGCATTTTGAACGCGGAGGCTTTACATGTAAGCGCGTTTATCCCGATAATGATGCATTTGCCCGTTAAAGCGCGCCTGCACGCGTATACAAGCGCAATCCGATGAATTTGTAGTGGACTTTTGAGCGTGTACTTTTCGATGTAACCAGCACAAGTGATTACAAACGAGAGCGGTCATGCCAAATTAATGAAATAAAACGACTGTTTTCCCAACCGCACGCTTGTCTCATAAAATATTGAAAAAGCTAATCACAGTTACTATTCGTTATTGATAGAAAATAAACGATATCGCCAGTCGGCAGCAGTCCTTGATAATATACGCGCGAGCTCTGATTGACGTGGCACACCTGCACTTTTCCTTTCGTTAGCTATTCAACGAGCGCTTTTAACAATGCATCTTTTTTTGCTATCTTTCGACGCCTCCTCCGCAAGCGTATCGTTGAAAAATCGACCGGTATTACCATTGCAAAGAGGTTTGCTCGGCTATACGTCGCTGGTGGTATCGTTTATTTTTTGCTCGAAAAAGAGCCCCGAGTAATCAGATCAGGAAGGACGCGTAATACGTTGGCAAAGTCTACGCTTCATCCGAGAGAGAGAAAGAGAGAAATATTCAGGCGCGAGATCTCTTTTTCGTTAATTACTAATAATATTCAGACCAAAAAGAGAGACGGTGAGAGGCAAGCGCGAGAAAACACACGGAGGGGTGCATCGTAGATGTTCGACTGGCCCCGGCTGCGAATTTCCATAGATAAACAGAGAGAGAGCAGAAACGAGCGAGCTAGCGAGACGAAAGAGGATACGCTAGGCGTGAAGGGCAAGAAAAATGAATAAAATTATGTACCCGCGACGTTGGCGTGAAAAAGGCAAAAAAGGTGTCAGTTCGAAAGAGAGCAAAAGACTCTTGTGCTGTATGTGCGTGTGTTTAAAGCGTCGGTGGTATGATCCTTGAAAATCGTCAGGGGTAGTAGCAGCAGCTAGCAGCCGTCGCGCCGAGGGTTGAACGATATTCCGGTATAAGTCAGAGAATGCGGACAGCCGCGCGGTTAAGAGAGAGGGATGTACGTGTATAACGTGTTGCCAGTCGCTCTCACTCTCGGACGAGTTTAAATGGCTCGTCCGTATGGCGCGGCGTCTATATACCCTCTCGCTACCCTCACACCATCTTGTCAACTATATATCAAGTATGAGCTCTCGTTTCTGTCGTCTTTTTCCTTTTTTTCTTCATACGTTCGATGTATCGCATGCCTGACTTTCTCTATTATTCAGGCGCTCGCCTAAACAGGCGTATTTAGAGTGAACTGGCCGATTGACCGCACCGTTTCAATTCCTTCCCACCGAGCATGCGTACGTATACAATATTCGTCGAGCCAAAACCTAGAAGCAAGTCGGCGGATTCGTTGCTGTATTCATAAGTTAAGCTTTACTCGGCGCAGTTCGACTCGGCTTACTACTCACTCGAAGCTCTGCGGTTTCACCTGCTCTCCAGCCAGCCTCGATCTTCGTGAATTAGTTCTCGAATATTAGATTGCTTTGCGTCCCGTCGATCGACTTCACTCGCACTCGCTCGCGTCTGCAGGATTTTCACCTTAGATTACCGAGCTGCTATTACAGGCAGCTTGAACTTTTTACCGTCTCAATAAGCGTCGAGCTTCGATGTAACGAGCTTCGTATACTCCCACCCCCGCTATTGTTGCTGCTGCTGCTGCTGCTGCTGCTACTGCTGCTGTTGTCGAAACTTGATACGTAAGTGCCTCGTGCGCCAAGACGCAAACGCGCGCGCAGGGACTCGCTCTTGCCTTATCATTCTCGTGAGTTAGCGTCGATTTGGCGCATCTGTGTCGCCGCTAAGCTCGCGGAAGAGAGAGAGTGAGCCAAGCGCGTTATAACTTTAACGCTCGCGAGCTTCAATTTGCCCCGTGTTTCCTCGGACTATATTCTGTACGCAGAATTTCGCTTTACTCGCAAGCCCTGGCAGCTGACGACGCTACTACTAAGCGAGTGGAGTACCTTACTGGCGCAGACGTACAGACAACAAGTTCGAATCGTTTTAAACGGACCCGTTGATAATATAAAAAAGCTAGACTTTCAGGGCGTGATAAATGATGTTTTCTACTACGAGGGAAAATCACGAGTATGATAATGTCGTCGCGAGTGACATTGCCAAAAGTCAGTTTGGCGAGCGATTAGCTATACTCACCCCGCGACAGCTGTCCAGCAATCTTTTCTCGATTATCGCTCCACGCGCTGACCAGCCTGTAAATTTAAGGTTTCCTGATCCTGTACGGTCAAGCTGTATTACGTGAAAACGTGAGATGCCCTGTGCACTTGAGTATTCCGAGACAAGGGCCGTAAATTCCTCTCGGGAGCTAGCTTACTTAATTACCTTCGAGTAAAAGCACGACTAATCCTATTAGCCAGTGTATTTCGTCTATGGATTGCTTTTCGATCGGATTGATTGTTTTTTTTCGACCCTCTTGCATCCTTTGGTATACATACACGTATACACAATGACACGTGCGCAACTTTTGAAATTATATAGCCAAGCGTGCACGCATTTCAGCCGATTATACGCTTTCGAAATGTACACGATAGAGAGAGAGAGAGAGAGAGAGAGAGAGAGAGAGAAAAAGAGAATTTCAATCGTTCTCGAGCGCACGAGTATGTATAAAGCACGCGATTTTTTTTTTATTAACGTGCATATGTCGGATACTGCTGGGTGGACACATGCAGCCACCCCCGATTGACGAGCAAAAACGTGCAGAAAAATTTTTACTACCCCATATTTCATTTTGATTTAGCAAAAATCGCGCGCGTACGCGTATAATATGTCGTTATAAGCGCGCGGCCGCAGCGGCGATTTTATTGTATCTCGTCGCTGTTTCAAACGATAGCTTTTCCGCGCGACCGGCGAAAAAATGACCCAGAGCAGTCTCTTTTGAGCGAGCGTAATTGCAGCGGCAACCCAGTTGGGGAAAAGTCATGAAACGAGATTTTAAAAAATGCTTTTTAAAATCACTCCAAACCGATCGGAGCGAATAAAAAGCAACACTGCGCTCGTGCGAGCAAAAGTGGCGTAAAAGAGGTGAAGGTAGAAAGATAGACGTTAGGTTTAAGCATAACACGATAGGAAAAAAAAGGAAAGATGAAGAAGAAGCAGTAGCAGGAGAGAGAAATCGTCGCGGCGTGAAACGATACGGAAATGCCTGCGGGACCCGAGAGAGAGAGAGACTGCGTTGCCTCTGTGTGTGTATGCGTGTATATCTCGCCCGAGAAGAAGCCGAGCGGAGCTTAAAAATACGCAATCTTGCTACCCTGTCATGCCGAAGAATTGAAATGCATGCTAGCTGCTGCGTCGTGCACCGGCAGTGGCGCAGCAGCCCCTTTGATATCTTTTACCCATAATCATTTAATTTCGAGCGCGCACACTTCTTTAAAGAAGGCGAGTATACGGCGCGACGCGGTATATATAGCGATACGAGCACACGCTACACTTTAGAACGCTCTTTTTCCGCAATTTTCATCTCTCTCTCACTCACTCTCTCGTGCTAGAGCTACAACATGAGCTTCCCTATCCTCCACTTTTCGCATCCAATTTATTGCAGCACGGGCTGCTTTCGAGCGCGAGCTATAATATGTACTCGTGTTTCAGCTGGCAAATTTAAGGAAAAAAATTTTTTTTTTATTTTTAAAACTTTTAAATAACGCCGGGGCTAAGCTGTCTTGTCCAGCTGGGCAACAACGGAATCAAAGCAATAATAAGCTCGTTGGCTATTGTCCTGGCCCTGACTCTCTTTCTCTATACGAACGAAGCTTCCTCTCTTGACGGCCGATCCGATCGCTTATTGAATCGTTAAGCTTTTCTCGTCTTATCGCTTGAGAAGCTCGCGAGAAGAAAAAGGAGGATCGCGCGCGAGAGCGAGAGAAAAAAATGAAGAAAGGTCGATTCGTCGCGTTGCCAGTCAGGGGCGAAACAAGAAACGCCGCGAATAATAATATTTCCAGCTAAAATGTGTCAAGCCGCTGATCCCCGACTCTGACATTTGAATATCCAACGATCCGACTCCGAGGTAGCGCACACATACACACATAATGGTGGGGTTGTTATACCGTTGGGCGCGCGCGTATATGCTTGTGTACAGGCGACGAGCCCTAAAAACCTCGGCATTATCACATACATACAACAAGCGAGATCAAGCCGGGATAGAATATTTATAAAGCTTTGCAAGCTGCTTTGCACGTCGATATTTTTTCCAGCCTCAACACTCGTTATAGTTACGAACTGACAGCTCCTCGCTTGCTGTTTTTTTTTGTCTCGTTCTCTTCCCTTCTCTTCGCCCGGTTTCTCGAGATTGATATTTTTTTTTCTCTCTCTCATTCTCTCTTTCTTTCACGCACACGGTAGCTTTCTCGAGGTTTACCTCATTTTCTGACGAACGTCGTGCAGTGTACCTGTGTAAGACTGCGGCTAAAATATGCGGCGCCTATACGTGTAAAGTAGCGATGAAATATACACGCGCTTGGGCTCCGGCGCGCCGAAAGAGGCTGAAACTTAACGAGGCTACTATACGTTGTATATACAGAGTCATCAGCGCGCGCGGAGGTCGCGATCAAGTGCAACATTTAACGGCGATACGCAGCCTCCCTTGACGCAAATCACTACTCGAGAGAGAGAGCCACAGAGAAAAACCCGTATCAGCTCGCTCGCCTTCCCTCTCCTCTCTCGCTGCTTTTTCCTTTTACTATCGTCAAAGCTGGGCGCGCTTGTGTTTGTGTGTGTTTGTGCGTTGTTGGCCCAAATCGTGCGCGCACGCGGACGATCGTAAAACCCATCGCTAAATACACCCATACACACAGACTACGGGCCTTTTAACGATCTCGTATTATATATATGAGTGCGTATAACATATATAGCCCCGCGTGCATTACGCGCGGGGCTTTTTTTCCTCGATGCTCCTTGTAAATCTATACGCGTTTATATGCGTCTATGATGGTATTCTCTTCTCCTCGCAGCGGCCAGAAGAAATTTATATATATAGGGAATAATATAAGAGTCGTTCGATGAAAGGAAGGATTATTGCTAGCCATGAATAAGGACGCAATAAGTGCCCCGACTTTTACAAAGTTGCGAAACCTATAAAAGGATGCAAAGTGTAATCGTGTTTCTTTTTTGGTTATACCGACGCTCGGCCGCGCCACTCCCACTTTCGTCGTGCTTACAATGTATCCCGATGAATTTTCATACATTCGTTCGTGCAAGCTTTATGCGATCGCTTGTTTACATCGCAACACCAATACCGTTGGGACATCTTTACTTTAACGCCGGCTTGTACGAGATATTTTTTTTTTTTTGTATACCTCGATCTCTACTCGTTTTTCCTTTACAAGGTGAGTGTCTATATCGCAAGGCTAAAATGTCTTGATCAACTTAAGCATAGTCCATATCAATAAAGTTAATCGTGCCGATGGAACTACTGCCTCTGCGACGAGTCGCGGCGCACCGAACGTATAAGGAAATTCGCGACGAGCAAAAAATAAGTCGAGTTAGTTAAAAGTGCTTGTACCTTTATAGTTGCGTGCGCACGACTCGTGGAATACTGCTTCGCGCAAGCGTCGCACGCACCGGTTTTTTTGCTCCCACGATGCTCTGCTCCTGGTCACTTTTAAAATGATAATTCGCTCGTCGGTACATGAACTAGTGCGTATAATCTGCGACGGCTGAAAAACGTATCCGTTCATCGACGTATAGCCGAGCTCCGATGTATATTTCATTTTTCGTGAGAATCACCTAACGGTGTTAAATGCGCGAGCACAGGCCAAGTAAGTTATTCACTGGCAGGAGAGAACGAGAACGACAGACGGAATAACTACAAACGCCGTGAAAGCCCCGAAGGATATCAAGCGCTGAATTAAGGAGGATAAAAAAGCGAAGCAGGAGGGACAGACGTATACAAACGCACTACACGCGGTAATACAAAGCGTACGAGTTTCAGACATACACTTTACGCGTATTGCCTCGTTCTCGCGTTGTACGTACAACGCGCTGATGTTGTTCTCACCAGATAAGCTCGGAAAAATATATACGCTCACCTCGTGGTGGCGAAGGAAAAAACTATAAAAAGAAGATGCGACTCACTTCTCGTGGGAGCTACTGTTTCTCGAGAAAGTCTCGAGGTCTAGTCCTTCGTTGTATCGTATAGGTTCAATTAACGGCTCGATGCAGGACCTTGACATTACCCGGCAACCATTGGGTAGTCGCACGCGATAAGTAGAAAAACAAGCTCGGAGCTAAATTTCGGTTTATCAAAAGATAGGAAGGAAGCGCATGAATATTCAGGAAGCTTTGGCCACTTTTTGATAATTCGGACTTGACCGCACAGGAGAGTTGGTACGCTTACGTATGCTACGGGGCCGAGCTTTACGCGTGGCGAGAGGAATTATACGTCACGAGGCACTTGTCACACACCCCATGACGCAGCTCGAACAACCATAATTTATCCCTTTATGCTAATCGCGGACGATTTGTCTAAATTAAAAGGCGCTTCTCGCTCATATACGAAGAGAGCTGCTGACGCGGAGGAGGAGGTGGACGAGGAGTAGGAGAGAGGACGCGCAGAACGCAGGGAGGGAGGAGTGGTTCCGCCGAGCGATATCCGCGGTCAGCAGCAGCAACAGTAGCAACACACCCTGCTGCTTTTCCTCGCTTAATCCTCGCAACCCGAGCCGAACGTACGAAAGACAACGACGTGGACGACGATGCCGACGACGGACATCTCCCGAGGGAATAGCCAAGGCGCGTTATCGCCTTCAAATCCCCGCAGATGATGAGACTTTAGTTTATTGTACGTGTGCGCGTACAAAAAGCGTAACCCGCAAATCCTCGGTCAGTACAACACATACGCGCGGGCCACGAGACTTGGATACGAAATGAGCTTTCGCCGCAGCGGCGTATACGTAAGCGAGGCTCGGGCAAAGACAGGAAGAAAGAAGAGAACGAGAGAGAATAAAAAAAAAAGAAAGAAAGAAAAAAGGGAAATCGTATTAGTTTGAATAATCGAATCGAGCGCTGAAAATATAAGACGCAATCGCGTGCTACTGCTGCATACGGGAATTAAAGAAAGCAGCAGAGAGAGCAGAGCAAACCAGGCCCGCATCGCTTCATTTAGCCTGATAAATCTGACCATCTTAACGCGAACTCGCATAAGTCTTGGGATTAGCCTGTTCTTCTTCTTGTTCGCTTCCGCGAGCGAGCAGCCCAAGCAGCAGCAGCAGCGCCGACTAAAGTGAGACGTATATATTCGCGCTGCACCACCTTCGTTAGGCGAAACTCTCACGCGGCTGAGAATTGTATTTTATCAAACGCATCATTATGCATCGCTTCTCCCCCCTCGTGGCTTGCAATATGTATTGCGCGGTGGAAATCGTTCGCCAGCGATTATGTTTCTTTGAATTGATTCGGATTAGCCTAGCCTAGCGGGCCTCGAGTTTTTCTATAATACAAGTACACGGGCGCGTACACTGCACACACGCCTCGACGAGCAGAGAATTGATGGATACCTTCGGGGACGCCCTGGGCACAGACGAGCTGACGAGCTATTGATGATGGGATCGCGTCAACGCCAGCTGAGCCAATTACCCGCCTAAATCTTTCCTATCTGCGGAGCTACTACTCCCGAGTCATAATGTAGCTGCGTACACTGCTACGGTGCGAAGCCACCAAACGTTGCTTCTTTCGACGATGATCCGCAGCTCCTAGCAGATAGCTCTAGCTCTAGGCCATTAGATTTTACAGCTTATAAGACTAGCGGTAAAAAGGCGCGGAAGAACAAATGAATATACACTCGTCGGCGTCCGGGGCTATTGTTCGGCCCATCGTCGCTCGAGAGCCGTGAGCCGAGAGCCGAGAGAGCGTGTAAAGAAAAGGAGCCACTATACTCGCGCCACATAACGCACAACGACCATTTGTCCAGTCCTCGGCTTGCTTTGCTCGCTTACACACTCGCTTCTTTTTCCTTTTTTTCTTTACGTCGGATAACAAACTGCTGGTGAATAACAAACGCTCGGCTGAATTCAAACGAAGCACGCGCTCGTATCTCACTCCTCTCACTCCCTCTCTCTCTCTCTTCTGGTGCGTATGTGTGTATACGAGAAACTCTTCTCTCTTGGAAGATCGCCTTCCAAATCTCGCGTGAAAATTACCCTATTGTATGTCTTTCTCTCTTTCGTGCGCCCGCGTTCCAACCCTCCCGAATATTTCATCTCTCTTTCACTCCGTGTACGTATGTGCTCCTTTAGCTAGCTGTATTCCAGCCAGTCGCCGTTTTGCGGGTAATCGACTTCTTGTTTTGGCTCGCTCCATTTCCTGCCGTATATGTATTTATACGTACGTCTATGCGGGCGCGACGTATAGCACACATGCGACTTAGGATAGGTTCATCTTCTACGAGCTGGTCGATTTGAGACAAGAGCATATCTCGTAGGATCAAGCGCGCAGCGACGAGTTCGAGAGCAAATTGCCCTGCAGATAATTAGTCTGTGACACCGCAGCGAGTTTAATCCTCTCTCTCTCTCTCTCTCTCCCAGCTTTCGCGCGCACATAAACTTACACGTGCGCTTATTGTGTCGACCGATAGTGGACACGCGCACACGTAGCCCCACGCGTAAATGCGGTGAATAGTGTATTTATACAAGCAAGAGTTGCTCTTTCGAATTTTCAAGCCGGCCACGAGACGACGTATGGAGATTAAAGTGTTGAGAGGGCGACTATCGCATACTCACTCTAGAGAGCTTATCGCGCGGAGTACCTATTTATACGAAAGCGAGAGAGAGAGAGAGAGAGCGAGCGTTTGACCATATGCTACTACTGTCGCCGAACTGCGTGCGAGCTTTTTCGCCCACATATGCGTTGTACCCTCGGCAACTATTGCAACCTAGGGATCTTTTTTGCACGAAATGACGATGGCGACTCGTTCGTATGTGTTATGTATGATAATCGATATATCATGACTCGATGCTCGAGTATTTACACATTTTGACCACGTTCTCTCGGGTCCTTTTTTTCTGGCCTTACCTCGAGTGTCCCTTTTATGGTCCGAGCATTTTTTTACGTTGAAAGCGAGAAAGCAAATTGGGGATAAAAGTAACGAGTACTTATATAGTCGTTTGGCGAATCGCAGATCGGACCTGTATTTGTGTATCTTTGCGCTTGAAATATATACTCACCCCCGCGCTCAACGGCAGCAAAAGCAAGATTAGCCTCACTTATTGGTAAAGTTTTTTTTCCCTCAGTCAGGAGCGAGAAAGATAGAGAAAAAGAGAGAGAGAGAGAGAGCCGCGAGTGGAATGCGATATTGCTTGCCGCGCGTTCGCTCGTATATAATACAGTTAACGAATCCTGTTTTGTTTGTCTTGTGCCATCTGTCTGCTACCCCCTCCGCCAGCGGGGCGATGATCGCGTCGTTGACACTGGCCTCTTATCTTTCTCTCTTTCTCTGTTTTCCCGTGTGCTTGCGCCGCCGCGCTTATTACTTCTCGACGAGTTTTCGCACCCGTTTGTCATGCTTACCAGCAAAACGTTATAGTCCATTTTTCCAGGCGCGCTGCTTTATATATATCGCGCGCGCACGCGTAAAAATAAAACGAGCGTGTCCACGATCGTGCTGCAATTTATCAAGCTTCAAGTACGCGGACTTGTAACATTTATTAAGCTTCTGCGGTATGTACGCTTGCGGTTTATATACGGTGATTTTCGCGCACGTGAGATCGATGAAAAAATTAAAGAAAAAAAAAGACTCGCCGCGAGGGCCCCGAATCCGCGCGTGAAAGATGATCTACTAATGCAGACGTTTGTGCGTAGGAGCGTTGTATACGGCTTGCGGCTATCATCGCGCGCTCTCGTACACGCGGGCACATACAGAGGCGGAGGCGCAGGTAGAAAGAGGACAGGATAGTAGTAGTATTGTAGTGTCTCTCTCTCTCTCTCAGCTGTGCGCACGACCACAGGGTCCAGTGTAAATCGAGCCGCTGACATTTATACTCGTCATTTTGAATAATACCCAAAGCGTAAATAACCCGAGACGGGGATTCGCCGCGCCGCATACACACACTGCATCGTGCTAAAATTCGTATAACGTCTATCCTCGCTCGCTTCGAGATCCTTGGCTATCGAATCGCTCGTGCGTTTGCCCGTGTGCATAATATACCTGCAATGATCCGCCTGTATTCCCGTTGTTCGCTCGCTGTTGTTTGAGTTTGCTTGTGTAGGAGAAACTTGTACAGGAAAAATTGCTAAATTTTGTAGTAAAAGTGTTGTGTCGACATTTCATAGTAAATTTTGTCATAAATCAATTATGTCACACTTTTACTATAATTTTTAAAAAATTTTCTATATGGGTTACTCCATATATCGCGTGTCTTTTGATAACGTTTCTAATAATTATCTATGGCTCGAGGCATTAATTAAATATCATTAATAACAACTTTTATATAAATTTGGTTGATAATCGATAGTCGATATTTTTCGTACAGTTAGTTGTGAGCGACGAATAAAAATATCGACTCTTTATGCAATCTCATTACGAGGGCGCATTAACTCGGATAATAAAGTAGCCAAGCTCGAGCGTACGATGACGTATGGCCTGCTGCACACGGTGTTTTATGTGTGTAAGTGTACGTGTGCACGTGTGTGTTCGTTTGTGTACATAAATAAACGTATAGGCGCGGGGCATGTCAGGCAGCTTGCGGGCGCTTGCGACTAGGCTACGTATATAAGCCTCCTTAAGTCAGTATAACACTGGGCGTGATTTGTGTGTCCTCTCTCGTTATTCTCTTCTCGCGATTTCGGCCGGCTTCGCCCGTACTCTCGGTCTCTCTCTCTCTCTCTCGCTCTATATATATACACCGATAGAGCGAGAGAGTCTCACTTGCAAGCAACAGCAGCAGCGAGAGGCCTGTGCAGTCGGGAGCAATTAACAAGTCACCCTCCACCACCACTTCTAGGAGAGCGGGAGACTAATCCTACTAATCCCTTGACTGATGCCTCCCACCCTTCGCGATGAGCCCTCACTCTCGTGCACTGCGCGCACACGAGCTCCTGCACATTCTGCACAAAGTGACGCGGCGCCGACGAGAGACATTATATCCTGCCCATAATCTACCATTTTTCAATTTTTTCTCTTCCAAAATAGACCATCGATCGACTGATGACGACAATATGAGCCTCATTTACAGGGTTAATTTTCTACTTGAAGTATAAATATAAATCGAATGTGTATGACACGCTCCGGAACCCTTGTCGGAGTAAATCCAATTTGTCCCCGACAGCTGTTGGAGGTATCGTTTTGACTGATGCGACTTTCTTTGCGAGTTTTTATTTGTACATACGTAGCTAAGCTAATATCGCGCAAAGTGACAGTGTCGCAGAGCGGAAAAGAAGACACGAGGTCGGTTCGCTTCTGCCGCGCAATAGCTTCGGCAATATTTATGCCTCCACAAAGGGAGTGAGCTACTTCCAACTAAGCTCGAGAATGCGCGAGCTTTCGTCGCGATCGATGGAGCGGGATCGTTATTTATTTTCATTTCGAAATTACATCCGACGCGTACGATTCGTAGGTGTATATTTATTGTAAACCTCCGAAATTTAATTCAATAAATTTCTTTCATGGCTATATAATGGCTAAACGTATGGGCCAATAACATAAAAATTCTACATCGAAATTTTTTTCCGCCTGGAAATAACGTAGCGACAAGTGATTTACAGAATCGATAAATCATCCCCGTGCGCTGGTTTATATATAAACAGCCGAAAATGAGGTCGTTCGTATGGGTTGACTACGCACACTTGACTATTTTTTTTTCGTCCGATTTGAGTTACTCCGGTCGAACGATTATAGCCTTTTTCTAGATCTGTGAGTTCGGTCTCTCGACTGTGCGTATATCGGCATTATAAATGCATGCGCGCGCGCGTGTACGCGGTTAAAGTATCATCGAAAAAAATAAATATCGCGCAAAACACGCGCCGGGAGGACGAGAGAGAAACTCGTACATCTCGCTCCGACGCATACATAAAGCGTCTCGCTGCTATACCCGCTGCGTATATGTATCGCGCTGTAGGCTTGAAATGACGCGCAACCCCTGCAGCAACGGCAAAAGTAGCAGCGGTAGCAGTAGCAGAGCTCCCCCTTGACGCCTTTATAGGATACACACGCGTTTACTTTTTGGCTCGAGGTTGACGTTCCTTTTTTTTTTTTTTCATTTCATTCGCGACCGACTGAGTCTTTTATTCTTGTTTATGGAAATGAAAATTTTACGTAAAATTCAATGGGAAGCGCGCGCGCGTGACTGTTGGCGCTGCACTATACGGGCGCAGCGGCGACGAGATGCAATGCGTAACACGCTCCGTCCGGCTGGAATTTTTCTCGCGCATCGATGTTTTTTCGTTGTACACCAATGTTTGAGCGTGGATTGATCGATTGTAACTGATGTACTTATGTGCGCTAGCCCTTGTTTGCCCAGTGTATAAAAATAATAATGAGATTTCCGTAAATGCGCGTACATACCTGCGCTCGCCGAGCATAGAGACCGAGGATTTTTCGCCTTTTTCGAATTTCATCCCTCCGAGCCAATGATGGGAATCCATTTCGTTCTTTTAATCTCGACAAATTAAAAAAGTCATACATCACGGCGGTACAAGCAGCGCAAAATAAAACATTCTCGATAATTGCTGCGAACGTGATTTTCATTTATAAATACACGCGAACGCGCATATGTGAAATTTCGAGTAGTAGAAAATTAATACGTATCGAGTCTCTGCTAAGCTCGTGGTTGCAGCACGAGTAAACTAAACGGCTCAACGAGGGGATCACATGTTCCACTGTTCGTCTATCGCATTATGGGGCATTTATATTGTAGCGACGTAAAATTACGCGCGCATAAATATCGACGCGGCCAAAATAAATAGTGGTTTCTTTTTTTATGTTATATAGTCGCATCTCGGGCAATAATAATGTATGTACACGATAGCGTAGATGCGGTGCACAGCAGCGACGACGAATGATAAATCAAATTTTTTTCCCTATGCAGCCGCAACACAACCCCTCGGTTAGGCAGCGGCTCTCGGCACGCGTGTTCCGTGCCTTTGTGCGCCTATATTCCGAGGCAGCGGCGTAATCCGAAGAGTATAAAAGTGTCGCGCGATACACACGGCTTGTCTAACACGGCGCGATGACATCATATTAACATGTAAAATACGCGGGTTATAGGTGAATTTAGCGTTAGACCATCGAAACCGAACGAAAGATTGTTGGATTTCTCGATGAACGCTCCGAGGTATATAGAGTCGTTCGATGTGTTTTGACAGTTTTACGAGGAAAAACGTCGATACTTTTGTTTTTCTTATTTTTCAACCAGTCCGTTGTTTATACATGTTACAGCTAGGGCTAGACTTACATCTCTGTCGCGAGAGTATGGGGAGACATTACTGTAGCTGTTTCGCGTCGTCGGGCTGATGACTGCGCTTGACGTATAAACGCTGCAGCAACGAGAACGCGTCGAGATAGAGAGAGAGAGAGAGAAGGACAGGGAGAGTAAGTGACTGAAAGTAGTGACGGACACGTCGCTCGTGTGCACTGACGCTTTTCACAGTTCTCTCTCTGCCTTCGGTATGCGCTACGTATTTTCATGTTATATTGCACAGACGGATGTTACGATGGCCTCCGCTCTTGTATTATTATCTCAGATTATTCAGGATAGTATGCTGCTACATCCGTGCAAATTTAAGCGCAGGCTATTCTGTTCCACGCGAATTTTCGGAAGTTTAGATTAACGTTTTACGTTATTTTTAGTGATTGCTCTGTTTTTGAAAATAGGAACGATGAGAATTGATAAAACTCGACGAACGTACGGCGATAATGAAATAAGATGGAAGAAGATGGAGGATGAAAGAGTAAAACCGCTTATAGATGCGCAACTAATGTGTCAAAGTTTGCATGCACAGCAGCGTTCGGAAGCGAATCGCGGAGAGAAGCAGCAGCCATCGCCGGAGGCAAGAGTCGTGGGGCAAAGAAAAGAAAGAAAAAGGACTCGGAGCGCAAGAGTATATGGGGGCTATTAAGCCATTCGCGGCCTGCGCGAGATAAAAGAAAGTTGTTCTTTGGTCGTTCTTTCTCCGCCTGCGCGCGAATATCTAGCGTGAAAAGGATCGAGGAAAAAGAGGAAAGAGCCGCTGCTGCGCAAGAGACCAGAACAGAGACAGAGAGAAACAAATAAACGCGCTTATATATACTGGGGAGAGCGCATTTCTCTCCTCGGGACCACCATTAAAATGAAAAATGATGCTCTACTGCTGCTGCTGCCGCTGCTGCTCCCGTGTCGACATACCGCAACGATTTTCATGTCGAAAACACAGGCTCTCTTTCTCTCTCTCTCTCTACTGGTGTATTACCATTCCATGGCACGCGCGTTTCTGTACACATACACATTGGTACAAAAGCGCAAGCCACACTGGCGAATTATTGCTGATTTTTCAAATCTGTTGAATTGTGCCCCAAGACCAGTGCTGCACGTCGGCAACCCCGTTATACGCGCTCCCTTTTTTCGCGCCTACTACTATTCTCTCTCTGTATCATCGCGTACGTATTTTCCGAGAGCATATGTTATCGGCTTGTTTATTCGCGAGGGATTAGGTATGCGCGTAAGCGTGTTAGCCGGAATTCATGTTCGCGAATGAGAAATATTCTATTTTCTCAAGGTATAACGACTGCTCGTTTGTTTTTTTTTATTCTTATTCTCTTTCGCGGCTTTCTTGTGTGCAAAGTGAAAACCGTTCAAAAATTTATTATCGACAGTATTTATGACTATTACTCGTTAAGTCATCGTTCAATGGAAACCTTGAGGACATTAAAATCGTTTTGCAGCTACACTCGCACAACATTAGCACTTTCTAAACTATGGACAAAAACAACTTGAATTAATCTTCTTACGCTTGTGAATGCGAATAAAAAATTCTTAATACGTTCCGTAATGTTATTCTAAAGTAGAACTTATAACTTCGTTGACTAATTATCTTGAAGTCTGAAACAATTTCATGATAGTACGAAACTGTGTGAAAGAATGCGGTAGTGAATTGTAACTAAAATAATAAAAGATCGAGTTTTCAATGTTGTATTACACAACAGATACACGACACTTGCCTTGACAATCAAATTCTAATGAAATTGAATATTCTTTCCGATGAATTATTTATCAATTGTTTTGCGTTAGAATGTATGTATAACAATTATTTTCACTTATTCGTCTATGATTTCGTGCCTCCGGGTACTGAGAAAAAAGTTGTTGATGTTCCTAGAGATTGTCATCACAGTTAAAAACTTGCAAAGTTTTTCAAATTTACGTCACACCGGGAGCGAACTTTTTTCGTGAAAAAGGGATCGTTTTTTTTATCTTACACGCGTTGGTTGGTAGAGACAAACAGAGCTGGGAAACAAGCATGGGTGCAGGTTTAAAAGTACAGTGCACAGATCGCCGAGAAAAAGAAGCAAAATACATATAGAAAAGCGAAGAAGCGAAGGCAAGCGAACGTATACACTTTGGCCGGCGCTCAAAGCTTCCGGCAGATCGATTGCTCCGAAGACTTTCTTGTGTAAAACGTCTCCATCTCCAAGCGCGAGAGCTTGTTGCCTTTTTTTCCTCGTTTCGCTGAATATACAGCTACATAATACTTTTCATTGCTGCCGCGTACGCTCACGTATTGACATATAACTGTCATCGGTCGCGCATCAGCTATATATGCCATTCCAAACCTGCTGCTGCTGCTGCTGTTGGAGCTCCTACTGCTGCTGCCTCTCGTCGTTCTTGTCGTATAACGACTGCCGCTCTTCCTTTTTCCCTTCTCTCTTGCGCGATGTGTTTATACGATCGGATCGGCTTGGCAATTGCCGATCATTCAATCGATCGGTTTGACAGCAGGAAAAAAGGTGTTCTTTCGCCCTCTCTCTCCCTCTCTCGTTCTTCTCCCTCTCTCCCTCGCGCGCATTTCTTCCGTTTCACAACGTTCTACGTCGCAAGTATATAAGCTTTGTATGACATTTTTTTTATACCTCCTCGTATGAGAAGTTCGATTTTCTGATGTCTTACTGTGCGAGCGGTGCCTGTCTTTCTTTGAGCCTTTTGGTAGTTTTTTGTTGCCAACTTGTGATCAACACATGCGCGTCGGGTGTGTACGTATGTGTGTGTGCCTGTGACGACGACAGTTGCTACTGAATTTTGTCATGCCGATTTTTTAAGAATGATAATCAATGCGAGACTTGTTTTATTCTCTCTGAATTTCCTGTTTCTTGGCTTTTTATTAACATAACGTTCCAATGAATTAAACATTTTTGTACCGACAATCGCGCGTGTAACTGTTTCTGATGGCGAGTAACCAAAAAATTGAAAAGGGCCAAAATCTTGATCAAAGTTAAGCACGCTTTGGTCGCGTTTTTTAAACCCAACTTGAATAACTTGAACTATTTTACTAATGTATGAATTAACGGTGTATTTTTCATTCATCGTGTAATCGGTTCACTCGATTACTTGGACCAATCTCTGAAATTTCAAACTTTTTATACTTATCAATAAATTAAGTACTAGGAAACTCAGACTTGAACTTAAACGATTAATACGATTCGGTCCGTTAGTCTGTAGCGCAGAATCAACACTTTGGTAGATATTCCAAATTGGAATTTGTATCCGCAGCCGAGTCGAAGCGGTGTACCTAATATATAAGAGATTAGGGATGCCAATATCGTAAGCGGCAAAATATAGACGAATAAATTTATTTACTCGTCCCACTGGTTCGTTCCTAGGGCTCGCTCGCAAGCCATCAGATCTCCTCTTGATTTTTCAGCCTCCTTCGTCTCGGCATTATATTTGTGGCAGCAGAGAGAATTGCTCGGCGTTCGGGTCCCTGCGAGAGAACTCTGCGCTGCAGCGGCGGTGTTGGCGCGCGATCTGCACTTCTGTCTCTCTCTCTCTCTCTCTTCGTTTCTCTCTTTCCGCGCGTGGCAGTATATCAACAATGATAGTTATATACACGTATACGTTATAATCGTAAATTAGTCGCCGAGCCGTACAACATAATATATTCGTTGCAGGGCCCTTGTGTACTGCTGCAGTCGTTGCTTCTCGCTTGCTCGCTCGTTTTATGCTGTTATTATATATGACAGCAGCAGTCATACCTATACCCGCCTCCACTCTCGTCTTCTTCTTTCCTCCTCCTCCTCCTCCTTCTCTTCTTCTTCTTCTTCTTCTTCTTCTTCTTCTTCGATACTTGTACATGCACCTTTTTTCATCTCTCTCTCATACTCTTTCTCTCTTCCACTCTCTTTCTCTCTCTTTCTCAGTTATTAACGAGAAAAAATATCCCAGATATCTTAATGTCTTATTAAGCCTATTACTTTGGAGAGGCGCGCGCGCCCATGCACCGACGGTGAAAAAAAAATCGTGTATAAGCGAGCTTGTATAAGATCATGCTTAATTCTCCCTGTCTCTGTCTGCCGCTCGGACGGATATGGCACTGATATCGAGGAGCTCGGAGGCTCCTTCTGCTCGGCTTGTACGTGTCCGCGTACATGTGTACGTGTATACACACTCTGCTATGTATAGGAATGAAAAACTTAATCGAGTAAAGACATGGAGGCATCGATTTAGCACTCTCTGCTGTTCTCTTTCTCTCTCTCTCTGCTGTGCGCGCAGTTGTAGAGAGAAGAGAGGAAGATGAAGAACCGATGCTCGCTCACTCCGTGTACATACTTTATTTAGCACCGTTCGGTCGGTCGGTCGCACGCGCGCTTTAAAGCTGTTGTTAATAATTTCATGCTTACAACTTAACCAGTGGAAATGCTTTACACGCTGCTCTGGCCTCCTCTTGACCATTAATTGATTCTGGCATATGTGCAAGCGCTCGCCTGTAGCGCGTGTGTTAAGCAACTCGGAAACTCGTTCGATTGCTGCTCAGCTCTCTTACATGCATATCCTCCTTTTTTGTCTGAAAGTCAAACATTTTTATGGCTTTTCGATAAAAGCGAGATATATGTAACACCCGTTCGGGAGTTTGGCGTGGAATATTCGAAATTCATGTACACGTCTCGCTCGTAGCTTTACGGCCCTCGCAGTGCATCAGCTGCGCGGTAGCTCGACGGCTCGACGTCGTCCACTGCGCGCCAATGTTTATTGAAAAAAATGAGCGTCGATAAAGAAAAACGCCGTTCCATAGCGGACGAATCTCGGGAATATTTCCATCGTAAATACGCAGGCTCGAGATAGTTTTGTCCGGCGGTTTGACTGCAAGATTTGTCAGTCGTACGATTAATACTCGAGCGACGTCGCAAACGACTGAGCTACCAGCGCATGCATATAAGTGTATTATGCACAAGTGAGAGCAGGCCTATACACGTATAGCAGCGGCCTCATCGGTGTCTTATGTGTATATTATTTATAAAATTGATATAGGGAGCGAGAAAGTTCCCGCAGCGCCGATTCTGCTGCTGCTGCTGCTGCTGCTGCTGCTGCTATGCCGCGGCGCAGGATATCGCTCGACGCGATCCGTATATAGGCTCATATATATGCGAATAAGGTGCTGCAGTAGTAGCCGCGATCTTTCATTGCTCGAAATGTAACAGATTATACGTAGGCGCGCTTGTACTCGTGGCTGCTACATGCGCCCCGAAAGAGAACGACCGAGCGAAGAAGTATAAAGTGTGTATAACGCGTACACGAGCGTGTGCGTCTGCATATGCGCCGCAAAAGTGCAGCGATCGCCTTGTAAATTAATCAGCCGATGTTCTGGCGTAGCCATTCTGAATCGGTCGATCGTTTATCAGGCTCGCTGCCGATAAATATCGTTTCAGCGATGTGTCGAGCTATCGATTAGTCCGGGCGCTGCGATTGACTCGTGTTAATATGCAAATTCAATATTTTCACCCGCACTCGTGCTCGCAAGAATCTGCGATTGAATCTAATCGATCGTTAAACATTATCCTGGCGAGAAGTAGCAGCAGCAGCAGCAGAGTAAACGTGCAGGATCGAACCAGTTGGCACACACACATAGGGGTGTCGAGTTATATCGAGGCAATCGTATGTGCTCTCTACGCGAGGGCGCGAATATCGGAAGTCATAAAGGCTTGCCGCGCAGAGAGAGAGAGAGGCATCGGATGCGCGCCTATGCGGAGAGCGACGCAATTAACGTCAGAACGCGTTATATCGCTTCCGGAGCGATGCTGCTACTAGGCTGCCCCTACCGCGGGCGACGCAACGACGTCACGCTCCTTTACGCTCCTGTGTGCTTTGGCCACCTGATGCCTCACTGCGCGCGCGGATTGCTCCGCACATAGATATAGATAGATAGATAGATAGATAGATAGGCGCACGCAAGCAAGATTGATGTGTAGTCACAGCAGATATCGCAGCATACAGCTACTGCAGCTCTTTCTAGATCGCACAAACTGGTTTCGCAGCTTCGATTTGCCCAAAATTTAAATCGATCGCGGCAGTTTTTACTCTCATTTAATAATTAATTCGCAAAAAATCGCAAACTCAATATCGTCCTTTTCCTTCTTGCTCTCTCGTGCGTCGAAGCAAAAGCGAAAAGGTAAATCGTGCTATACGCGCATAATATAAAGAAACAAAAAACAAGTCCAGAAAGAAGCCAATCCAATAAAACTCCAATGAATTCGCTATAAAATTAGCATAAACACAATAACGCAATATAAAGCGGCTGCCGCAGCGCCTTATATTGTGGCCACTTGCTCATTCAAACCGGCCCCGCGTGCATGCATGCCCGTGTATATAGGCATGCAGTAGCTGCGCCGCAGCAGCAGCAGCAGTGACTCTTTTCGATAACGCACTCCCTTCTCGCGCGCGCGCGCGAGTTATGAAGGTGCGCGTCGCTTTTTCTGCTCCGGTATGCCTGCCCCGAGCCGCGGCAGGCTTATTCCAGCACCGTTTCTGCATCGCGCACAAACAAAATTCAATTTTCGCTCTCGTGCTCTCGAGTATCGGGCAAGAAATTGAAATTATATCGATATCGAGGCCCGAAAAAAACTAGTCCAAGGAATGTCAATCACCGACAAATTGTTCCCGCGAGGGGCGTGCGCGTGCATCATCGAATTATTAATTATCTCCATCTGTCGTGAGCTCTTTAGGATCTTTTTACGTCGCGTTAATTCATGTCGCGATCGTCGATTTCTCTCTCTTTGACTTTTTTTGTCGCACCGCCTGCAACATTTGACGTTGACCCGTCTCTCTCTCTCTTTCTCTCTCTTTTTGCTTTAGATTAATACACACGTTAGGACACATGGACGACGCCAGTGATGGGGAGTTAATTTCAGAGAGCGTAAATTAATTCTGCAGGCGCGCTGATAATTGTAATGCGGTGCGACTATAGCAGTTCCGTGCTGAGGACTGACCGCAGCCGCACATCGGGGCCGCATTTCCATGTCTTTCCCTCTCGATAAGCGTTATTTCCCGCATTTTTGGCTTGACTAGCTTACTTGTGAATCGCAGAGATTTTTACTGCTCCTTGTGTAAAGAAATTGTTCAATCTTTTGTTTGGTGATCTTTAAAAGCATTTTCTACACAATTGACGTACGTTTCATTTTATATTTATTACGCGTTTATATTAGAAAAATGATTTACGATCTATGTCGATCAGCATAGATCATAACAAGCGAACTATCTCTCGATAAAATAACGAAAATTCTTTACGTGACGGTGTAACGGCGAAAGGTATGTGTGATTTTTAATCGACGCAGTAATGATCGCATCAACAGCAGCAACAGTAGCAGCCAGTACTCCAACATTATCGTTTCAAATTACTCTCTTGCTCTCTCTCTCCTACGTGAGTGCACACTGTGCGTATACGGAAGCACTTGCCTCGTGACCCAGGAGCAGAAAGTTCAATTATCCGATGATAATTAATGAAATTCGCGCCATCGCACGTAGCCGGCCACCCATATGCACGCGCGTACGTGTGTGTGTGTGTGTGTGTGTGTGTGTACGCATGAAATGTCAATTCACGCGTGCAGGAAATTACTCTCCTCGATGTCGTCGTCGCAGCGGAACAATTAGGTGAACGGCTCTCGTATGCTTATGTATATATAATGCGCATAGCTATGCTCCCAAGCTTCGGCTCGTAAAATCTGTGAAATATTGTATCGACTCGAGGCAGCAGCAGCAGAAGCAGTCAGAAGCCAGTTACCTAATGCGCTTTTTATGCTCGCGCGCATGGGAAAGTTGAAAGACGATTTTCAAGGTATATATAAGCTCGCGCGACGTGTTTTTCGGGCGCTACAGCGAGAAGAAGATTATCATCGTAAAGCCAGTGGCGCTTTGAGCTCGCGAGCAATTCTAATTTTCGGCTCGGCTTCCTTTATCATTTTATTATCGTCCTTGCCCGTCGTTGTCGTCGTCTTTATAGATATCAGCGCTCGACGTCGAGCAGCAGCTCCGCGGACTTTCTGAAAGCTCTTAAACTTTGGTTTTATTAGCGTTGAGTCCGGCGCGCGCGCGCACAAGTACAACGAACGAACGAACGAATGGAGAGGAAAAGAGAGAGAGTAGCCGCTTACGCATATAGTTTGAAAGTGAAAAACGTCCCGATTCGAGAGCAACGAAGGCTTTTATACTTTCTTGTAAATTGTATTAAAACGCCCGTCTTTTACGAGCGTGTCAAACAACCTTTTCACAGGCACTGCTGCTCTTGCTGCTAGTGCCTGTGCAACAACCCCTTGACATGTGCGCGTCATGCGTGTACTCTCATATATGACCCCCCCTTCCCCTTTCGAAGCGTCTTTATTCCAGCGCGATATTGAATTCCGATTTTATGATCCGTCGACGCTTCTGCATGCTCTCCTTCTCCCTCTTGCCGCGCGCGTAAACTTTTTTATTCGCGCGAACTTGCACATGTTTTAAGGGATGAGAGCGACGCGCTCGAGTGGGTGTATGGATAATATATGGATATGCATATGGGGGCATATAATTTCAAGAGAAGCCCAGAAGAGCAACGGGTGACGTTCGCGTTTTCTCTTTCGGCTCGAGGAGCGATGAAAAATTCTGTATGTACGCGCGTGTGTCTGCTGTATACCTATCCTCCTACTGCTCGCAACGACGCGCGGAAAATCAATGGGCACGAGTCGTAACGCGGACGTTTTGCTCCTTAAAAGTTTGCGTAATGTCAGGCCGCGTGCACATACATATATAGAAGGCGTAATTTCGGAACGGGCCTTAAAAGCAGCAAACAGCACGCGTGGTAATTTGATTTACGGCTTTGAACGACGTACGACGATTAGGTTATAGAGTGAGTGGCCGGCCGCTGCAGACAACGGCTCGCTCGGGTGCGTCGTGCTTCGTCGTTAAGGCGCGAATTGGCCGATATTAAAATCTAACTGCGCGCACTTTTGTTGGCCGGCCGCAGCCGCTAATTTTCTCTTGTAGTACACTGCGCGCGGGCTTTTATCCGTACGGCGGCTCGCGGCCTGCGGAGATCGTCGAATAAGATAAATGCGCCGAGGCACGTAAATAAATGTTATATATACTTGTGCGCTGCTATATATACACCGCTGCACACGCGGCAAGCGCAAGCGAGAAAGAGAGAAAGAAAAGGAGATTTACTAGTCGTACGGGCGTAATGCGCCGATGATTTGACGAAGAATCTCTCTTTTCTCTTGCAGAATTATTAAGTTAATACGCTGCCGGGTTTCTTTAGCGCAGCACGCGCTTCTGCTAATTGAAGAAATTCCGCACTTGCAACTGCGCTCGGACCACTCTGCCTCGTTATGCATATACACTACTACGCACGGAGGCTCGGACGCGGACGATGATGAGAAATCGACGCGCGCAATAAAATTTAATTAAAAAAAAGCACGCTGCACGTAAGATTTTTCGGTTGCGGAATCCCAGGTATGCTAAATACACCAACCGACTGGTCAATGATGCTCGTTTTTTCCTTCCCTCTCTCTCGCTCGCTCTTCGCCACTGCGCATAATGTAATTCGATTAAAAATTTGTTATAAATATCAATAAAACACGACGATTCCAGGTCGAGCTCTGGCGCGCAGCTAACAGTACGCAGCTACGCGTTGCTGTTTAATAAGCTCCTCAAAGCATCGGTATTATGACGAACATTATCGATGAAATATCGAGAAATACTGCGTATACGAATACACCCGATAGAGCGTTAAAAGTTGTTAAAATACCGGTTTATATCGATAAAGTATATACATCGTAAAAATGTTTGCTTCTCTCTTGCTGGAGGATTCTAAACCCCGAGCAACTCGACTCTGTGTATTTTCCTTTCGAAAATTCGCAATTTGCTTATAATGCACACGCATCGTGGATTATTATAAAAAGCTTGTTTGCGAGTTAATAAAAAGCCAACGCGCTTTTTCAGGCAGTCGTCTTCTTCGTCGAGGAATGAATCATCCATGCCAAGGATTATTGCAATAATAAATTTATAGATACAATGTGTTGTACGCTTCTAGGATGGCCTTTGATCGATCGCGCGCGCGTATATTGAAAAGTATCCAATTCGTTTATAGCGTCGCCGAAAAAAAACGAGGTTGCTCTCTTAGCATACAAAAGCAACAATGAGCATTCGAATTCAATCCTTTGCGGCTGCGAAACGCACTCGGCGCGCACATGTATTCACGCGCACTTGTGCTAAAGTTCAATCGGATTCGAGCGACGAATACAATATCTCGAGCTCGCTCTTCTCGCGCCAACCAACAATTGTCTTACGTAATACAATCGAGTTATATAAGGTGCTATCAAACAATTAGTTGCCGTTCAAAGGCTTAAGAAAAGCTCCCCCTTGCCCTTGAGTAAGAGAGTGAGAAAGAGAGCGAGAGAGAGAAGAAGAACACAAAAAAACTTGTAAAAGGGTGAGATCAGTCGGCTTGACTAATATCTCAAGTAAGAACCCAAGATCCTTTATTATTATTATCCTCTTCGGCAACGCAACACAGCCCTTTTAGCTCATTTCTCTCTCGCTTTCTTGAGTGAGGAGCATATTGCGCTACTCGTCTTTTTGGCCAAAGAGGCTAATTTCTCAGTTGCTCCGCTACTGCTACTGCTACTGCTTAAGATGTATAAATATGCTTGCGTGTGTCTACTTAGTTAACTGGGCCGTCGAGTGGGTACTTGTGAACTTTTCTAGCTCCTTTGAAAAATTATATCGATGCTGCTTGCAGCCAACTCCAGCCAAATGATAACGAGCACGAAAATGCCAAGTTAAATCGATGATTCACGACTCGTTGATGAAAAACCTTAATTGTGATAAATCTCGGATGTAAAGCAAAAATCACGCACAAACATGTTGATGGAAAGTTAATAAATACAAATTCTTCTGGTTGATAGTGACTCAAATAAGTCGCATGAATTACGCATATGAAAGAATCGACGTACAAAGGACTTGACAAGGGTTAATATCGGACGTGATCGAGCATGAAAATCGACTGCTTGAGAGAAGTACGTGTGACTTTTTTTCTTTGCTGCTCGACGAGGCACCGAGTCATTTTCTAAAGACGATCAGTTCTCAAACTGGGTCGATTATATAAAAACAGTCGTCAGTTTTTCAGCTTATAAAAGCGATCGTCGATGCGCGCAAAACTGGCACTTCTAAACCATTCGAATGCGATTAAGCGTAATAAATACAATGATTAAAGCTTATTACTAGAGATATATACGAGGCAGCTAAATGTATGTATATACTTGGAAATAACACGCTCGTTTAAAGACTCGTCGGTGCAGCAGCAGTTACAGTCTAGCCTGTACGAGTTGGCTTTATAAGAAGGGGGGCATCATCCACATTAGTGAGTAAATGTGCCTGCGTATATATATATATATTATTATGTATTTGCTGCAGCGCGATCAGGCAGGTGTTATATATGCGACGAAAAACCGGAAGCTGCCTTTGTGCTTGAACGAGAGTAAGTCTGAATGCACGAGTGCGTATACGAGAAACGAGTCAATGGAGCGACAAATTCGAACTATGACTTTTGACTGTATAATCCGCAGCGGATCTGGCTTTTGTCCCTCTTGGGACACGAGAAGAATCGAGAGCGAGCAAACGCAAAGCTAATATAAGTCCAAGACCCTTACGACTGTTGTATACGAATGTAAGTGTGCTGCAGTGGATGATCTTTTGCAGAAGCGGCTGCTCAGGTAGCAGCAGCAGTAAATAGGCTCGTGTGTGCGACAAATAGGCTTCGGAGCTGCAGCTCGAAAAAAAGAGTCTTTCTCAGTTCCTCATCTCGTTCAGCGAGTCAGTGCGAGAGAAACATAGCAACTCGTTACGGCTGCTTAGGAGCTCTCCGTTGAGTTGCTCTTTCTTCGTCTGCGCGTATATGATTGATCGCACTTCTACGTATGTGTGTTGTGTTATTTTTGTCAGCTTCTTTTGGGACTGCTGCTATTTTGCCATCAGTTAGCCAAGGAGAGTAGCCGCGCGCATTGCTTTGCTTCCGTCATCGTCGCTTCTCTTTCTCTCTCTCAAATCTCAGCAACAATACCACGCCGAGAAGGATATTCTCGTGAATGAGCTGTGTAATATGCTCTTTAAGATTTTTGACGTGCCATGAGCGCACACGCAGACACGTACACACGCGCGCGGCAGCGGTGGCTATTACGATGAATGATTAATTAAAATTGACTGCCATGTACTTTAATGCCTCATGTATTCGCGCGCTCTCTCGTTCTCGGATAAAGCATATTTAATAGCTGACTGCTACGAGAGGAGGGGAGGCAGTCGAATTCAATGACGAGAGAAAGATAGAATAATATATATCGATTATTTATAGACAACGCGTGTAACAGTCGGAATGCTGAAAATCCGTTTATATTGTTACATGCGTTTGCGTAATTCTCGCATTATGTGACGACTTGCCCATGGATTGCCAGCCGTTGGCTCTCTGCACGCATAATGTGTCACGTTGAATTTCTAATTTATTATTTCGATATTTGTGCGCCGAACACAGTGCGGCGTGCTGCTACTCCATGTGCCCCCGCGGCTCTCTCTCTCTCTCTTTCTCTCTCCCTCGGCAGCAACGTTAATTAGCGCTCGTACGCGGTTCTTTCATGAAGTCACTCGACCATCAACATCATCGCGTACACAGCACCTGACAAAATTTCAATTTCCACTGATGTTTCAAGCATTGGATTCGAGCACGCGAGTATAGTATATCCGCCCCCGCCCCCCTCCGCGCGTTACATTACGTTATACATATTTTGAAATTCCTGTGCGCAAACTATTATGGACGGGCCGCTCTGCACTGTGTAAATGATGCTGATATAAACACAGTAGAAGAGATGACGGTATTCATTTTAAGCGGTTTTGTGCGACTGCTGCGTTTATGCCCAGCGCAAACATCGCGTCAGTCTTCTCTATATCGTGATTACTCTCCGCAAATAGATACTTGAAAATACACTCGTATGATCGCGATGATGATACTCCACTTTGCCCTCATCCCCGATGTTTTCCATCGGCGCTCACGAGTCCGCGCACAAAATATACATGTAATACTACGTGCAACGAGATTTTAATAGACACGTCCGTTTATTATTGTTTGGCTTTCCGCATTTCGACGTTTCTTTTTTAGAAATTAGCTACCGGAATTTATCGAGCTATATTATGATTTAAAGCCGGAAAATTAGCCCGAGTTGTATAAATGTTTCTATATACCGAGCTCAAGTGTGTAGTGGGCATTATGTGACTCCGGAGAATCGGTCTTTGGCTAAACTGAGATTTAGTGCATGCCAGTAGTAGTGACTCGTCTCGCTCACTCTCAAATCTCGATTTATTTCTCTCTCTCTCTCGTCCTGCGCCGCACTCTTGCCTCTATATTGTATGTAATATGTATCCGTCTTTGATGTAACGCGCGCGCGTGTATAGACGTCTCTCTCTCTCTCTGCCCGTATAGAAACCGGCAGCTCCCCGGGGTGACAATAAAATCTCGATGTTTTTGTCGACTATTATATACACTGTCTATACTCGTTCCGCAACGGTCGACTGTACAGTATTTTTAGCCGATACACGTCAAAACGAAGATGCAATAATTTTCACTAGGATTCATAAATATTTTGTGACGAAAGATTTTGACGAATTTTTTGGGTTTTCAAAATTTAAATGAAAAGTTGTATATTAGTACGGCAACGTAACCATAAGCCAAGATTTCTAAGCATATTGCATGCATAGTAAGTAGACATCTTAGACTCGTGATACTACAAGCTATACAACGCGAACGTCGCTTGGGGTTGAAATTTTGCATGTCTGAGCCGAGGGCACGATATCTAAACACAAGCTCGCGCTTAGACGCCCTCGGACAAAACAGTCGGCCACACGCTTCAGAGCCTACGAATATTCACGGACACGAGTCAGTGCTCGTAAATAACGGAGCTATGAACAAAAAAGCATGAAATTTATCAAAAAAAAAAAAAAAAAAAAAAAAGGAAAAGAAATACCCAATATTTTGTTGCATTTTTCTCGGGGTCTCTGCAACGTGGCTTCGGCAACGAAACACGAGCAACCCTCGCCACGCTATATACATATACCCTATAGTCAATTAAGTAAAAGGCGAAAAAAAAGGGAACAAGTTGGTCTCGAATATGTATAACTGGCAGCTGTATGTACATAGAGAGGAGAAAAGGTGAGCTCGGAGTCGCGCGCGCATAACTGGCATAATGTCGTGTGCGGCGTTGACATCTGTATTAGCAGCGATTAGGCACAGTATAGGACGAGTCATATAGGGACTCGACACTGACTCGCTCTGTCTCTAGCGTTGCATTAAAACTAGGGTGTCGACGCGCCCGTACAATAGCTCTCTCTCTTTTACACGCATCAGATCTCTCAGCTACTGTATATTGTATCTGTCGGGCCCTAATACAGATTTCGTGAAAATTATCCCTAATTCCTTGGTTTTTACTTCTCCTTCCCCTGGCTGCCAACTTTGTGTATTGTACAAACATACGTATATAGAAGGTCAATTCGGATTATATATACGCGTACGCGTATACGAATGACATTCACTAGCTAGTGCGGACAATGCTAGGCTACTAGCCCGAGTTAACTAATCTGTAGGCAAGGCCGGTAGTTGACTTGTTCTTTTGTGCGCGCCCGAGTATGGCTACTGTCGCAGCAGCAACCATATACCCAGTCATATATACTTTGGAGCAAGCAGAAGTGAGAGAAAGAGAGAGAGAGGATCAACGAGTCAGTTTAGTGGATAATCAGGATCCTTGTCATTTCACACCGGTCATGTACACGGCTACATAAGCATCACGCACACCTTGACTTTTCTCCGAGCCGTTGACTTTGAAAAATTAGCCAGATTATGTAGTCTAAAGAGCTCAAATATGTATATATGTACGCATGCCCGTAGGCTATATTTAAATGTATACACGCGCACATTAACGATAATCATCCTCGGCACTCGCTTAATGTACTTTGCACGTTCTCGAGAACGGGTATACGGTTGCAGTGAGAGAAAAATTGTCACCTTCATCATAATCGTTTATCCATGTATCGAAATAAGAAATCGAGGCTTATTAGAACGAAGCGGACAATGCGATTTTTTGGAACTGACGTGATTTTCACTATCTATTTAACTAATGTGACATGTACATCGATCGTGTACAAACACGCGGAGCAATGAGAGAAAAATTATTTCCCACAAGACAGCATCATTCGGCGAAGAAGCGGCGTTATTATATAGACGTGTGCGCGCGCGTGCTTTGTCCCATGGCTGCTCCCTGCGTGATTATGCGTCATTACGTGTCACACGGAATATTATTTCGAAATGATGTAGTGCAATGTAATATAATGCATAATAGTCGACTTTCTGAGTCTCATTTATGGGTGAACCGAGAACAGTGTATAAAAAAACCTCAAAGTGTGCGAGTGTGTGTGTTTATATCGAGTATTTTGTGCTCTCGCGCAAAGTGACCTGAAATTTTTATACACGCACACACGTATGCAACGGGTATATAGAGGGAAAAGCGGACGGGAGAGAGAGACAGAGAGAGAACTGACCCTGGGCTAGTAGTGATTGATGAGCTTTTTTGGAAATGGCCGGGGAGAGGCTTTTCAAACGCGCGTGCGTATATATGTTTGTCCGCTGCTGCTGCTGCTGTTGGGTTATCGACAAAAAACGCGCGGAGCTATGTAACCGTCTATTCAAGATATTATCCCGATGCTTTCAGTGTAATACTTTCAATGATGAAACGTTTAATAAAAATACCTTTGCGTCGAGTCGTGCGTCGAGTAAAGTCCAAAAAAACAGCCCACGCGCATTCAAATAACGCGTTGCAAATGTACATATTTATTCATGCAGGCCTGCAGCTCTCGCTGCAGCTAGCATATTGTTGCCTCGGATTTTTAATCCTTTTTTAATGATTATTCGGAGCCAAAGAAGAAAAAGGCCCGCAACGTACATAGGCTGATAAATACCGGGGAAAAAAGGCGAATTGATACATCATCCGCGATACACGTATCGAGTTCACTGCAACGGCCCCCGATTATACGTTCGTACACACAGAGAAGGCGAAATCGTCGACCGAAAATGAGCGTCAATTAGGTTGAAGCTAACAGAATGGTACATGCACGGTAACGTGTACGTGTGTTTAGTGCATCGAGCGAAAGACGCAGTCGTACATATAGCAGCAGTCCTACAGGGCACTAAGAGTCATCTAAGTGTACACTTTAACGACGTGTATAAGCGCACGCATCATCGACTCTGTGCCTCGGCAGTCGCTCGCGACACGCACACATACACACAGTGACAAGCAGCAGGACTTAGGGGATGATTCAGAAGGGTGTGCGTGCAGGCGACATGTCTCCGGACCATCGGCCCTCTCTCGCTTCGGCTCATAGTCGTGTCCCCCCCTTTTAAACCTAAATACATAGAGAGAGCGAGAGAGAGAGAGAGAGAGAGAAGAGAGAGAGCGAGCGCGAGAAAGACTGATGCTGCTGCTGCTGTGCAGGAACAGGCTCAGAGAGTTGGCCCCTGCGGCTCAGTTACGAATTTGGATGGCGCGCGACAGGATCTATTCGACGCGTAGTCTTTGCTGCTCCTGCTGTTGCTACTGTGTTTTCGACCTTGTTTTCAGTGGTAAAAATCACCGTAGTTGAGTTTTGTTTTTTCCTTCGTTTGTTGATCATTACTGTTGACGTCGTGAATCGAGAATATGTCCATGTACCATCCACACCATCCGGGCTTGGCGCCACCGCCGCTCAACGCGGCGCTCTTCTGGAGTCTCGCTAGTTTTGGAAAAATCGGCAACGATACCAGTAGTGCTTTCGAAGGTACGGCAATTACACTTTGATATTTTACTCTCATGTACAAAGCTGTATACGAGTGCGTGCATGCATCACCCAGCACACATCCCACTCACACACTCGCGCGTCAACCATAAAAACAAAGTCCGTCGCGGAGCAATTAGCGTCGACGTATAAACGGCCGAGGAAAAATGTTCGCAGCTTCTCTGTGTGAGTATATTGTAGGTGCAGTGTCTACACACGCGACGTGAGAAAGAAAAAGTCACGAATCGCTCTGCGAATACAACAAAGAGAAGAAGGACACGAGCGCGTCCTCCTCCTGTGTGTTGTGTATGTGTAAAGCCTCCGAGAGCGGAGAGACTGCACGAGGTTCTGGTACCTATATCACGACGACGGCAACAGCAGCAGCAGCAGCTAATTTATCCAAAAAGGAGCAAGAGAAAATATAAAGACAGAGCACACGGGCAGCAGTGGTCACCAGTAGTAGTCGTTGTAGTAGTAGTAATAGTAGTAGTGGTATCACTCGAGGTATTTACGAGTAGGGATATATACGTATATATGCACGCACACACGTACACAGTGCGCGCAGCTTCAATCAAAGGCACCGACTTTATTGCTCGAGTAGTATAGCATTTATAACTCGTTGCCTCGCGCGATCTCTTTCAACCAACGTATCTCTCTCTTTCTCTCTCTCTCGCTTCTCCTTTTCTTTTTCCATTGCTTGTCCACTCTCCTGACATCTGTATAGGCAAAGTATCATGGCGTACGTGTAAAAGTGATTTGAACCAAGTGCGCACGCGGGTCAAGATATGATAGGCGGCTGTCGATGTTGCGTTCCTTCTTATTCTGCGCGTATTTATGTATTGTACGTCTGTGTGTATTGCACCCTGCGGCGCGTGACAACGAGCCTTGCCGCGGCTCTTGACTCTTCGACTTTTTTCTCACGCGATACGATGAAGATGTTACCGTAAGGATAGCCTACTGCTGTGGAATATATTTTGCTCTGGAGGTTCTTCCAATGAATGAAAAGTTGAAGAAATGGTCAAAACGGATCAAAAAATAGATATTTTAGCGTCAAATAAGTGAAGGTAAAAAGTTACATTGACCGATGAAAAATAATTGAAACAAAAATAAAAATAAAAAAAAACAAGCGTCGTTGTCATTGTTTTGGCGTATCCCTTCGATCATTTATAAAGACAGATGTCAGATAGTATGCAATGATCAAAGTGATAATATAAAAATATTAAACATTAATTTAATTATCGTTTATTGACTTTTTAGTGACAAGTTTTATATTATATGTACAATTTTTCTCTCAGTCTTATCGTCAAAAGATTTTCATATTACTTAAATAATATTTACTTATAGTTCTTCTTTTTATTAAAATTATTACGACGTTCAAAGTGTTACTTAATTATTAAAGATCCAAGAAAAGATATAATTATTCTCTACGTACAAAATCAACGATAAATCCATTTTTATACTCTAAATGAAAGGCATCTTGTTTATACTCGGTTGGATTGGTCGTTTTTTCATTTGGTTTGAAAGAGTACTTGCTTAAAAAGTAAAACAATCCTACTTTGCAGACAATTATGCTGAAGCGAAAGCCAATACAACTTCTCGGTCCTATGCCATATCCCATGAAGTACGGGTTGTTGACGTTCCACCTTTTGTTAAGGAATCGATCTGGATTGAATTTTCGAGGTTCTGGATAGTACTGTGGATCATTGTGAATCGCCATGGGAGATATTATTATCGACATGCCAGGTTGAATGGTGTACGGTTTTGCGCCTGGTACAGTAGGAGGCAGCTCGATCGGCTTCGAGCAGACCCTCTCGACCTGAACAGCTATCGAGTCGATACGAAGGGATTCTTGCAATGTAGCGTCCAAATACGGCATAGCTTGGATGATGTCATACGTAATTTTACCATCGTGCTCTTTAAGCACTTGGTCGATTTCATCTTGTAATTTTTTCTGAACGTCGGGGTTCAGCGCCAGGTTATGCGCCAGTATGCCAAGCTGAGCCGAGTTTGTATCGAATCCGGCGAACAGAAAACTGAACGTATTCGATGTTATGTGATCGTAGTCCATTGTTTCCTTTTTAGCCTCATCGCTTAGAGCATCCAGCATTATCTGAATTGCGTCCTGTCGCCTAATATTTTTTTCTAGTCGTTCGGTGATTACTGATTTGACGATATTATGGCAAAAATCCTCGGTTTCTTTGTCTATAATTTTGATTCTCAAAAAGTGCATCAATTTAGGTAAAGTTCTGCCGAAGAAAATCTTCAGTATGAGCGACCCGTCTAAATTGCAAGCGTGCTTAGCTCTGTGGTAAAATTCGTTATCCGTTTCTTTCATGGTATCTACGACGAAACCAAAGAAACAACTAGCCATAGTATCATTGGAGAATTTGGAAAACAGATCCTTGATATCGACTCCGATGTTACTTTCGGCGGGCCTCTTACTAACACCTTGCATAAACTTTTCCACGCGGTCAGTCAACAACGTGAACATAGTCTTCAATTTCAAAGAGGAAAACGTTGGTGTCAAAAAAGTACGTGAAATTTTCCAATGCTCACCTTGCAAGTTGAACAAATTTCTTCCAAACACAGGATCCACCGACGCACTATGTACCTTTTTGCGAATTTTATTGACAAAATCGGATTCCTATCGATAAAAAATAGCTAAAAAAATGCAGGTTGTGGTATTCGAAAGGTAATTGCATGCACTTTTCCAAAAAATTATTTCCGGACGTAATTATAAGAGTCCACATCCCTAAAAAACGACCTAAACGAGCACTTTTTTTTCTACTTTTCGTTATTTTCCAACGACATATCAAAAAAAGTAATTGTTCGATTTGGCTCGATATTTTTTCGAAAAGTAGAGGAAAATACCTTTATTTTCTTTTTTTAAACGTATTTTTTAGTGCTATGTATCGAAAATTATTAACAATTTTATTCAGTAGTAAATTGGCACGAAAATCGCCTTTTTTCTTGAAAGCAATTGAGTTCATGTTGCGTTCAATTGATCGAATGTACGGTTTGAAAACAAGAGGAAACATTCATAAAAAAAGTTATTGAATGTCTAAAATCTCTTCTTTAATATCCTAATATTGTTTTGATGAAAGTTACACTTAATACTAGCTTATTCAGCACTATTACTTATAATTGATATTTACACCTGCAAGCTCAAAACAACTTAAATTATCGAAATGTCTTCTCGCTTTCCAATGCGATTTTTTAATGTGCAAAACATACTTTAACTCTATTCGAAATTGCATGTGTAGTTTATAAGATAAAGCTGAATAAAAAGACAATGCAAAATCTCGTCATTTGGTGCTAATAATTGTAAATATCAATAACAATAGTGCTGAATAAGCTAGTATTAAGTGTAAATTTCATTAAAACAATATTAGGATATTAAAGAAGAGTTTCCTCTTGTTTTCAAACCGTACATTCGATCAATTGAACGCAACATGAACTCAATTGCTTTCAAGAAAAAAGGCGATTTTCGTGCTAATTTACTACTGAATAAAATTGTTAAAAACTTTCGATACATAGCACTAAAAAATACGTTTAAAAAAAGAAAATAAAGGTATTTTCCTCTACTTTTCGAAAAAATATCGAGCCAAATCGAACAATTACTTTTTTTGATATGTCGTTGGAAAATAACGAAAAGTAGAAAAAAAAGTGCTCGTTTAGGTCGTTTTTTAGGGATGTGGACTCTTATAATTACGTCCGGAAATAATTTTTTGGAAAAGTGCATGCAATTACCTTTCGAATACCACAACCTGCATTTTTTTAGCTATTTTTTATCGATAGGAATCCGATTTTGTCAATAAAATTCGCAAAAAGGTACATAGTGCGACGCTTGAATAAATGGCACTCGGTTACCGAAGCTGTCGAAATTCTTGATGCTTAGAGTTTTGATGAGTTCTGGATCTCGAACTAAAATCGAAGTCTTGAAGAACTCGAACAAGCCAACGTACTTAGCATCGGGAAATTCTTTATAGATATCTTCGTAAACTTGAGCAAACATGCGTTTGCCAACTAGCGTCTCGGCCATATTACCCAAGAATGGCCAACCCGGTCGATAGGGTATGCCCCATTTATCAAAATAGGTTAAACTCTTTTTAAAATAATAATACACTAAACTGAATGCAACGAGTATCAAAGATAGGAAAAGCATTTTGTGTTCGGACTTAAATTCGAGAACTTGAAGAAGACTGGCGCGGAAATTATAATCGTCGGAACAAATAATTGAGAAATGTTGTTGATGAACCGCTATCGTACAATGATACCAAATAGTCAATTTATTAATAAAATTCATATTAATCTTATCGTTTAAATATTAAATCTTTAGTCATTTACATAAGATCGCCAATTATAAATTATAAGTACTATTGAGTCAATGGAGCGAATTTTAACACGAAGAGATTTTTAAAACTCAAAATAACAAAATAGTTTTTATATTTTCAATAATACTAGGCAAGTTTCTATTCTTTGTCGTATTTTGACTACACAATTCATCACTTGAAACTGACTGATCTTTTCTCATACATTCGCTAATGAGGTTTGAATGTTCAACTTTATAGAAACGAATTTTTTTTCATTAGATAAATTCATTAATCACCTTCATTCACAGTTGGATAAAGTATTTTCAATTCAAGTGAATAGCTATTACTTGGCCTGCGAAACTCGATTATTTATTTACTTGTTATGACAAACATACTTAAGATAAAAGTGTTTCTTTACTTGTTTCGAAGTATTCTCTGAGTGAAAATGCGAGTTACTTGAAAAGGTCAATACACTGGTCTCATCACTCTCACAATTTGCCAAGTAAAATATGAGACATTGGCTTGGAAACACTCGCGTTGTACTTGGGTTTACAGTTCATGGGCATTATGTGTGTAGGTACGTGGGTGGCGACCGAGAGAAGGTTTAATTAATATCCGTATGTCCCGTTTAATTAGCTCACCCTTGGCCGCCACCGCCACTACCGTATAACCACTGTATGCGTGCCGTGTTATATATATGGAGAGAGAGAGAAGCATTCCGCTGGCCTCACACACACACGTTAATATTCCACAGAATCATAAGGCCGGCGAGGAGAGCGTCGCACTCGCTCCTTGCGCTTCAGTTGTATCAAAGAACAAATTCTCGCTCGCCGGTGTGTATCGTTTCGGCCACCGCACTGTTTGTGCAGAGCCTAAATCAAACCATTGTGCACGAGTATCCGCACACGCTCGCTGCCAATCGTCATCGTCATTCGGACTAATTGCCGCGGCGCTGTACATGCGTGCTCCTGCACTAGTAGGTATAGGGGTGCTGTTACAGTATTTTTGTCTGCGAATATCGCTTTGTGCTTTTTTTTCTCACTTCGTTGCACTGGTATTTTTAATATTTGGTAATTGGCCGCCGGTCGAGCGCGAATCTCATGCGCGCGTGAATGAAAATTATACGGTTTCGTTTTCAAAAGTCGATTTGGACTTTTAATTAAGACGATACTCTTGCCGAACGAGCCGAGGAGGAAAGAGAATAAAGTAATTTAAGAAAAGGCAAGTAAATTTTGACTTATCAGCTTCATTTAAAGTGAAAGAGAGAATATTTTAATAGCTGCTCGCACGCACGACTTCTTGAATTTGCGCGCTTTCTTTTATTTATTCTTCTTGCGTTGCACGAGGCTGCGCGATAAAACACTGCAGCGCGGCGGCCGGTCGGTCGGGGTTCATTGTACATACACGCGTGGATTATTTATTTCGTCATATTTAAAAAAGTAGGCAGTACAAAGTGAGAAAGCGAGCGAGAGAGGAGTACATTGGCCGCGGCAGCTCCCATCCCGCAGTATTTATTGGCCGAGATAAAGAGTCCTGCTGCTCTTTCTTCTTTCCTCTCTCCCGCACCTTATTAACGCCGTCCAATTATAAGCTCATCTCGAGTCGAAGCTCTCTCGCCACGCTGCATACGCAATTGCCACGTGTCGTATTCTAGTCCTTTACTTCATAAAGTCTTTTTCCGAGTCGTATTCCGGTATTTATCTTTCTTATCCATTTTTTTATCTTCTTTTTTCTTGCGAGTGCATGTGTATGAGTAAGTTTGTGAGTGTGTACACTCACCGCGGGGAGGAATATCGCAAGCTTGTTCGAAACACGAGTGAGAGAGAGAGAGAGAGAAAGAGAGAGAGAGAGAGAGAGAGAGAGAGAGAGAGAAATGTTTATGCGCACGTTGCACGGCCACAAACAAAAAACTCATCGACATCATCTCACGCGAAGGCGTCTTTATGCAGCGAAGAGTAAGATATTGCCCCGACGCACAACTGCAGTGCAGCAGCGGCTCGACGTGTTTATGAATATTGGCCCGAGCTACTACTATTGCGATTTGCGACTACTACTACTACTACCACCACACTCCGAGTCGACTCGGTTCGAGCGAGAGAGAGAGAGAGAGAGAGAGAGAGCTCTGGAGTCACCGCTTACACGAGGGAGAGAGAAGGAGCAGCGGGTCTTCGATGATATATACACGTATATAAGGGATTTGTCTGTGTATATGCCTCCCCTGCCTTTTTCGTTTATAATATAATATATAATACGTCACCGCAGCAAATATTAACTCTCTCTTTCTCACTCTAGCACAAGCTGCGCCGTTGCTCTTGCCCATCTATTCACTTAATTACGCCTGGGCGAGGTGTGATTTAAGACGTTGGCGACGCACTAAGACTATGCCGTGAATTTCCCATGTATAGACAGGCAGTTTTCCTCGGAAAATTTTTTTACTCTCGCGACTTGACGTTTGGGAACAAGAGACTTTCGATCCTTTTAACATATTGCATGGATACGCTACGAGTTGTGGAATGCGCGTACACGCACTATATACACACTCCGTGAGCGCTGAGGCGTGATGTGCACATCGGCCAAAGGCACCAAGATTATATACCGTTATCGCGTCGTCCTCGGGGTTAGGACGAGAAAAAGCGAGAGAGAAGGACGATTTTTTAACTCACTTTGATACATTGAAATCCCTACCTTGCCCAGCCATGCAGTCAAAAGAATCCTTGCTTCGCCCAAGCGATCAAAGACGTCGAGGACCTTTTTTGCTCGAAAAACATGACGTTAATAACGAATTATGAGCTTCCAATTTGTCGTTCAAATTGAAAAAATGTTTTTCGCCCCACGTTCTCTCTTCGGCTGTTACGAATCTCGCAAAAGTCGCGAATGAACGAATCATTATTTTTACAAGCCCAAATGCGATCCATTTTCCACCGAGCTCTTCTCTCTCTCTTTATGCAAACTAGGTACACATGCGATCGTGGCTATAAAGGTGAATTAGGTATCGTCGAGAGGAAGTATTAGCTGTTCCCCTCTTCCTCCCACTCCCTCTTTTTCTCTTGCGTCTAGCTATATCTTACATCAACGCGGGGATGTGAAAAAACGCAAGACTATATGTGTGCAAGCTTGTATTCACGAGAAGCAAGAAAAAAAGAGGAAGCTTTGGCTTCTCGCTGCTGATTCTCCTCTCTTTCTCTCTATCACGTACACCGTAAATCGTCGGTACTGCATGCGTACGCACATACGCAGCAGCAGCAGCACAAGCGGCGAACAGAGATGGGAAATTAAATAGTGAAATAGATGCGCGCCCTTATACTTACAGCTAAAGAAGAAGAGACGGCTTGTTCTCTCTCTCTTGCTCTCTCTGCTCTGGTATGCATGAAAGGAGCCGCGAATGAGTACCTATAACGCAAACCAAGATCCTTTAACTACCGAACTTGCGCGCGGCAAGCAGAGCATCTTGTGTAAGCTCGACTTAACTCTCTTTGTGGCTGCTGCGCTGCGGTGGTAGTAGCTGCTGAGAGCATCTTGTTTTCATGGGCCGTTTTAACCCTCGTGCCGAGCCGTCTGCATCTATATACCGGAGTCGTGCACGCACAGTTCCGACAGACGAGATTCTCAGCCTAATTTTACGAATTATTATATCATTTCGTTGCTCCCGTACAATCTCGAGTATGTCTCTTCATAAGTCGTGGAGCAAAAGAGAGACGTTAAGTGCTGAAATTTATCGCGACTTATTGCTTCGCCGTCGTCTATGCGACAGCCGACTTCGAGTGTTTCTTTTCGTGCTGCACTGCGGAAAATTTATATAATCGAGTTGCATGTGACGCTGACTCGATGACCTCTTGTTAATCGACAGTCGCGATCTACCGATCTGTCGAAAATTATCAGTATATCGCTATATCTGTCATATAGATTCTTAATTACTGATTGTAGCAATTGATCTCGAGAAAACAGCTCAAAGATAATCGAAAAAAAAATCTAGATCGATGACGATTGCACAATAAATGAGCCAATATGAAATGCTTATAATATAAGCTGTGTGCAATAAAATCCGTAAATGGTTAAATTGCTGGCACTAAACTATTGTTTTCCTCCAGCTCCAAGTTATATTAATAAAAGACTCGTTGAACGCGAGCAACCAGATTTTCGCTCCCTTCCGTACAACTATTACAAACCACCGCTCGTATTGCCCAACGCCCAGACCATATGCATAACGAAATGGTATAATAATGTAATCTTCGGCCGGGTACCTACGACCTTACAAATTCCGAATAATACACGCTGTACAGCAAATACAGATCTTGTGAAAAATCTTTCAACGAATTAATCGTAGAGCGCACAATATGGACCTTTCGAGTGTAATACGGATTCAAATGGATAACATTAGTGAATGACTTTCTAAAATAAATCCAGCGATAATAGGCGATAACGCAGTGTGACTCTCTGCGGTTAAGCGTAGCCGCAAAATATTTCGCTACGTTAATATAAGGCTGGCTACATCACACACGAACTCGCATGGTCCAGTGCGTGGTCCAATATATACTTTGCAAAGCCATTAACAAGCTCGAAGTTTTCAGCAGTTTAGCTAATATTATCCACATAGTGATATATTCCAATCGATTGTTGTATTATGCTTTTCGGCTGTTTTTAAGCCGTGGAAAATTGAAAGATAAAAATTCATTTATCGTTCGTGAGTTTAGTACGCGTGCATGGTAAAAGGTCATATTATTTCTTATGTGAAACAATTTATCGCGCACTCATTATCGCGAAAGTAACACTAAAAGGTAATTACCCTTGGTCGTGCTTGCGAAGCAACAGCCTACGACAACAAAGAATCCTACGCCGACAGCAGCTCCGTCGAAATAATTTCCATTCGCGAAGCGCTTGACCATAAAAAAAGACATACACTCGACAGGCACACACATATAGGTAGGTACGCTCGCACACGGCACACATAGGTAGAGAGTGGAAAAACGAGCCCGAGTGTCAGACGGCACGACGATTAAAAAGTACAGTGTACGTGCGTGGCCCGGTGCTCGTCGTGACGTACCTCGCGCGCGCATCAGCATGCAAGAGCAGCAGTAGCAGCTCTGCATAGCAGCAGTGAGAGTCGGTCCGGGGGCCATAACTCAGGCAATCGGAAGACGACAGTTGTGGTTAAATGCCCTCTGTGTTTCTATGTATGGGCTTTGAACGATTGCCGCGTGCTGCTGCATATATATAGCCACAAGCTCGCACGCACACGAGCTACCTCCACACCAGCAGCGTACTCGCTCTCGCGCGCAATTCGTCGAGCTTACCATACCCACTGCTGCTACTACTCTTTCTCGTTGGCGCCTAGCTCTTTCTCTCTCTCGTGCTAAAGCTCTGCACATATATACAGTTCGAGAACTGCTGCCGCCGCTGCTGCTGCTACTACCAACGTCGCTTCTTGGTTATTTAATTAAAACCGGATTATACAGAAAGTTCCCTTTTACACCAACTCCCCCACCCTGCGCGCCGCGAGTAGAACCACTGAGTGTACGTGAGTTTGCAGTTGCTCCCGTTGACTACGTGTGGATACCAAGTAGTCTCTTTGCTCTTTTTTATTTGCCCGCCTTGTGCTTCTCCAGTCACTTATGCAATTAGTTTGTCATTTGAGTCACGATTCACGTCGATGCTCCTATACAGACGCGCAGCTCTTTCATTATATCAATCGCGATCAACGTCAACTGCTAAACGGCCCGATGACGACGCTCGAGCACGCAGCCAGGCCGAAGGAGAAAAAAGCAGCGACGACGGCGGCGGCAACAGTAGCAGACAGGTTGCGTATTTTCGGCTGGCTCACGTTCGAGTCGTCGATAAGCATCGCCGCGCGACCTGACTAATTGCTTCATTTCGACAGAAAAATCCTGCCAGCCAGCCAGCAGCAGCAGCCGGCCCGGGACATAAATACATCGCGGCAGCTAATTGCCCGCACCTTTTTTTTCTTCTTTTCTCTCGATCGCGTACCTCCTCCTCCTCCTCCTCCTCCTGCACTTTCTTTCGAGGCCCATTGGAATCCGCGCGAATATTTCCCGTATATTTATTATCATAACTGCAGCTCGAGCTCTCCCCTGCTCTCGCCCGTCTTTCGATTTCATTACGTATATATATAGGCGTATACTGCACACACTCGTACGCACGCACGCACGCGCGCGCATAAAGGCAAACAATAATAGACGAAGAATAAGCGAAGCGTAATCAGGGTCGGGAAATTAATATAACGGAGCCGATCATAATCGCGTACAAAGGGCAGAAAGTGTCGGTAGGCCTGCTTGTGCATGTACTATGTACATGCGTGTATGTGTATGTAACAGCAGCAGCGTCCGTACATATCCCAGCTGCAGACGATGCCCGGTTTTGCGCGCGGGTAAGGCGACGCGCCGCAATACGTACCTACTACACGTATACTGGAGTTGCACACGTTAGTATTGCTCTATTAAATCAAAGAGGTATTCAGATGTCGAGCGATGCGCCTGGAATCCAAATTCGCAGCAGAACAATCGTGTGCAGCGATGCGCGCACATGTCTGCCGCTTCTGCTTCTCCATCCATTACGTTCGCGCAATGCCCGCATGTGTGTATGTACTTTGGTCGGTCGTGCTCGTATCGTATCGATTATATACAAAAATATTTTGTCTTATTTATCCCAGGCTTCGAAATTAAACCGCTGCCTTTTGCGAGGAATATTACGAGCTGCGAGAGATAAGCATCCTCGCGTATCTGCTCCAATACTTGCATTAATACAAAAATAAGTCGCCGAGATCTCGCGGTTATTCATTATTTCCGCAATAATAAGAATAGCTTGTTTAAGTCCGCTGCTGCTGCGGCTGTCTATAAACAACTTGCCGCGCATACGCTCGCCACTACCATTAAATTTAACTCTTAGATATACACCTTCGGCATACCGCGTCGTCGTCGTCGTCGCCGCAGCCGCTACTACGTATTACACCCGGAATAATACAACGGACGACACGCATATAATGAAGAAATCGCCTACTGCAGCAGCACAGGCCTCCGCATAAGAAGATAAGAGTCCGCACATTGTCGCTATCTGCTTTTAGCGTGGGCTGAGAGAGAAAATAAAGCACGGAAGCTTATCGTTGCTTTATATCTTCGAGCGACTCTCTCTCTCTCTCTCTTTTGCTCTGCTCTATACAGATTCTTAAGTATCTAAAGATATCTCACCGCCACTATTTTTTTTTTGTGCGGGGCAGGGCTTTAATTAAAAAAAGGTGTGTGTGTATGCGTGTGGGATCTCGCTCTCTCCTTGCGGAAAAAGAGAGAGTCCTTAGAACGAGGTATAAATGATAGGGGCCGTTATAGTCCAACAGTGCGAGAACTATGAAAGATAACAAAAAAAGAGGCAGGGTCGAGGACAAGATAAAGCGATCGTCTCTCTCGTGGCTTAACCACCTGCTTCGTCTTTCTCCGCGACGTAGCGACGACGACTTTTCTTTTCCTTTTTTTAATTGCGCATGTATAAAGCTCGCGTCTAAGCGTAAATGAACACTCTGGCTTAGATCTTATTATTAGGAAATTACTTATTATATCCTTGCGGCAGCCGTAGATTATCGTTGTTATATGTATATCCCCGAGAGTGGAGCAGAGCGAAAGAATATTATGATATACCAAATCGGAGTGTGAATTAAGCGCACAATCTTTGAAACTTTTTTTTCTCCTCCTTCTTTACTACTACTTTCTTTACTCTCTCTTTCAAATATCTCGAGAATCGCAAGTTGTCGAAACGCGCTTATTATTACGACAGCGAGTATTTCGAATTGAAAGTCAAAAGGGCATAATGGCCTAGTAGTACTATCGAGAAGAAGAAGACTCGGCTGGGGGGATCACATAAATTTGCGAAGGCACTTAATTGAAAGGGGAAAGAAAAGGAACAGTTTGCTTGCCGATCTCTCTTCGCCCCAGCCTCGTCTTCTATAAGTCTTGAATATAAGCAGTAGTAGCAGTAGCAGCAGTAGCAGCCCGAGAGGACAAAGAAAACCTCCTGCTCACTCAGTGCAGGGCAGCTTGCAATCTCGCTATGGGTATACTGTGCCGCGCGCTCGCATATGTTAAACGTCCCTGGGAATGTCGCTCCCATCGAGCTATTTCGACCAATAAACGATAGCTCGGGGAAGCTCGCATGCAAACATACGTACGTACATACGAGTGTAATATTTTCCCTATCGAATTAGAATCAATCGTTTTTCTTTTTTCGTTTATTTGAATCATCGAAAAATTTCACCGCGTGCGCAGGACAAGACCAAACGAGTTTACAGTCCATTTGTAAAGTGGCAAAGTGTAAAATGCGCACCGGCATGCATAAAAGTGGTTACAATATGTATGCTACTGCTGCATCTGCTGGAAATCCACCAACAGCGCTCGCGAGCAAGGGCAAAAATATATCCAAAACTGTAAAAGCTCACTAAAAGCCCCATGCAAAGCAAGTTTTAACGAACATTAATTCGGATGTACAGGTGACTCGGTGTGGCAGGATAGCTGCTGTGCACTGTGTATATATGCTATAACTCTGTTTCTCTACAAAAGCATCAACATCAATGATTGCTGATGCTGTTATCGATTGCGGAATTGCTGTTTTCACGTGTCGTTAAAATTTCACGCGCTGTTTATAACGACCTTTTCCCAAGCCCTAGCAGCAGCAGCAGCAGCGTCATTTTCCATGCATGACGCGTGCCGATGAGCTACTTAACGAACTCGAAAGGCCTCTGATCGAAGCTCGTATGGGTGCGCATATGAAAAAAAAAAACAACGAATTCTTGATGCCAAAGAGTTGAAAAACATAAACTGTCTCTCGGGCCTCGTAACTTATAGGAACACCCCCATGAACAGGGATAGCTGCGCGCTGAAAAGCTTAACAGGAAAATAGTCGCGGTCGCGTAAAAATAGAGACACGCGAGCGCGCGATTATATGTTTTTCGTAATACACGTTACCGTTTCCGTTCCATCCGCTATCACTACCACGTATAGGCTGAATCCAATAGGCATATCTCATCGCGTAGGAAAACAAACCTATCGTTGCGCGGAAAAAAAGAAAAACAACATCGTAATAATTCTTGTACTCGATCCAGGCGGCCATATGACCTTGCACCCTTCTCTCTCGACAAATCAGAAAGATACACGAGCGCGCGTACAACATAGCCTCGCGGAGCTATGATGGAATTGTTTATGGTTGCGCGTGATGTTTATGCGCGCGCGCGAAAATTACTGCGGCTGTAAAGTGCAATGCTCGCCGATGCATCCCAGGGCTTTTTAGTGCTCGGCTTACACGGCCATATGACAATGTTATTATAAGCCCGCGTATGGCCTATCCCAGCGATGTTTTGATGTTATATACGATTTCGGAGTGCGCGCGCGAGCGAGCGAGCGGCCGTGTCATCGTAACTAGATATGTCGGGCTCTCGCTCGCGATGCTTCCGCGTAAATTGAAAAATCGCTGGAATTTACGGCGGGCGTTCATTTTTGTTTCACGAATCCGTGAAATAGATCGAGAGTTTTTTTTCTCTCTAACAGATGCCCTTCGTTTTTGTCATTGCAGGAAAGAAAAAGTTCTCAGCCGACCCGACCTGCTGCCCCGTATGCGGTATCACGGTGAGGCCGCAGGAGCTCGAGCAGCACTTCCTCCAGGAGCTGGACCGTCTGTACAAACTGTCCTCGGTGTCGCAGAGGCCACGGCCCAGGTCGACGATGCCGCCCCAGCCGCCGGAGCACGGACAGATACTTCACACGCCATCGGCCGCGGACGGCACGCCCTTCGGCAGGTGGGAAACCTACAAGCGGATAAAAGCCAACAGACAGGCGCGCATTCGAATAAAGAATCGCAAGAGGAAAGCCGACGAGCCGGCGTGCCCGGTGTGCCAGGAGCGACTGTCCGGCACCACGGAGGAGCTCAATCACCACGTCGAGCGATGTCTGCAGAAGCAAAACGGTGGCGGCCCCAATCCAGCCGCTCGCCATCCGATAGACGAGGAGGAAGTCGACGTCGAGGGCGATACCGAGACGTTCGAAGAGTACGAATGGGCAGGACAGCGACGAGTTCGTGCCAGTTCTATGCTTATGGGAGGATTCGCAGGTGAGTCGTTTGTTCTTACCTCTTCGTGCAAACGATTGTAAAAACTTGATTCATTCAACCTTGCGGATTAATTAGTAATCGTGCGAAAATATTTTTTTAATCTCGGCTAATACGCTTGTTTATTATTTGCTTGTGTAAGATCTGCGAGTTTCACAGCGATTCTATTATGACGCGCTCTTTCGTAAATCCAATCTTCTTTTATTAAGCCGACACGCTCGGCCGTTAGATTTTTATGACTTTTTGTATAATCGAGTGGCGTATGAAAAAAAAGAATGTAAAAAAATGAACACATCGTTATGATTTGCGCAAACAGCGACAGGTCTTGCGACATCGTCGTCGAGCAATCGGGCCGGACCAAACGGGGTGAGAAACGACGAGGAGGACGTGGACCTGGTGGTAGACGGCGACGACCAAGCGCAATTCGGTCCGTCGCAGTACACCGAGGCCGACGTAGTGACGCCCAGATACGAGGGCTCGGCGCGCGAGCAACGGGAGCGAGAGGCGCTCCGCGAAGCCGTTATCTCGCCCAACGGCACGGTTCAACAAAGCGGCCAGAGCTCGAATCAGCAACAAACGACGGTGGTCGAGGTGAAAACCGAGCCGTCCTCGGCCAGCCCGAGCTCGACGTCGCAGACGCAAGCCGAGACTGGCTCACCGAGCGACGAGCAGAAGGCTTCGTCCTCGACTTCGCCGCACAGTAGCGGAGTCATCGATGCCAAGTGCGAGCCTGAGGCGCCGGTCGTCGAGGCTCTTCGTAGTCGAATACGAGAACTCGAGAACGAGATGCGTGGACAGGGTTTGAAGTGTCTCATCTGCATGGTCAGTATATCAGCTATACCACTATACGACTCGTAATCAAAAAAGTAACGCGCCTTCACGTTTTTTTCTTCTTTTTTGTTCGACCTTCATTACAGGAGCAATACAAAAAGCCAGTTACATCGGTCTGCTGTTGGCACGTTCACTGCGAGCAATGCTGGCTGCATACTCTGGTAAGTTATATTAATAGCGCTATAAGATTGCCCAATGCTAACGCACAAAAATCACCCGTTCACAGGGAGCGAAGAAGCTGTGCCCTCAGTGCAATATGATAACGTCACCGTCGGATCTGCGTCGTATCTACATGTGAGCAAGCGGTTAAGTCGCTGCGAAGACGAAACAGAAGCTTCCATCGCATTGATAACTCACGATAGCTTGTATATTTGTAAATTATTTCATTAGATCCAATGATTCAGATTCTCTCTGCTACATTGAAGATATTATATAAATATTATAAATATATTGAATTATACTTTCGACCCGATTCAGATGGGTCGATAGCGCCCCGTCAATTACTTTCTCTACCCGTCGTAGAATGGCGCATTTATCCCCCTCCCCCCGTCCTTACTTCCGACGTACTATGCATATGTAGCAGAATTAACTCCTCTATTAATAGGGAGATATTTGCGTCTCAATACGTGTAAAACAGGTAAACGATATGAACGCTCTCTAAGCACTATTATAAAAGTTGCACTCACTCGAAATCCGTGTCTTTGTATATTATTCACTCGTTGACGGTTTCTTCAATTTTTTTCAGCTTCGTGCACTTGAACGCGTGAAAATTGCTTATGAACGCGAATTCATAGTTACATATTTTTTTACTATACATTTTTATAACAAGACGTACTTGGACGTTCTTGGCATAATTTTGTATTTTTACTTTCACTCGCTACGAGTACGAAGAAATTACGTACGAAAATGAAGATTAAGAAAACTCATATGACCGCGTATGATATAGATAGTTAAATTGTTCTTCTTGTAAGTATATAGAAAAATTATCAATTGTTTACAAATTTACGATGAATAGTTTTAATGGAAGCTATTTAGTATAACTATTGGACGAAAATTAATGTCTCTCCAAATTAGCTCTCAAATTTTATATTATCAATTTTGTAAATATTTTAAGATTATATTTTAAAAATAAAAACAAAAATTTTATTGTATTATATTTTTAAGAAAAGTTTTATTTATCGAATCTTGCAGAAAAAACAAATAATTTGAATTTTCAACAAATTCTGTCAATTTGGTGTATACCTTTGCACTTGATTCAATATTATAAATAAACTGTAAATAACGACATGCTCGAGCTGATATTAGCTCGCTTCTAAAGTCTAAATTGTCACCAATGTTGTATTTAAAAATAAAACGACCATCGTGAAAATCCGTCGAGTCGATTTATTTAATTTCCATTTCAAATTTTAGGCACAAAATCTTCGGAGGCATGAATTCTCAGGTAAGCTATTCATGAAAATGAAACATTTTTCAGCTTTTCAAGAGGGGTGTAGTTAAAATATTTCGCGTTAGCCAGAGACATAAAAGAAGCCAAACAATGAGTTCGGTGCCACGCTGGACAATGGCTTACCACATAATATATACACCGGAGTGAGAAAATTTCGGCGCGCTTAATTTCCCACGAGCTGTCCCTCCTTATCTTTTATGAATACTTTCCTAATTAAAGCTACAAATGCGACTTTAATCTACAAAATGGAGAATCTCGGCTCACGAGCAACAGCGCTAGCAATGGCATCGAGTAGCATTTTCGAGTAAGTCGTTACCAGCGCTGGTAAAACAACAAAAACTTTCACGCCATCATCTCTCGCTGTATATAAAGTATATACGGAAGTAGGCGTGTGCTCCACAGTGTCTTTTCGAGAAAATGACGGAGTAGAGGATGGGGAAACATAAATGCAATGAGAGAAAGACAGAGCAAGAAAATGGCGTTGGAAAATCCACGGGGATTCGAGAGAAAGGTGCGAGTTTACGAGGGGAAGGGAAAAGCGAACGCAGGTGTACAACATCGAAGTGAGAGAGAGAGAGATAGAGTGCAAGGAAGGAGGAGTGTATGTAAGCGCAAGCAGTGGGGGAGTCGCCGCGTAGCCCGCGCGGGGTAGGTCAAGAAAAGCTCCGCCTCTCGCGGAAAACGCGAATCCCCGAGGTGGCATGTATTTCCGTGAAAAGGAATAAAGTTGCGATCGCTACTGCACGTTGCTAGGCAAAATCTATTTTACTCCTAGATCCACAGCTAACCGCGAAGAAAATGAGCTGTATAAGAAGTGGCTGTGTGCAGAATCCAAATGCTACATGTATACGGCTCGAAAGAAAGAGATCCGATGCAAATGTGATACTTGAATACATAAAAGCACCAGCCGTGTATTTTCTTCGCTCTTTCTGAGAAGCTCTAAAGTATACGTAAATTTTTCCAAGAGATGACGTTATGAAGGTTCGAGGCTCATATTATTTCGGATTCGTTGAAAAACTCGATGCACCGAGTGCTAATGCCATTAGAAAAAAGCCTATAGAGAGTACGAAAACGTTACGTACACTTTCAAGAAAATGTTCAAGTTACCTCGACTATCAAAATTAGCTTTAGGAAAAAGGGGTCTGCGAAGGGATCGCGCTGTAGTTATCTTTGTAATGTGAAATCTAATTTTTCCTCGAAAGCTATATTTTTATTTTTGAATGGATCTATCTTGAATGGTAAAATTAGAAAATTTCATATGTGATGTTGTAATTTATAGAATAGTAAAAAATTCCGACACCCTTGATGAATAAAAAATTAGCTTCTCTAGATCACACTACTCTGTACAAAGTGATGTTAGAATCAAGGTCATTTTTTCAAAAAGGGTCGGTAAAATATTAGTCTACAACACTTAATATTTGTCATATTTTATGCAGTTAAGCGTTGAAACGTAATAACGCTAACTCGATTGCACCATGACATGACATATTTTCAACGTTTTCCTGCACGAAACAAATTGACTGTTAAATCCCTCTCGAAAAGAGACAGGCAGAATCGCAGGAATCGGAAAGGTCGCTTTTTTTGCCGAGACAGCAATCGAGGTGAAATTTCCCGGAGACTAGCTCTGATGCAGTACCTCTATACTGGCGGCGGTAGCTCCCTCTTGGCACACATGCCCGTATATAGAGCAAGAGAGGGCGGGCGCTACAAATTTTGCACCCTCTCCTCTTTTCTCCTGGGCGAGTTGGAAAGTGAGGCTCGATTCTTGGGCAACGCCTCTCGCCCTATCCGGACTCTTGCTCGTCCTCCTCTCTGTGCGACGCACTCGCGGTTTTGCCCTCACCCTCCTCCTCCTCCTCCTCTTCTTGTTCGTACTCGCGAGTAAGTAAGTGGCAATATCAAGGTGCCGCTTTTTCCTCTGACCTTCCTGTATTTGCTACATCTACCGACTAGATGTAGGTACTTCCGCGCCGCTAACGGTATACTCCCTCCGCTCTTTCTCTTTCTTTCTCTCTCTCTCTCTCTCTTACTCTCAACTTCTCCTTTCTTCGCTGATGGATGCGCACTACACACACTTTCTTCATGGATAAAACGATGAATAAAATTCCATAGGCTGCTGCTACACATCAGAGAAAAAGAATACTCGACTTTATGTTAGAGCAGATTACTGATGCAGTTCGCGCTTTACAAATAGTGAAGCGCCTGACCTCTCGAGTTTGCGCGCCGATTACACTTAGTCGTAACGTTATACCTTCAGAAATAGATAATTCGAGTGCGAGGAAAATTGCAACGATTAGTTATTGCGCAGTTCTTGAGCTCGCACTGTACTATGTTTATTTTAAAACGTAAAATAGCTATACTTGTACTTTTTTTACCAAGGAAACGTCTTAAAAGTTTACGGTAGAAACGATCAACTCAAATTTCAGGTGGTAAAATGATTAACAAAATGCTTAATAAATATAATAGCTTTATTTCTATTTATTATAATATACCATAAACAGTATGCAATAAATTCATATCTCTATGTATAATATATGCATGATAAACAATAAAATATGAATGTAATAATAATGATAATGACAATAATAGTAGTGATAACAATCATAATCATAGTGATGATTAATGGTAAGAATGTAATACATTCCTTAAAGAAACTCTAATAATAATGCAGTTTTGACTCAGTTATTTAGCATGCCATTCGATTTAGCTTACACAATACAGAAATAAGGGTGAGAGATGAGTATGTACGCTAAATTGTATTTGGGTTTACTTTTTCATTTCAAAAAATTCCTCTTTACTTTCAAGTTCTCACTTAAAGATAAGGCACTTTCGATGATATACACTTTTTCTTTGAACATTAATCGATAACACGATTATCGAATGTTCTATCGTACATCCGAGTAGATAGTCGAAATCGTGTCTCGATTGACATTTGTAATATTGGGGAGTAAAAATGGCTCACATCATAACGACACATTATTTTAAGTATACGACGATGTTCGTAAATAATTATAAATAACAGCTATATAACATCAATGACAATCATAATGACGATAACGCAACAATGAAAGAAAAAAAGTTTGGCACTTCATGCAGTGCTGTCAGTTTTCTCTTATTACAGTTTATGAATGCGTTTAATATTGCACATGTTTTTTTGAGAATGGACACGATTCTGCATCGCAATTTTTTTAGACGTCGACTTTGAAGGGTGAGCCGGGAATGTGATCGTCACCCCATTTGACGATGACGATATATTCGCCTCGTTCACGCACCAAATAGCTCACGTTGTAATTATTGCGACCCATATGTTTCACATACACTTCCTCGGAGGGACCTTTGGGTCCGTGAACTCCAACGAAAAGAATATTATTTCCTAATAATAAAAATTTGACAGTTAATCTTAGTAGAAAAACTTAGTCTTTGTGTTTTAGATGACTGAACTTACCAGCATCGCCACCATTGACGGTAAATTGATTCTGTTTGCCGAGATAGGCCTTCTTCAAACCCATACCTTTACTTGTAACTTTTCTAGCGTCGGATTTAAAACGCGGCAACACTGGGCCTGCGTTTTTGTTGTTCTTCGAGAACTTTTGCACCGTCTCAACAGTGATTGAACTCGTTTCTTGTGCTCCTCTTTCGGCCAAATCCGCACCTAAGCAACAAAGAAAAGTATATAAATTATCGACCGTCGGTAATATCGGATATGTGAACTTAGTCGGTAGTACGAATTACATACCGGTGGCAGTGACTTTGAAGGGTGAACCGACAATGTGGTAGCCGTTGTACTTGATACTGATGTAGTAGTCGCCAGGCACCAAGGGTGTATATCTGACTTTGTAGCCTTCCTCGACCTCGGTGCAATCCATAGCTACTTTGCTGGGTCCGTCAACGGTGACGCCAAGGGCCCCAGCTCCGGCATTACAAGTGTCGATAATGAAATCGGTTTTCTGGCCAGTTTTGACAGTGCTGAGGCCATTGCCGTGCACATGAATGGCAGCGGGATCGGCATCGACCGTACCGACCTTCACGCGGTAAGGACTTCCGTTGATGTGGACACCGTTGAATTTCAAATGGATGTTGTGAATGCCGTTTTCGCGTGCCATGAAGCGTACCGAGTACTCCTCCGAGTCGATCGACTGGATGAAACAATCGTCCTCGATACCGCTCGGCGAAACTATCTGTGATGAATTAAATTTTATAAATAAGAGTAATTTGTGTACATTGCAGTATTAAGCCAGAGTGTATGGACGTGACAAAGTCGCGAAAGGCAATCTTGGAGCAGCTTCTAAGAGCTCGGTGTTAAATTTATCTCGGCGCTCGAGAGCTTGCCAATGATTAAGATGCATCCGTTGCGTTGTTTACAAAAAAACGAAACGCGCTACTCTGGTAGAAGAGCGGCGCTCTGCTTTATAAGCTTACCTTGCCGTCGAGCTCGCCTTTGGCTCCGTTCTTGCGCACGAGGAAGGTGTAGGGCTTGTCGGGCTGTACGCCACTGTCCGGGAACTGTGCCACCTCGAGCTTGTGCGCGTCGCCCACTGCCGGCGCCACGTACAGCTTGAACGGCGAGTCGGGTATGTGTTGGTCGTTGAACTTAATGCCCACCCTGTATTCGCCTGTGGCAGAATCAAACGTGGCGATAAATGAAGTACAAATGTAAGCGGCAGCAGTAGTGGCAGCATAATGTTATATATCGGAGGAGAGGCTTTGCGGGTCGCGGCCGACTGGCACGACTAATGAGCGACGTCTAACGAATCATTTATCTTCATCGCGCGGCTCTACATATATGTATGCAGCTGCAGTACACATTTGCTTCAAAGCACGGAATTTCAAGGAGATTTTTCAACGCGTTTTCCAAAATTTTCACTCAATATTTTTCTATAAGTCTGCGTGAAAGTCTTTGCTTGGTTTAAAAAATATGTTCGGTAATTTTATTATTAGCTTTGGCACCTTCTTAAAAATATTTGTTTTTCACTATCTCTGGATATCATCTTTGAAGTAGTCATTTGATAAAAGCATTTATTTTTACCAAAGCCATCATAGTTTATCAACAATTTTTTCTGTCAAATAATGCAATAATAACTATATCGCTGGTTAGTATAATTTTATTATAGAGAAATTGAGAGTCTAATCTGGCCTCCGCCTCCGTACTCTCTTTCGCGACATTTACGCATCGCAATCCCAAATATAACCAGCTCAACAAAAATATGACACGGCGCTGCTCTTTACCACCTCCACCAACGACTCCGCGCATCTGCCGTACTGGGCTACCGTTGGCCAAATACATCTTTCTACGCGTATGCGTGGACGAAATATTTCTAGAACTAATTCGTAGGATCGTTCAATGTATTTAACTTTTTTTTTTTTTTGCTCACCTGGTTCGCTGACGACATAGCTCACGTAGCAGCTGCCGTCCTTACGATCCTTGAAGTCGATGTCGGCCTTGCAGGGCCCCTCGACGGAGATGGCCAGGTTTCCAGCGCCAGCTTCGCGCGTCCAAACGTTGAATTCGCAGGGCTGACCCTGTTCTCCGCGCTCGAGACCCGAGCCACCCGCGTGTACCCTGTGGGCACCACCATCCCTCAGAGGACCGACGGTGAATTGGAAAGGCGAGCCGGGGATGTGCATGTCCTTGTAGCGCACCGAAACTATATGTACACCGAGTTCCTGCAGAAAAAAAACGTAACGTTTTGTACACGCGTAAATCAGTTAACAAGTGTCTCGCTGCCGGTGGAGCGCAATTTGTCTGGCTGTAAATCAAGAGCTAGTTTTACTGTCGCGTCGCGCTGGTACTTCGCGCATTGTCTTGGCACTTAAAAGCTGTCGGCGCGCGGTCTAGCGTAAGAAAACAACTAACGCGTTATTTTTTAACACCTAAGTACCTTGGGTACGAATCCGACCGCGTAAAGAGTGTCTTCAATTTCCTTGATCTCGGCATCCTCGGTCACGTTGCCCGGCGACGTTACCGTGGCCGATAGGTTGAACGACGTGAGTCCGGGTAGTTTGAACGTCAGTTTGCAGTTACTGCCGACTTCGGTTACAGGAACTGTAACAAAAAACTCGCCGATTATTCAAGTAACTGTCGATGTAACTAGCGATACAATCGACCGTTTCAAAAATTACCAGCTTCGCGACGCTTCTGGATCTTCTCGCGTTGACGATTGCTGCCTTCGCCGCTCACTTTGACGGTGAAAGGAGAGCCATCAACGTGATGATCGGCGAACTTGAGATTCATAATATAGTATCCGGGCTCGGTGGGTTTGTACGAGATGACGAGAGTACCGTCGTCGTTATCCTTAGCTTGAATCTCGGCCTTGCTCGGGCCCTCCATGGACAAGGATAGACCTCCGAATCCGGCGTTGCGCGTGTCAATGGTGAAAGTATTGTCCTGGTGAGTTTTACCCTCCTTGAGATTCGGGCCATGAATCTTGACTTTTTTCGCGTCGCCAACCTCGCGGTCTTTGACGTCGATTTTGAAGGGCGAGTTGGCGATGTGCTTTCCCATTTTTTTAACTGCCACCTCGTGCGAGCCGCACTCGCGAGGAGTGAACGACACGCAGATATTGCCGCTTGGCATTTTTTTGAGGAAGCACGGCTCCTCCAGGCCGCTGGGGGCTACGATCGAGGCGTTCAGCGAACGTATGTCCGCGTCGCTCACCTTACCTGGCAGCTGAACCTCCGACGAGGAGCCAACCGATATTTGATTGCGTTTGCGACCCTCACCTATATTACAAACGATAATGATAGCTTTTCCGTGTTTTTTCCGTATGTTTAAAATTTTATATGTCATATATAATATCATATATAATATATTGTATACATATCTATATGTATTGAAAAAAAGAATCAGCAGTAAAACGCATTTGGGTTAATTTATCATCTGTGATCGTCCATTCGTTCGTTTTACAACAGTACGTAAAAGTCGTTCTGAGCGAACTGATACAGATCATTGATGATAATTTATGAAGCGCAACACAAGTTAGTGGGATTTAAATGAGTTATGTAAAAAAAGCTTTACCAAGAAAAACTTTTTTTAACTTTACGCTCTAGTGTAATCAACTTCATCAACCTACCTAAAGTATTCGTTCTTACATTTAATGTTCTCATTCGAAAGTTCCGCATAAAGAAATAAAAAAAACTTTTTTCAAAAAAAAACACATTTTATTTAGTGAATTAATCAATTTTTGATACACGATTAAAATTTTTTTTACTCGCATTTATATCATAAACTGAGTACAATATACACTTTGAAAGCAAATATATAGTAATGTAACATAACATATAACATATATTCTAGTTGTTAATACATGATAAATATATTTCTCAAATATATAATAACTCTTTGTATGTTGCGGTTGTGTTGATTTGACTAGATCGTAAACGATACAACCTTTTGGATAATAATTTTTTTTTTAAACGATGGTACCGGGGTTCACACTTTTGTTTTCCTAATTTGACGACGCTGTGAAAAAATAACAAGACATCGATATTGTAGTTGTTGCGAGAATTTCTAAGCGCGATTTTGATGGAAATTCCAAGAACAACGTCAACATCATACTCAGGATGCTCCGAGTAATGCATCAGAATCTTTGAGAAATTGATTCGCGAAATTCGACTCCATGGGTTTTCTTGAACGAAAGCTTTCACGAAGCAATTCTCATACAGAGTCCAAACATTCCCCGAAGCAAACCGAGCCTACGCGATGAAAAAAATTCAACTGTCAAACTTACCAGTGATCTTAGCGTTGTAGGGGCTACCCTTGATATGCTTGTCGCCGAATTTAACCGAGACCTTGTACTCTCCTGGTGCGGTGGGCAGGTACGAGACCGCGACGGTGCCGTCCTTGTTGTCGTGGCAGGCTATCTCGGCCTTGCTCGGGCCCTCGACAGCCATCGACAGGCCACCGGCGCCGGCACCCTTGGTCGAGATCACGAAGTTGGCGGGCTCGCCGCAAACTCCATAGATCAGACCCGGGCCGTAGGCCGTCACGTAGCCGCTCGCCAACGAGTCGACGTGGAACTTGAAGGGCGAGCCTGAAATCGAGTGGCGCATGATGAATCAACCGATTACAACTTCGATCGAGATAGCCGCGCGCACGAAAATACACCCGTTGCCATTAATATTTCAATGAGTTACTATAATGCGCGCTCACTGCTACGTTGCGCGGGATAATTTCATAAATAATCTGATTTATTAGAGGCGCGAGCTCATCGAGGCTCTTATTTTCCGCGTAGTACACGTGTATTTATACGGAATAGCTTGGCGGTACGCGGCCGCTTGCAGGGGTGCGGACGTGCTGACTTATAAATGTCGAGTACGGGACGACGCTCGGCGCATCGCGTACATCTGCGATTCATTAAAAGTCCGTTAACGGTCTATTTGCGAATTACAAGCGCTCGGAGCTCTCTCGAAATTTTACTGATTATTCAAAGCTATATACCGTATACAAATGATTGTCTCTTATTCTTTTTCCGCTATTTTTTTACTTGCTATGATACGTCAAACGAATTGACTTACCTTGTACGTGTTCACCGTTGTACTTGACGAAGACCTCGTGGAGGCCTTCTTCTTTCGGATCGTACTTGATGGATACGGTGCCATCGTGATTGTCTTCGATCACGGGCTTGTCGATATTGCCACTGGGCATCTTTACTTCAGCTGTAAACGAGAAGTGGAAAAAATAAAGTTTAATTCAAAGGAAGGTATTTTTAAAACTGTTGAATGAATCTGGTGAAAAAAATAGATCTACATCGTAAACAAGGAACGAAGGTACTTTTGACCTTGCACTAATAAAAGCGAAACTGGTCGTTTTTTCGCAGTCGAGGTTTTTTCTTCAACAAAAAAGGCTCAAGCTTGGTTTAAACAGGTGCCACGAGTAAGAATTATTTGATCATTTGATTCGGCGTCAACGTTTTGCGAGAGTAATATACGTGCGGGGGGCGCACGCGAGTATATCATATTTATAGAAATACATAATCTGTATACGCGCGCGCGCTTCAGATGTGCAGCGGGGGCATACATATTTGCAGATATATTCCAAAGTTTTCGTTGGCTAAAAATAATAGCAAAAACACACGACATTATTCGAAATAGTCCCTCTCTCTTTTGCGCGCGCGGTGCAAGGCGCAACGCACTGTTATATATACGTGCACCGCGTACCTTCGTACGAGCGAGCTTATACGTCGTTTGACACGAAACTTCAGAGAACTCGTTACACGCATTTTATTTCGGCTTAATTATGTTTTTAGCCGCGCATTTCTGCCGCGGCCCGTTACAATGATTAGCATGCGCGCGTGGAGAATCGGTCGACGTTAAAGTAGCCAGCGAAGATTCACTTCAAAGACTCGGCGGTCCTTACGCGCGAGCTTTGAGGGCTCTTTGCATTACGTAACTGGGTCAACCTTCCGCAAAAGTTTGATCGGTATAGGCAACAGGAAGGAAAAAAGTTGGAAACGGCAAACCTGAGCGTGTCTTTATCGTAAATATCGACTGAAAAATGAGCGGCTCAAAGTCGAGGCCGGAAGCAGGAGAGTCGGTCGTATCCTCGGCTGCTCGAGCAAAGGCTGGACACTCGATGAAGTAACAGACGGGGCCGCGCTCGGGCCTGTCGAGCTCGCTGTAGGTAATGGCTTTGTACTGCTCGCGAAAAAAAGTCGATAACTCGTGCCGATCGACGAGCGTCGAGGGTACGGACATTTCGCAGCGACTCGATAGCGATCACGAACTACACTCGCGCTCACACAGGCCGTATCACTCGTCAGTAACACAATGCGACACCGAGGATTGTCATGCGTGCAGTATTCAGGCGTCTTTGCGACAAGATATCATTCCGTGGTCGCATCAGAGCGCTGACTGAGAAGAGCCGTGTGTCGCGCTGATATTACGTGTGTCGTCGGTGGAGCCTCGCGGGCCGTTTCGCGCACGCACACACGCACCGACACACTCGCTGCTCTCTCTTTCTCGCTCTCTCTCACTCTCTCTCTCTCGGCGCGTTGACATTTTTTCCGGTCGCGCCGCGGCCTCTTTACCGCTGATGCATCGAACCGTGCCTCCGTAATGTTGAAATCTATGGGGTTTCCAAGCGCGAGAGGGAGTCAAGCTCATTTTCGTAACTTCGCTTCAACGAGATCTTTATATAAATATCAACGCCCGATGATGGCTTAATCTTTCGACGAATTGCACTTTTCTCTTCTTTTTTCTCGCGAGATTTTATTTTTGGGCCGCGGTATACGTCGCCTGTATGTGACCTTTTGAGGTTTGTCGAACATATAATATCTGCGCGTATGCAACACAACTATTATTAGTACATTGAGAATTCATAGATTCGTTTCGATAAAAGAAATCGTTGGTAAACTAAGGAAAAACAACGACCGAATAAACGATTTAAATCCATCTCGACGGCTGACTCAATTGAAACAGCTAAATATTCGACCCGATCTATTGTGTTTTGGTTTTCGAGAGAAAACGTAGCGCCAAAAACATATGTTTGTGCACTTTTGGCCGAAACTGAGTAGTGGCCGTGCTATACACTCAGCCAAAAAGGATTTTATTTTGATGTTTTCGCGCGTATCAAAGTCGATAAATAACGAGGGATTTTTTTTAAAAATTCAAAAACATGCGATCTTTCTACGCTTGTAAACTTTTTCGTATATCGGCACAGTTATATCAATGCGAGAGCCAAAATAAAAATTCAATCCGCATGAATCACGCTACTGTTGCTACTACTGTCGCTGTGCAGCTGACTCTCTGTGTACGATGAAACTGTAAACTCTGTGCAAGCTTTATGCTCTGCAATCGATACAACTAAAAACTGTCATCTAAATTTGATTGCATTATAAGAGCTTTTTGCCGTGGCAGGAATCACGGTGAATTTAACGCCGAGTGAAAATGCACAGGTCGTTTGCGAATGCGTTTCGCATGCTAGACACTGCAGTAAACCTCGTGCGGCGCGTGCACGGCAAAAAGAATGAAGGGTGAGCTGCGCAACTTGCAGAATGTGCTTAAATTTTCACTCACCCGAGTTGGAGTGTAAACATGTATGTGCTTGCGCCCGTTGGAAGCTTTCTGTTCGCAAAAGCTCCAAGCATGAATTATCAAGACAACTTGAATCACTCGCTATAATTCTGCGTAGCTCCGCGACCGCCGCGTGTCTCCGTGTAATTATTATAAGCTCAAAGATTAATTGAAAAACACAGGGCATCGAGGCTCGAGAATATTAAGTGTTTCACGCGGGCTAGTTTCGTTGAATAATCGCGTCATCGTCATAATCCCTTTACGCGCAAAATAAGCTCAACATTATCGTTTATGTATCCCGCGGCAGATTTTGGCATGCGTTCTCCTTAATACATTATAGCAAAAATTATTCAATATTATTACTTACAATATATCTTTCCACCGGCGACGTAAGGCACTGGTATGCCGTTCAATCGGATGCTGTTGAAATTGTTGCTCGATTGAGTAGAGCTCGAAGTCGAAGTCGAGGTCTCCTTTCTGGTAGTGCGCTTGGTAAAAGTCGAACTCGAGCTGCTATGCTGCTCGACAATGTGCTCTTCTTTTGTCCTTCTGCTACGGCGAGTTTTAGTGGTTTTTGTGCTAGTCTCCTTGTAATCTTCCGACGCCTAAAACAAGACAGAGCGCGTGTTTAGCGTTGCACAGCCTTTCTTCGAGCTTTTACGAGCGTCGTTTTATGTCCTGCGACCGAGGCTTTTCAAGTATAAAAGCAGGTGCATATTTACATTATGAAGCTTTCATCAATCGTAACGACACGATGACAAATTTGTCAAGCTTTGTCAGTTCGTCTGACACTCCTTTTTTGCAGTGAGTTTATCGAAGGGGGACATTTACGCGCAAAACTAGGCACGAAATGCCGTAAATATAAAGCCGTCGTAAATCTATTTTCTTCGCGCGCATCGAAGATTTGGGAGCGTTTCTCTTGCCCAAAAGATGGCCAAATTGTTCGAGTCCATAAACAACATTTATTATTACGTGAGACAGAAAAAAATCGGACAGCAAAGTTATGGAAAATTTCCGGGGCAAGCCCAGCGCAGATCAAAGAAGTGTTATTATTCATTCAAAAGTTGTAAGCTATTCTTCACTCAAATAATTAATTACAGCTACCGAGGAGTGCGAAGATGGGTACGGAAAAAGTAGAGAATAACTCGAAGCTCCGTCAAATTCACATCGGGCGCATAAATCACATCGCGGGCTGCTTATACAAATGTACTTTAACTCTCTTATAGCGCGCACGTACGCGAAAGGCTGCGAAAGCTCGGGAGTCGAGCTGCGACGTTCTAATGGGGTAAACCTCGAGAGCAACGTAGCGCATTTAATCGAAATCTACGTATCACTCTTACTCGAGAAAGTAAGCGAGAGAGGCTGGTCAGACGCCAGTAGCAACATATTACGTAAGCCTATGTGTCGCAAAATCCTGCACTTTGAGAGCTACACGAGGAGGGCTGTTCGTGTCGAGCGTCAGACACAATTTGTACTTATGCGTGACAGCTGCATGTTTCTTAGCTCGCTACGACACTGTTGTTCAGCAACTCGTGACGGAATCACTTTATATGTCAAACGATCGGGATGTCACGACGCTGATGCCGCGCACACTTACCGCACTTATTCACTCGTAGGGACAAAAATCGGCAAAATCGATCGTGTACGTATGAATCTGTGTTCAAATAACGCCACTTTGCGAATCTAGTGTATATAGTCGACGCACAATAACACTAGTGCATTGTGCGGCTGCACCAACAACTACTAAAAGACAATAATAGCGAGCTTGCGGCCGCGACTTGAATCTACAACGTCTCCATCTATCCATCGCGCTCTCTGAAGCCCGGATTCTTCTTTCCCCACCAATAGAGAGTGGCAACACCTAGACAGACTCAAGCCAAGCTCGAGTGCGTAAACACAATCGAACGCGTGTGCAGGACTACGTGCATTGTAGCTGGTAGCAACGAGAGCAGTCGCCACTACGGCGCATTGTGCCGAGCGCGTAAACACGAGTCACGCGCGCACGCGAAAACGTCGCACATACGGAATTTCTCGCTATTGCGAAATCTTGCCGCGAGAAATTGTTTGATTTTTTACTTTTTGTTCATCGAAAGCTCCGTAAAGCTCGCGTGTAGCGCGCGTGCGGTAAAAGAGCGCGGGAGCAAGTGCTTGCGCAAAGCTATTTTCGAGACTTTTAACTGCTCATGCGAATCGAGCTGTGGCCGTGCAGCTGTTACAACCGTACATCTTATTGAAAGGATTGCGGGTACATAGACTTGGTCGGGTAAAACTCATCCGCTTATTATTATTATTACCTTGACAATTTCGTAACTTTTATTTTTTCCGATTATTTGTTTTTTTCATCAATCGGAATTTCGATTGTTTACGTTTGCGAGGCTGATGTATCGAACGCGCGCCGAGTTTATTATAGCCCACCCGAACAAATAAACAAAATCTCGTTCATCGACGAGTTACCTTTTATTTTTTTCCTCTTTCCGAAAAACAAATGTGCAAAAAATCGAACGAAAGAAATTTAATACGAAACATGTGAGTCGGGTGGACGACGATATTATTAACTTGATCAAAATCACGAAGAGGTTGCGCTGCAGCAACATGTACTGAAAATATACACACGCGGCAACGAGCAAAATTCCCTAAAAAAGCAGCATGTTCCGAGCCAATAATAAATCATTCGATGCAACTCATCATGGGTAAAAATCTCGCCTAGGCCACACCGAGGCGCGTGCATGGCAGCCGCCACACAGCAGCAGCAGCAGCAGCAGCAGCAGCGCGTCGGACGTTGGATCGAGGTGTGCGACGTTTAATTTAACCAGAGAGACATTAATTCAGAGGCTTCGTCTCGTCGCGTCTTGTGCTCTCCCATCGTCGTCGTCGTCGTCGTCGTCCACCCACCGCTCGCTTACTCGCTCGCGCGCACTCGGCACTCAAAATAGTTCACGAAGGCGCCTCTCCCTCTTGCTCATTTTGTTGCCTCTGCCCGCAGTTTGTGTTTCACAACAACTGCGCTCGATAGTTTGAAAATAAATAAATAAGCTAAATGCTGTGTATAGATCGCGACGCATTGAGACAATTCGATTTAATTGATTTTTTTATGAAAAAACACACGGATCGTAGTTGTTAAAAAAATCTTAGTAGAGAAATATCAAGTCATCGTGGGCCTGCAAGTTCAACAGCGCGTCGGATAATTGTGCGAGCAAGCGTGTAGTCGGTCCGAACAGGCTCGAGAGTTTCTACTTGTCTGACCATTGACGAACGGCTACCACTGACGTGGCGCATAAATCAACGCTGCGTCAGCACGTTTACGATTCGAAATTACAAGCTAAAATTGTATAAGAAAAAAGAAATACTAATTTGTTGGATTGATATTTTTGCTTTGCAATTTGCGAGACTGACAGAGCTTTCGAACATTGTTTCGACGAATGTCAACGAATAAAAGTATCGAGTTACATCGTATATTTTTCAATCGTTAATGTCGCGGTTTAACATTCGCCGCGGACTTCCCGGAATCGTGTTTTCTTATTAGCCCAACATACGCGAAAGAAACAATGGAAAAGCATATATAAAATGAAAAAATGCGTTAAATTTTTCGCACTTATCGTGAAATGGCTCCCGCAAGTTTCGAGGCTATAGGCGCAAGCTCGACACAGCCAGCAATCGAACTCGCGACAATATTTCCCGGGGGCCGGGAAAATTTTAGCTCGTGCGCGCGCGCCCGCGGCTTATGACGCGAGACGAGTTGAAGCAGAATTTAGTGGAGTAGGAGGAGTGCACAAGTCACACTGCGTGCCACAGACATCATATTATGCGCGCGCTTCCGTTCATTCGTACGCGTCGTTCCATTTAAGCTCCATGTGCGCACCGATGCAAGCTCGCACACAAGCGCCCGATCGCTGCCACACCTTTATGACACATACATATTACAAGCACGAAGATGCGAGAAAACTTACTTGCTGGGTATGCGGCGAAAAAACCTGAGTAGCGGCCTAGCGTAGTGGCGTGACGCGATACCGACGAGTCTCTGGACGGAACTGTGTCGCGCGTGTTATTATACGAGAGCTTGCAGCGCTAGACTGGAGGGACGGGCCGAAAGACGCAGCTGATCCTGAACCACGACTTTACACGAGAGCTCGATTACAAGCTCGGAGCAAACTTGTGATCTTATAATACTACGCGAGCGGTCGCGTTGAGCATCTTGTGCTGGTCACGGCTCCCCACCCCGAGAGAGAGCGTCGTGCGATGCACATCACGCCTATGGCTACTATAATGCACGCATCTCGCAAGTCTGCAGCTATTATAGCGAGGCCTAACTGCGCGAGCCGAGTCTATGGGAATTCGTTTCTCCGCCCGGACTTGTGCAGGCACTTTTGTATTTATATCCGATAACGTTTATCGCATTTTTACGGCTGCAACCGATTTTATTTTGGGATCGGGCGAGAATTTATTTACGTAGATGCTTGCAAGCTCGCGTGGAGAGAACATTTATCATCGATGTTGTGGAACAAAACAAGTCAGAAACAAGCTTCGAGCATATCGATCGCCAATATCGAGTTTCCGAACTCTTTTAATTTAAAAACAACATGGTTTTTAATTCTTTTTTGTCGACGTGTAGAAATATGAGAAATTATTTCTCGCTGCATTTATTATCGCGGACGGGGTTTCGATGCGTGAAATTACTTACGTGTATTTTATTTTAGAAATTTTCATTATAAACGATAAATGCTTGGATACTCACTTTGAACGAAAACAGGCCATTTGGAACCGGCTGTCCACCGAACTTCAAGCTCATCGTGTAATCGCCGGGTTCTTCGACATTGTAGAAAATATCGACGGTGCCATCGGTATTCTCTTCGATCTCCACGTCGACGTTTTCGCTGTAAGGTAAAAGAAAACGAACAAAATGATCAAATTTTCTTGGAATAAGAAGAGCGCAGTTTAAATATGAATTATGCAGCGAGCAAACGTCGTATTTTTCTTCGCTCGTATATTTTTCCAAGGTAACCAGATCGACTCTGACGCTTTGTATACTTAATAAAACATTTGTCGGCGTTTCGCTCGACTGTGGGGTACTTTTCGGTAAGTTATCCAGTCGCTGCAAACGATATTTTTCAGTCATTTATATCCATTCACATTCGAATTTTAATAAAATTTCTTTTGAAACGCGCATTCGTGTATCGCGTTACAATTTATTGAACACGAAAAATGATGATTACGATGGTCTAAAAAAGGAACAATAATTATAAGAGGAATATTTTAAAAGCGCATCGGAACGCGAAAAATGTTCGTATGCCAAACACGATCAAAGATATGTGCGTAAATGAAAAACATTTAACGTGTAACAGCAAATTCAGGCAAAATTTATCATTCGAGCCGTTTTCCAAATTAAGTCGTCAATATCGAGTGTCGACGAAGTGTGGTACTTTGTCAAATGGCTCGCAGCGCAGTGAAACTGAGCAAAAGTGGCAACGGTTGAATGATACTTCGCTGACACGTAGCACTCGCCTTTTGCTACAATGTCACGCACGCCCGTCGTACTTTCTGTAACTCGGAGCAATTCGCAGACCGAAAATAGCCCTATATGCTTACTGCCTTTCCGGTTTACAGCACGCCCGCCTGGTCAATACGCCCTCGACTGAATTTTTACTGGTGTTTTGTATGTATTTACTATTTCGTTCGATGAATATTTGGTTGAAGTACAATTCGAAGAGAGGCGCGCCTCTAAGCACTTTGCCAAGCAACAAGAATTTAATTATCCGTCGAAATATTCATTCGTTTTATTGAAATGTTTACGCATATAATTACGTGATAGTACCCGTTTTGTCTTTTAGTTGCTTTTACAACTTGTACTATTTTATTTCTACAATGACGCAAATTCATAACTTATCGAGCATGCAATGGCATAGTTATCAAGTTGTTCAAAAACATAAGACATCGATGATTTTATTAGTATTTCGATTTGTTTATTCTGGTAAGATTTCAATGTAGTGTCTAAAAGATTTGAATAAACTAGAAATCGTCGAAGGTAAAGAATAAAGCAATCATAATCCTCGCAACTAAAATAGCGCGGAGTGCACTATTACCGACTTGGACTGGGTAGAAAACTGACTTACCTGTCATTGTTGGTGCTCTTGGTATTGCGAATTTTGCAGGTAACAGCGCCGCGTCCAGCATCTTCCGTATCGACAGTGATGCAGTAATCCTGCTTCTGTGCCAGAGTGCGTTGCACGCCCTCTTTGATCTTTACTGCGTCGGCCTTGCCGGTCGAGACAGCCTGAATGGTCACCGGACTGTTCGGCACATCCTTGCCGCCGTACTTGACGTTCACTTTGTAGCGGCCGCAGTCGTCGGGTACGTAGGTAGCTTTTACCTGGCCGTTACCGATGCTGCGGACATCGACTTTGCGTGGCTCGGCGTCGGGACCAAGGACTTGAACCTCCAGTGGAGCGATACCGGCCTTTGACAAGTCAATGTTAAAGTCAACCGGGAAGGATGCCGTAACTACCGGTTGCACACCAGGTCCCGACAAAACCACGTTGTTGGGATTGCACGTGGGTTTGGTCACTTGGCTCGGAGTTGCCTTGACAGGCACGCTGAATTGGTCCGTGGGAGGCTCGACCTTCATCTTGAAGGGACTTCCCTGGATGGGCTTGCCTCCGTAATTGACATCGACTTGTACAGTACTGCCGGTTTGCGATGGCATGTACGTGATTTCGTGAACTCCTTGTTTCACACGCCTGATTTCGGGTTTACCAACGGTGCCTCGGTCGGTCTTCACCTTCACGTCGAGCATAGCGTTGGACTCTTGGGTCGAGTCAACCGTAAAGGTCGCTGGCTCATCTTCGTGCACCATTTGCGGAGTGACTCCTGGGCCGTAGGCGAATGCCTTACTACCATTAGCGGGTGCTGGTGGCGCTTGCTAAAATTAACATGATCGGTATGTTCAATAATGGAATAGTAACTTTTAACATAGGCAGGCAGGCAGTGTGAAACAAACCTTCTCAACTACGGGCACTTTGAAGGGTGAGCCGGGGATGTTCTTATCGGCGAATTTGATAGCGACGTCGTAATTACCAACTTCAGTTGGTACGTACTCGACATCGCAAGAGCCATCGAAGTTATCGGTGCACTTGACCTTTGCTTCGCTCGGACCCTCGATGGCCAGGCCAAGACCTCCATTGCCGGCATCTGTAATATCACAGAGGATAATCAATGTTCATCGGTTTCTAAAAAAAATTCGGCACTCGTTTCTTCGACGTACCTCTGGTATTGACAGTAAACTTGTTGGTTTGGTTGACGATGCCGTGGTGCAGGCCAGGCCCGTAAGCACGGCACTTGGAAGCATCGGTGACGCGTTGCACGCTCACCGGGAAAGGCGAGCCAGGCACAGGAATGCCGTCGTAAACGATATCAACGTTGTGCGTACCCTCCTCGAAGGGCGTGTAATTGACGCTGTAAGTGCCGTCGCTCATAGGCGTGATGACTTTTTCCGTGACACCACCGCTCGGATTATTGATAGTGCATCCGAGACGTTCGCTCTCGCCTTTAGGCTTATTCACTGCCCTCGTGTCGATGGTGAATTTGGTCGGTTGATGGAGATTCACGCCTGAAAGGATAGTGTCGTTTAGAAAGAGATGCGATGACTTCATAAGATATGTAAATTTGTGAGGGTAAACATAAATGTGTGATCGATGTTTTTATCGACGTCGATCTAAGTCAAGCAAAAAAACGCATCACAACCGCTACTTTCTAAGAAATTCAATCAAGATAAAATGTTTCATTACAAAATTAGATAAATAATTAACAAGGCATACATGCTATATTACTCGTACAAGGCAATTAATTCTCAATATATATGAGAAAATTCAGTTTTATCGAGCTAAAACCGATACTCTCTATTTCATTGTTTATTGTTTCTTTTGCAAAAAGTATCAGTTTCTGCTCGCAATAACGGTATATAATGGATAGGTGGGCATATGTTATGAATACAACACTCAAAGCATTCGATAGTGTTACAGTATACATGCGATAAACTATGTGGATATACGATAAACACGTGTGACAGATATAGAAACAAACGAAGAAAGTCAATCAGGCACGAGTCGTAACATTGACTCTCGCACGGCTGTCCAGTGTATATAACAGGAACAAATATATTTTGTAAGAAAAAGACAAGCACGCTGATATATAGAGATGCACTGGTATATTTATGCACTGTGCGGATTGGTTGTGCCGTATAATAGCTGCTGACCATGAGGTTGTATGCCGCTGCCCGAGACCGTGATCTTGTTTACGTCGACGAGATCGTAGATCATGACCTGGAACGGCGAGTTGGGTATGTGCTCTTCCAGGAAGGTGATGTTGATGGAGTAGTCGCCCTCTTCGGTGGGCAGGTAGGCCACCGAGCAGGTGCCGTCGCCATTGTCTGCGCAGGTGATGGCGGCCTCGCAGGGCCCCTCGATCGTCACGCCGAGCGAGCCCTGTCCGGCGCCCCGCGTGTCGATGACGAACTTGGCCGGCCTGTTGGTGTAGCCCTCGACGAGGCCGGGCCCGTGGGCCTTGACGAGCTTCGGCTCGCTCTGCGGCAGGCAGGTGACGCGTCTGGGCAGGCTCGGCAGTGGCACTCCGCCAACGACCACATCCACGACGTAATCGCCGAGCTCGACGGGCGTGTACGAGACGAGGTAGCCGTCGGGCGTGGCGAGGACTTGGGCCTTGCAGGGCTTGCTCGACGGACTGCTGATGACAACCTGTATGTCCGGTAACGGCGATGATTGTTGTTGATAGCCGCTGGTAGCCTCCCGCGTTAGCACGCTAAACTGCTGGAGACTGTTCACGGGCGCGGCTGCGTTTTGACGTGACGTTTTCTTTTTTTTTGTTTCGTTCTTTGCATGTTTTTTTGATTTTTTTTTTTTCATTGCTTTTTTTGACTCGTAAAGTGCAGATATCGTGTGTTGTTCAGTAGTGTTAGTGTTGCGAAAGGCAACTGTCGCAGGTGTGCCTCGCGAAAACGTTCGCGTTTCGCTGATATTAATTGAGCGCAGAAGCCATATATACATATTCTGTCAGCGGTTGCATAAGTTTGGCACTCGAAGCGGTTACATATACAATCATGTCCTAGTGATAATTGGAGTGAGTGCGACGATGTGCGAGTCGTCGTTGTGCACGAGCCACGTTGATTCGATCGATAGCGCCTGGTGCCATTTATAGAGAGGATATTCGATCGATCGCTGCGAGTACGAAGTTTCGTTTTTTATGCGAATCGAGACCCACGAATGCCCACACGGGGGCGGCTCGGAGTTGGCTCGCGTTTATATCGCGCCCGCGACAAAATAATATTGTTTCTCGCATAGGCATTGGGAATTTTATATTTAGTATATAGCATCTCTCTCTCTCTCTCTCTCTTTCGTCCGAGAATAAACCAGTGTGCGTACATATGAGTATGTATCTCTGCGGCGCGCTGCGCGTGAACGTCACAAATTTAGCTGGAATCTCATGATTCGCATATTTGCCAGAGCGAGAAAATAGCTATATTTGCCGGGCCGACGGAGAGCGCGTGTGTATACGCGTGTAGCTTGTATTATTGCACACATTCTTCGGCTTCTAAACGCGCCGTAAGGGAGCCTTGCGCGAATTTTTGACTCTTGACACAGATTTGAGTGGGCAAACGAGAGCGAAACGAGAAAGAACGTTAGAATAAGCGTACAAATGACGTGATCGTGCCAGTGTGTCGTATGTGTGTGAATTATGTGGATTTTAAATTATGAACTAGAAACAACTTTATTTCTCACTGATGCTTAATTTTTTTCTCTATCCAAACATATAAATAGACTCGTATGAAAACATCGTTGAGAAATATCGCTCCCTAATGTCATATCTCGTTATCAGTAAAAGGTAGTAGAAATGATTCGACTTACTCGGTGCGAGACCGTTAACCTTGACCTTGTTAACGTCTACGTGCGGCTGGACGTTGATCTTGATCGGGCACTTGGGTACTTTGAGCCCACCGTAGGTCAAATTGGCCGTGTAGGTTCCAGGCTTGGGTGCGACGTAGTCGACCGTGTAGGTTCCGTCGTCGTTGTCGGTGAGCGAGATGGGCAATTCACGATCGTCGGGCGACTTCATTTGCGCAACCAACTCGCCAGGGCCAGCCTCGCGGCAGTTGACGTTGAAGTGCGTTGGGGTATTGCTCTTGGGGTTCTCCAAACCTGGACCATAGACCTGTACGAGAGCCGGATTCAAGGGGGCTTCGACCTTCACGCGATACGGCGATTTTTTCGTGGCCACGTTGCCGTAGTTGACTTGAACAACGTGATTCGAGCCCGAGGTCGGGTTGTACTGGGCTACAACGGTTCCGTCGCGTTTGTCTTCCAGTTTGACCGGTACGTCGCGACCAAAGGCATCCTTAATAGCTACTTCCAATGGAGCGATGCCTGCTTTTTTGTAATCTACGGTGAAATGAGTTGGTTTGTCGCAAACAACACCCGTCGGTTGGATACCCGGTCCACTGACTTCGACCTGAAAAATGCATCCGAAAATTAGTTTGAAACAGTTCGTCGCAAAGATATACGGACACGAGGCTAAAGACAAACCTTGTCAGGATGGAAATCGGACTGTGGCACGATGTGAGCGATGTACGGAGACTTGGGTATATCTTCGTTGTCGCACAAGATGTGCACGGCATATGGTCCAGGAGCGGTAGGCAAGTAGGACACATCGGCCGTACCGTCGCCGTTGTCGAAGCAGTCGATTTTGGCTTTCGAAGGTCCCTCGATGGAGAAACCAAGAGCACCGGTTTCGCCGTTCGTGTCGACGGTGAAGCGAGCCGGATGATTAACCACACCCCCGCGTAATCCAGGTCCGAAGACTCGGATGCGCGTCTCCTTGTAAGGTCCAACATTGACTTCGAACGGTGACTTGGGGATCTCCTTGCCTCCGTACGTGATCATAACTACGTGGCGGCCCTCTTTGACGGGGAAGTAATGGCACTCGTACGTTTCGTCATTGATCTTGGTTAGTCTGGGGGAAAATATCACGTATTAGATAGTACTCCTTGGTTGCGGATCATCGCTCTGTGTTGCAACACGTACTTAGCGGGCACAGTGACTCCACCGGGTGCGATGACACGCACTTCGGCCACACCTTCGCCGGCGTCTTTGGTCGTGATAATGAAGTCGGCGTCGTCTTTGACGCGCACTCCGTTGGACACCAAGCCACGGCCGTAAGCTCGGCATTTCTTAGCGTCGGACAGGGGCGAGATTCGTACCCCGGTTGGACTGTTGGGTATGAGCTTGCCGGCGAAGAAGATATTGACGGAGTGCAGACCGACGACTGGCGAGACGTACTCGCAACGATAGACATCGGGCGACGTTTGACGTAGTTTTACCGGTACTGTCGTTTTATTGCCCTGTATCGACACAAAAACCAAGTGAGAAATGTTTATGAACAACTCGACGAATTCTCACGGCAAACATATAATACGTTTGATGCGACGAATCTAAGTGATGCTAAAGAAACGCTTTAAAATGCAGCAAATCACAGTTGTCACACATTATTTTTTAAATATAACATATGAAAGCTGATGTATTTCGGCTGAACGTAAATTTATTAACTTCTTCGACGCACAGATTGAAGCAAATGATGACGCATGATAATATAATTTATTGTTTTGTTTGGTGTTTATTGGACGAAATTCTTGTCGATACGCATGAAAGAAATCATAATAATCGAGTAACTAAAATAAAAATAGGGTTAAAAATAATGATGAGTTATAATTTTAGAAATGTTCGTTACGATGCAGGAGCTTTTTCTTTTCGAGGTGTCCAACAACGCGCAAGCTTTGCTGAAGAAAGATAATATATTTCGATATAATAGACAGTCTCCGTAAAAACAATGCAACAAGTACTCCAACGTGAGTCTAATTATAAAAATTCGTAGAAAAGAGTTTCACTTTTTCTCTCAATAACAATGGGAACTTAAGTACTCCACGAACTTTTTTTCTGCTGAAAATATTTATAATAACAAATTTTATACTTGTCAGATACTTGATAACAATCATATTGAAATAAGCAAAAGTAATATGGAACACCACGGTATAGAAAGCAGTAAGCGATAAATTATTTATAATCTGAGGAAAGTCACTCTTTCTCGTTGCTATTTTCGTAAAAATTTTTTACAAGAAAATTTTAGAATTATTCGAAAACTTTACTCGGACGATTGACAGTAAAAATATTCAGATCGAACGTAAGTCAAGTTATTTTTTAATGTTCTGAGTTTTAAAAAATGTCTTGTCAATCTGAGATCATCTAAAACTAAGATGCGCGTTAATCATGTTATTTTACATAGAAAAAAATAGAGAAGGTTAATGTCGATTTGACGTTAGATATATAATAGTATTAAGAAAAAAAAGGTAATGCACTTCGTCGAAATTGGCAAGCGTTTGAAATTAGGTGTCCCATATTACCTGTGCTTACCACCAACGTTGCTGTGTCGTCCACCGCTGTTTTTCGTGATTGTCCATCGCATTATAAGGTCACAATTTTGTGCTGTCATTGTCGTCATTTTTGTTTTTGTGTGAGTCAAAACGTTGTTGTTTTCGTATAGTAATGTCAAATCAAAAATTGTTTTGGTTTCTAAATGTAAAATTAGTTTTAAACTTCCTATGTCTACAGTAGTAATTGGTTCTGTTTTCTACTTTGTATTCCTAATTTACTTCCTAATAATATAATCGTTATTCGTTTTTGAGTTAGTATGTCAAACGCGTCTAATTATAGTTATAACTACAAGGGGGCCTAATAATTAAGAGCGTTTGGCAGTATAGAGATACGGAAATTTAATAAATGTATAAAGATGAGGTAGATCAAACGATAAAAGAGAAGACTACCTATACGTTTAGACTAAACTTCTAAGGTTTGTATGTAAGTTTTTGTTATAAAAAAACAACGATTCCTACATGAGTCTAATTCTAAAAGTAGAGCATGATGAATTTTTATAATACTGATAAATGTGTTGGCATTAATGCACAGAGTGCTCATTGTTTATTGAGTTACTTAAGTTCTAAAAGCAGCAGTTAATTATTAGGCCAAGTGTATCAGAGGTGTGTGTATTCATGCGTATTTATATGCCAGTGTAAGTGTAAATTGTGTTTTTATGTGCGTGTAAGTGTACGTGTGTTTGTATAAATGTTTGTGTGGCACGTCTATGGATGGTAAGGCGAGTAGTAATAAGGCGTCACAGTCCGAGTCTGAGTCCTCACGTACTCTGTATAAGTGTAAGTTCGCGTCGTTCTTTGGACAGGCTGTTGGATTCGCAAAGAAAATATGAAAAAAGTAACAATAAAATTGTTATCATTAATCAAAGTGAATAAAGTAAAAGATAGTCGACAAACATTTGCTCTAATCTCTAAAAATCAGGCTCTCGATTTTTTGCAGAAAAAAAATACGCGCGTCAATACTGCTACGTTACATACGTGCTAACAATAGTAAAAAAGAAAATCGCGAACTCGCCGCGCGCGAGAAACAAGTTTAGCATCCGTCATCGCGCGCGGGCCCGACCTACATTCGCCTTTTTACGCGCGACTTATATAGCCCGCGCAAAAGGGTACAGAAAAAATAGAGTATACGCAGGCGTATGCGCGCGATTGACTTACCTGCGGATCGAGCACGACGACCTCGGGTATGCCGCGACCAGCGTCCTTCGTGTAAATGTCGAAGTAGGTCTGTCGATTGACGACGACGCCTTCGGGTTGCAGACCCGGACCGCTGGCCGTGACCATGCTGGCATCGCCGGCCTTGCCCTCGACCATCACTTGGAACGGGCTCTTGGGTATTTCCCGGCCGCCGAAGGTGACGCGCACCTTGTGCAGACCCTCGTTCACCGGCGTGTACGACACCGAGTACGTGAGATTGCGATCTTGATTGAACCTGATGTCGACCTTTAGAAATTCAGGAAAAAGGATTGCGTTGAATTGAGAGTTGTAATGGCGCGAGTGACAATTTGCAACTCTCAATCAAAACTTATTTTCTATAATTAGTGTTCATCAATTTGGTTATTGTAAGTATGGCACACATTGCTTTGAAAAAAAAAGAATTATACGTTTTAGAGCCGTATGAGAGCATCCAGCATCAAGTGGATGGTGCGTGGAAATTACCTTACCTCACCTCAAATTCACCTCTTTAAAAGAGTGCAATTATAAATTAGGCTGCGGATTCCAAGAATGTCATAAAAAAAATGTTTTCGTGTTCTATGCAAGTAACCAATTTTAAAAACTTTCTCGATATTGTGTTTTGTACGAGTTTTTGATTTGAAAGTTTTTAAATTGGTGTGATTAAAAAAATTGTTTTATGATTCAATAAATATAAATATGGGTGCAGAAATACGGATTCAAGGTAAAATTATAGTTACAATTCATCCGGTTAGTAAATCTATACAAAACATTACCGGTAATTTAAGACCCTTAGGGTCTTCGACAGTGACTTCGACAATTCCTTTGCCAGCTGAGAATGTTTCTACGTAGAAATTGGCGGGTGCACCGGTGATGGGACCAGTTGGTTCGATACCTGGACCGTAGGCACGTACTCTGTAAAAAAGCACTCGACATTTTTCAACCGCATGCTTGATGTCATTCTACTCATGCATTCAATAAAATTTTATTAAATAAATCGCCTTATCAAAGTATCAGTCATAAGCGTCACAATTTTAGATTTTTATGTTCATTAAATAAATTATTCTTAATTCGTGTGAATTACGTTAATGAAACTTAAAAGGGGCTACTACGAATGAGCAATCGATTGGATCATTTAAAAAGATTCGACCCTTTTGAGGAATATTGCGTCACTGATTCCATCGACTGCTAGGTATGCACACCCGCACACAAAGCGAGATTAGGTGCCTGAACGCAAAATGTTAATTGAGTAACGATTACAATATATAGATACAATATATAAATATGTACATGATACAACTAAATTAACGATTCCAAATTACGTGACACAGAGGCACTATGATGCATAAATAAAAATAAAATACTAAAAGCCTGTAGCGCAGCAGCTCAAAATTCGTACGTCGATGCTATTAATCGTAAAACTCGAACTCATTAAAATAAAACTACAACTTTTCCTGAGTGTTTTTTACGTGCTTTTAAATATGTAGTAATAAATTATGTAGTATTATTTCAGTAGCTTTATTGTGTTTGTTGTTTTGCAGAGTTGTCTATCTAAAGTGAACTTACCGCGGTGGAGGCACGCTGCATAAACGTGGCATGAAATAACACGATAATTTATTATATCAAACCATTGCATGAGAAATAATTTTCAAGTACTTTGGTACAAAGATTCGATAATGAACTCGCGGCTCGAAATTACCTGTTGGGATTGGTTCGTGGACGGAGAGGAGCGCCAGACTTCAATTTGGCGTTGGGGTACTGCGACAGATACGTCATCATAGACATCTCGTCGACGTTGGGATTGACCATCTCTTCTGGTTTAATGAGCTGAAATTTAGCAAATGCATTTTTTTCTCATCACAAACGAAGGCGGTTGCACCAGTCACGCGTCATCGATGAATAAGCCGCGCCTGATTTTTTTCGCGCTACTAATCAAGCGCGTGACTCATTAATACAATGAAAAAAACAACAGTGTCAAATTTTCACTGTTTTTCTCGACGTCGTGGATATCCACCGTACCTGAGGAATATTGAGCCAGTCGTCGGCCAGGCCCATCGCTTCGGCGGCGTTTTGCGCGGCATCCTTGGGATCCCAGCTCTTCCAGTCGGGGCAGAGACCAGGGGCGATGGCGTCGACCAGGGCACCGACAGCCCGACCGTCGTTCCAGTCGGACGTGAAGTTGTGAATCGGTATTTCCGGCACTTTGGCTTTGATCCAGTTGAGCAGGCGCTGCTTGGGGGTGGTGCCCTTGTCGGGGCCCTCGCCGTCGTCAAACTCCCACATTGGCATAGAGATGGCATAGTGCAAGATGAGCGTCCAGATTAGACCGAGAATGAGCTTGAGCTTGCTGTCGACGATATCGGTTGAATCTGAAATGAAGTTTTTTTCGTGAAGAATTCCGAGCTCAAAGCTAATTTTTCAATTAAATTTTTCAAGCGTAAAATATTTCCATTTTCAAGGACTATGCTCGTATTCATAAATTATCAATTTTATTTTCTTCCAAAGAGTAATAACTTTTTCTCTAATATAGGTGTTCATGGCAGATGATTTTCAGCTATATGTTGCCTCCAACATAGTATATACGTAAGCAAATTATACGAGGCGCAGTGCAAAATCCTTTCAAGGCATTCGAGCCACTCCGGACTTAATGTATTCTCTCGCACACGCCCATGGGGAAGAGACACAGAGCACAGCTACCTTGGGATTGGGATACTTCAGGTGTGCTCGCATATACGCGGGCTCTTCTTCTTTTGTATTATATACACACTTGACTCTTGGCAATTTTAGAACTTTACTCCGTCCGCGCGAGTCATTGTGCAGCATAATATAGGTAGGTACGCGCGTTCTCTTGTTTACTTTATGCTCGTGTATCGTCAATTTTTCGACGACTCGATGCCAACAATGTTTACGCTCGAGAGATGCTCTTTTTCATCGGCGAACTCTCTCGAACGGGGAATATCAATCTATAATTAGCTCGATCTTTGGTGGAAAACATAAAGATGCGTCAATGAAAAAGCTGAGCTATTTCTGGGCGCGCGCTCGCGAAAACTTATAAGCGACGTGTGTCAAAGCTCGGAGCGATAAACGGGCTCTCATTGTACGCGCAAAGTTATTCGAGCTACTCCAACTCCCTTGGATGGATTTCTCACGGTGATTCACTCCCTCTCAAAGTCATATCCAGACGAAGACGATGTTTTTTTAATAATTCATGGAAAATCCGGAAAAGACGCGACGTGCGCCGGGCGTATTATTGGAAAATCTTCGCACGCGCTTAATATCGGCCTCCTCTCGAAAAATATCGACGGAAAAGCTCATCCGTCTTGCGCGGGTTTGCGTCGAAAACCGCATACGAAATAAGACGCGTATACCTATATTTGTGCAGCGTACACCCGCCAATTGCTCGTGATGAGTCAAAGTTTGATTTTTCATTCGGAATTCGTAAGCGAAGAACGTCTGCGCCGTCTTTGTGTATGTCGGTCACGGAGCCCCTGCAACGCTGCCGCTGCTGCTGCAGCAGGTAATTGTATACCGCGCGCCGTCGAAAACTCTCATGAACTTTGCTTTTATAGACGAAGCTAATCAACCTCGGGAGCGAGTTCATTTCGACGCACGTTTGTCGATTATGAGAAACAATTTTTTTTCCTTCTCAAAGTAAACTAGATATATATGTATCACGATCGTAAAATTGCATTGCCTATTTATGGATCGTCGATACATTTTGACGCAAATAGGCGAGCCACGCGTCACCCGCCGCTGTTCTGTTTGTGCACTTCCCACATCGTAATGCCATACCAATTGATTGGATGCAACGTACCTTGAGTAATATAACGTAAACTTTGTTCTATAATAAGTATCACAAGTACCGACCGATGATTTTCAATGGTTCGACCGGAGTATATAATTTTAATTAAATTTCTATCTTTTTACGTAACAGAAGAGCTTTGAAATCGGATAAAAGAAAAAAGCATCAAAATATATATGAATCTGAAAGTCATATTTCAAGATGATTCTCAAAGGAAATCGACATTTGTACATAATAGCTGATAAGTTTTAATGACATTGGTAATAACTTTAAAAAAGAAGTCAAAAGATGTCCTTGAAGCATCTGTTGTAAAGCAATTTTTGTTCGAGACATATTTCTTTTGGATGAAAGACGGGGGACTCAAAATTCATTTATCATAAGTAAGATATTGTTAATTAAAAAAAGAAGTAGAGATTCCAAATTGTATTTGTAGGGAATATACAGTTTCAGCGCACAATAGAAAGCGCAAACGCAAGCGTTTAAATAATACGACGTTGAATGGCCCGTTGTCCTGCTGCTGTTGTATTGTATATATGGGCCAACTCTATCGACTATCGACTATTGTGCGCTGCAACGTCGCAATATATATAGACACGTCCGAAAGCTTTGCGCTAATTACTCGTACACGCGACGCTTGGCATTTTTTGTGTACACACCACACGACAGGTGTGTATGTCAAAAACGACTCAATTTTTTGGCGCACACATGTCATTCTGCAGATACGAACGTGACTCATCGATCTATTGCATTTCTGCATCATTTTATTATGAACCTTGGCATTAATGCAATTAATTCGCGGACTCTGCGTGTATACGCGATACATCTCGGAAGCGGCTGCTGCCATTCGATGTACTCGCTTCTCTTATCGAAATAATGATTTCTCTACGATCGTTCATAACTCGAGCTAAATAGCAGCTATAAAATATTTATACTTCTCGAGATTGATGCACCGACAAGATCGAGAGTGAAAAAACAAAGCGGGTCTGTTGTTTTGTTGTTTCATTCTCGTTTTACATAGGAAACCACTGTCTCGAGAGAGAAAGAATAGTGATTTGCGCGTCCTAGATGAAGTCGGCATTGAATGTGTGAGCCGTGTGCGCTGCAGGCAAGTTTAGACGGTGACGTCAGATACATCTCTCGTAGCGCCGGCAGATAGCGACGAGAGCCTCGAGCTCGAACGAGCAAAGCCACGCGAAACCGCAAAAAAAAAGAAGAGAGAGAGATGGCAGCGAATTAGCATTTTCGAGCGATAAGAATTCGTACGCGCGCACCAGCTGTACACACAGGCTTTGCAAAGTACATACACGATTGGGCAGGTCAATTGATACGTTTTCGAGTGATTTTATTTTAATAATTTTACAATTACGTTGATCCATCGATTCTCGTCGCGGAGGAAGTGCGCTATCAACGTGCACTTGTTCCTGATGCACTTATGATAGCACCAAATATTTATAGTACATAACATTTCGGGTCAAAAGTCGACTTTGGAGGCAATTTAAAAGTAGCGCGCCTACTCGCGGCGGTCGATGAGGCTCGTCGCGCTGTCAACAAGTGGCCATTCGCTTTCTCTGTTTCTCGAGCGAGACTTAGCGAGCGCCCAAGAGAGCGACTGCAGCACGTGCAATAACATCGCCCTATACTAATAATACACCCAACTACGTAGAGGCTGCGATCTTTATGGGGAAAACGCGCAGGCGTCCTCGGCACGTCTTCCGTCTCAGTTCCCATGCACTACCTGTGCAACGAGAAATTTTTTCATTTCATCTCGTATCTTCGCATTTTACTTTGTTTCGCGTGTAAAAGTTTTTTCGTTTGAGTCGATGTATAGTTACAGGCCCCACGAGTCCACAGGCGAGTGCAGTACCTACGCACGTTTGCACCGCCGAAAAGAGAGACAGAGACACAGAGGAGGATGAGAGGCAGAGAGGAGCACTTAACAAGGGCGTGTGCGTGCACGGAAAAGGGGTTAAAACGCCGGCGACGCCCGGGCCAAAGCGCATCGATCGGAGCAATGCTCCCTCTCTCTCTTCCGTATACTGCATTTTATACACGGCGGCCAATATAGGTCATGACCCCCCGTGCTACTGCTACTGCTGCCGCTCTGTGTGCTATGCTGCGGCAGCTGCGTGCGATGTTACCCACCCACCCGTCCATAGAAATCCTCTCTCTCTCTCTCTCTTTTGCTCTGTATATATCTATATGTATAATAAACATACGTGTGCGAGTTTTCCGCGCACTTTTGCGGCCTGGCCGTGTGCGTGTGTAAGCCTGCGTGTGTATGTGTACGTGTGGCCGGCGCCCAACCTTGCGATCTTGAAACTCGATCGACCTCCGTGCGTTGCACCGGATTGACCGAATTATCGGGCCACCAGTGGCCTATTAGACGCTAATGCCGCAGGTAAAAGCTCCTGTACGTATATATGCGCGGGCTATGCACTATACGGGTAGCTTCGCTGAGCACCGATGATTACTCATATAATTCGCCGAGATATTATTCGCAAAACACGTCGATCCGGAATAGAGATGCGCCGAACGAGCAACTAATTCGATTACGGATGCGATTTATGCGATGTTTTTCGATAAAAATAAGGAAAAAATATTTTTATCGCTTTTTAAAGAACAACGGCGCCTCGATTGATACTTTTTTTTCAAAACGTTTAGTTTACAGCGCTTGAATCAAAACGATAAGCGATTGATTAAGCATTTCTGGGTTAGTAATGTGACTTAAAGAGGACAGTTTTTTTTTCTTTTTCGCTTGAAAAGTACGTGGCTATAGCTTCGTCGAGACTGCGATAGTTAATGCTTCGGTCAAGATACGTCACACCCATACGACCCGACGAGAGTCGCGTTAGTCGACTGCATGCCGCACGCTTTGCAAAAACAAATGAAAAGTAAAAGAAAAAACCAGTCGAGATGTTTAAAGTTTTTCTCTCGCCGAGCGAGCTTGACAAAACGGTTCATGCGCGCTGCACTCGATTATAAACAGCATTAATGTCCTTATACGGGTATCGCGCGCGAGCTTATCTGAAAAATTACATAAAGACTACGCGAGCGCGAGTTGGAGACTACTTGGCTCTCTCGGTTACAAGGCGATCAGCTGCTAATCTAAACAAAACAAAGAGCCGCGAGAGAGACTCGTTTACGCACGCCTATACGCACGATACGTATATTATGCGATCGTATTCAATCGGTGATTTAATAAGCGACGCAGCTATGTTATATACACCTCGGTTAAAGGAGAGCGAGAGATCGTGCGTGTAAAAATCATAAGCGCGAAACTGACCTACTAAGTCATCGAGCGCGTGTACGTATGTGTAATGAAGCTAATTGATCCTCCGCCGATGTAATACATTTTTTCAATGCGTCGCTGTAAAGTTGCGATAATACCGTGTATATCGGAGCAATGCCCATTGGAGCGTGTCACGAAGCACATGTTTACGACGAGTGCCTGCTCACTTGTACATACATATTCGGCACTTTAATCAAATTTTTGGCTCGCTAATTGCTCAACACGCGGCGGCAACACGGCGTCGGTGGCGGACACGCCTCGGCACTCGTGTATATATCGGACTGAATTCGATCGCAATAATTGCTCCCCGAACGTAAGCTGCCCGTTAACTGTGTATGTACGAGTGACACTCGTGCTTAATTCAATTAACTGGAGAGCAGGAGGATACGTGTTTTTTATCATTGTTCAACGTGGGCGAAATAGTCAGCAGGCATTACACGATAGCCAAGGGCGAGAAAAGCTGGGCTATTATACGGAAATCACTTTTTCCAACGAAACTCGAAGTTTGTCAGAAAAATCGAAAGGATCATAAAGTCGCTAAAGTGGGAGGGTGGCGAACGCATGCATATATAGAAGCGCTTTATTGAAATCATCTGTTGCTGAAGACACATGAACGAGCGCACGCATGTAATTATATGCACGGGGTGCGCGCAGCAGGTAGTTTGGCAAATCCGTTCGTATGCATCGCGCTCGGAGCTTGTTTACATGAAGTAGCATCGCCGATTAATAATACGGTTCTAATAGAGGAGCTACGTACCAATGTTGACAATGCGAATTCCCTGATTCTGGAGGAACTTGAGGGCGACCGAGACGTTCTCGAGCTTCTGCGAGCGGAAGGTCGGCTTCTTGTTGTGCTTGGGCAGGCGCTTCTGGGCCAGCACCTCGATCAGCTGGATGAGCTTGAGGCCGTCCGATAGGTCGGTCTCGAGGTCGTAGATGAAGTTGTTGGCGCACTTGAGGTGCTCGTTGGCCCAGCGCGTAAAGGTGTTTTGCTGGATACGCTTCCATTCGGCGTCCTCGGCGAGCTCGCGCTCGACCATGTCGGTTTCCTCGCCAGGCGCGACTGTGTGATGATGCCCGTATTCATTCATTTTGAATCGCTTCGCAGTTTCCTCTCGTCCTAGTATGTGTGTGTCCGTGCGCCTCTGGCTTAAGCCTTTTCTCTCCTCTTCTTGCCTACACGCTAGGGGCTAGCTGCTGCTGCTGCCTTGCGCTGGGTCCTGCGCAGCGCACGTTTGAATCTACACACACAAGCGCACGCACAGCCGAGCAAATACACACACCGACACGGATTACTACGGATACTTTTGTCCTTGTTGCGTTGCGGCTTTCAAAGTGGGTGGCGAAACGACACCGGCGGCGCGCGCAGCTCTTCTCTCTCGCTCTCTCTCACTCACTTGCTCCTCAGTTCACCGGAGCGCGCACCGACTCCGACTGCTGCTCCTATCTGCCCGCGTTTCTATTTTGCACAGCGATTCGCGCCAGGCTCTCGGCTCGGCACACGTGCGTGTATGTGCGTGGTACGATGATGATCGAGTGGGCGCCGGTTCTGCTGCTGCTGCTGCTTCTCGAGCTCTTCGGTTGCCCCCTGTACAGGCGTTGTTGCTCCTCGATGCTGATCTGATGACAAAAAATAAGAATAACTCATTACGGCGTGCTCGACTGGACTCGACTGGGACATAAACATCGCACTGTCCCCGCGTTGTATATTTTCGTTGGCCGATTTGTTTGGATTTCGCGCGCGTCGCCACGACATTGTGTTATACGTGCTTTTATTGTGATCGAGTCCCCAAGGTGAGTTTCGCAATGATTCCTGCACTCCAGAAGAGTGAGTCGATTAGTCAAAGATAACATAGAATCTCGGCATTGTGCGCGGGGGGGAAAAAAATAAAAATAGACGTCTGATGCACCATCGCTTCTACGTCCGAGCTTGCTTCGCGCTTATAGCGTCTTAATTCGAGCTATTCTGTCATTCGTTGGTATATTGCTCATCGCAAGAAAGAGAGAATTCATAACAAGCTCGAAAGCTTAGCGCAAAATATTGAAATTACACCGTGCGCGACTTGTTTTGGCAAGTTTGCGCAATCGATCGGGAGCCTCACTTCCGAATGCCTCGCGTCGATATGTTTTGCGCTTATTTTAAGACCGACGAATTTTGCGCTCGCGTACCCCGCGCATATACGTCTGTGTAATTCGATATTAAAGCGGCGCCTCGCGGCTTCTTCTCTCGCTTATTTTTATTTTTGGAAAATTTCCGCACAATTTCCGCTTCTAATAATAATCCTTTGACGAAGAAGAAAAAAATCGCGACGGGCACACGGCAACGAGACCTCCTTCTGCTTTGCCTTAATTAATTAACAAAATTTAAACGTTACATATTTCACCGACCACTTCAGACCCGATAAATTTTCAAGTTCAACCTCGCGGTTTGTATAATTACGAAAATAAAGCCTGAATCAATTGCTTGCAACTGTAACGAGTTAACGAAATGCATAAGTCATTATTGGCATCCTGCCAATTATGACGCTAATTAATTTTCCGGATGAAAATAAAACGCTCACTTAACTTTATTATAATTCAGCGTGAACTTGCAATTTACGAGCTACCGTGAGCTTTTTTTCTCTCTCGAGAATCTTATAACGAAGCGCAGCAAGAGCTTTATAGCTCGGGCTCACTTGCATCAAATTCAAGATTGAAGTGTGCAATATACACGACCGTTCCGCGGTTTTATACGACTTTTACACCTACGATGTATAAATAAAATGCCAACGAAACGAAACGCGAGATTGCATATACAAAGAAGAGATGGAGCCTGTATACGAATTTTACTATTTATGTATACAACTAGCGGTTAAATTGTCACTTTTATCGAAGCGCTAAAGCAACACCGTGTGCAGCTGCAGTGGCGTCTTTATTTTTTTTCCAGGGTAACTGAGAATGTCGAAACATAACTTGGAGCTTTGGCAGACAAGTAGAAAACTTTGTCAAAGAAGCGTGTCGTAAACAGAATTCGTCGACTTAGCAGCGGAGACGGCAGCGAAAAGTGCCAAAAAACAACGCGATAATTTCATAACTTTGAACGTTGAGCGAGCAAAAATATTCTGCAAGCAGTTTCTCAACGTCTCAGCTGGTAAATTGCATCGAGAGGATCGCCGCTCGAGGCACCGGACTATATACATGACTGCAGCGGGCTCGCCGGCAACATAGAGAGATTACGATAAGCAGTAGCAGCAGCGTGAAAAAGCTCGCAAGCTCCCGTATAGGCCGCAGACTCGTTGTCAATCCAGAGCTATGCTTCACGTTTTTAAATATCTTTTCGAGGCAAAAGAGAGCAAGGTAAAACTGTGAAAACACTGAGCAGTCGTCTTGGTCGTTGTCGTCTTCCCATGCATACGAGCACACATTCACACACGCACACCTTCGTACACTCGGTATTAGAGATTGGAGTCGCGCACTTTACCGAACCACTATGAGTTATTACTTTTATTATTGCTACTGCTATCGCAGAAAACTTGCCTCGGGGTAAAGGTATGGCGTTCAAGTATTTACCAGCCGCTCGGTAATAATTCGGTTTTGCTGATGATGTCGCCTCAGCGAAGGCGAATACAACTCTGAGAGAAGCGAGCAGCAGCGTCGGCTCGGCTCTCCGCGCGTTCTCCAAGAATAGTTTCGCTCGCTCTTTCTCTCTTTCTCGCGTGCGTTCTTTCTCTCTCTCGCTCGCTCGCTCGCTCTCTCTTTCGTTCTTTCGACGGCAGCGGCTACTCGCCCCCGAGGAGGCACCGGTGAGTATTCGCAAAGATACACATATACATATATTCATCCAGATGTCGCAGATCTCACGAGCGCCCATGCGGTCTCTTTCTCTCTCTCTCTCTTACTCTCTCTTTCTCCCGATACAACATATATAAATAATGCATTACAGCAGCGAGCATTAGCTCTGCTTTTTGTCCGCGCCAGTCAGCGATTCCACCCGAGCCGTCCGAAAAAACTATTGTCCTGCGCGCGGCTCGTACGTGTGTCTATGGGAAACGGAATGAGAGAGGGAGAGAGGAGAGAGTGCCTCGACTCGAGTCCGTGAATTGGCTTTTAACGCGCCAAAAACACGCGCTCGCGCGAGTTGGATGAACTGGATGGGCTAAGAAAATAGCTCAATGGTAGTGACCCATTTATCATATACGCGTAACATTTGAGAAAGATATAGAAAAAGCTTTACTGGCTACACGGATAAAGGCTTAATATTGTAGATCTTTGTTGCAACTTTTCTCTCGGATTCTCTCCGCTGTGTTGTATTTTTGGCTCAAACCTCGTAAACGGCAGATCTGACTCGTGTAATAATACTAATAAAATAGACTTTTCGACAAACACACGAAGGCGCGCGCGGCTTTATAAATATGCAACAATCGGCAATCGTTGGTTTTTTCGTCGTTGCGAAACTATACGAGGGAGAGAGAGAGAAAGAGGCAAAAATACACCGATAGTGAACCAAGCTCGAGGTTTGTTTAATTACGAACACAGCACAGTGCAAAGCTCACGTACTGTGTACACACGCTTCTAACCCTGACGCGCCAAAATAAAGCGCGACGCGGCGACAACTTTACATACTGTTTACGTTTGATCGGACGCAGCTTTTTTCATTTATTTATCGATTTTGTTCTTTGGTTGAATCGACAAATTTATTTTGATTTTGTCAGGTTTGGTTGTCGCATTACATCCATTCAAAATCTGTCGTTTTATGATAAAGTTCAGCTGCCGCAGTACTTATGAACTATAAAACGAAACTCGAGCCGACTTGCGAGCAATAAAATTTCAAAAAACTCAATCGTGAAATAACGCGCGAGATTCATTGCCACCTACGCAGCTGTATGCACCTACGCATTTCACGGTAGTTCATCTCTCGCTCTCTGCCTCTCTCTCTCTCTCTCTTTTTCTGCAGCAGTGAAAGAAGCCTCTCGGCAATCGAAAAGCATAGCAAATGCCACCTTGGGCACGAGTAGCCAAAAATCTGTTAAAATTTGTGCGTAAACGCGAGGCCGATTCCCATCGGACGCGCGCGCGCGCCTCGTCGTCTATATAATGTCCCGTGACCCGCTGGCCCACTAAAGCCTCTCGCGAACGAAAGTCACGCACCAGCGCTATACCAGCTCGTCTGTGTCTGCGCACAGTAGCGCTTGTTTTGACAGAACAGGAGGAAAAAATCGCTGCGCGCACCCTATATAAGGACATGGACTCTCTTTCGCGATCATATTTCTATATAATGGCAAGTCGTCGGCCGAAGCTTACCATAATCGGAATCAAATGAGCGCCGGCCGCGCGCGACCCTGATGACGATGATCGTGTGCCTGCGCAACCCGTTTCCCTCGATGTTTATCTGCGTATAGTTAGAATTATTGTACGGAGCCCAGCATCCCACCTGCTGAATCATTATTTTGCTCTTTTTCGCGACTTTTTCCGCTTACGGTCTGTTGCAATGTCTCATTGCGATTTCTTAAGAACTTATTATATTGCAGGTACGAATTTTACGTCTCAAGGATCGATCGATGCGTAATTAGATCTAACTTTTTTTTCAATAACTATTTAAATATTATGTGGTTCTGTCGGGGATATAATTCAAATTTACTTACGGCTAGCACTGGTCGAATTAACCTTGCCCATTATATTTTCGTCACCTTCGTCGCTATTTCATGAGCCGAAAAAAACAATGTAGAATAGAAGACTTGACTCTTGATACAAATCTTATGCTATGAGCGTCGTATTGTAATAAAGTTTTCATCTTCCGAGGTTGAAAGGCGTTCGCCGTGAGATATTTTTGCTACGTTTTTATGATTTATGTGAATGTACATGATGACATTGACCGTCGCTGGAAAAACGGGGTAAGGACAAAAATCTTCAACGCAAATACATCGTTCTCTGTGACTTGAACTTTCCTCAAAGAAATCATTTCTTCGATTTTACAACAAGAGTGTAATTCGATACTGTGGGACTATATTTTCATGTTCTTTCGAAAAAAATTGTTTGTCACTACTTGAACGATATATCTTATCCAGATGGTAGTTTTTAATTTCTATAACAAAAAACATTTATTTAAAAACATTGTACTTTTCTATACAATTAATTAACATTACTTATTTTAGTAAACGCATAATTTGATAATTTATATCAATAGGTAAAAAAGATTGATGAATGAAATGATACTGATCGTGATATTGATGATGGCAGAATGATTTTTTCATTGGATGATCCATGTGATGCAATCATGTAAATGATATACCAGTCTCAAGTCGGATACATAAATAAATAGGAACATGATTTTGAGTATTATTGAGACATTTTGATCTTCATGTTATTAAAATCATCTTCATTTTGCGATCTGCAAAAGTTTTTATTCACATGTGAATAAATAATATTAATTGATCCCTATGTTTATTGTCGTTTTTGGGAGATTGGGGATATGATATTCACTTGTTTATTGAGTCGACTGCTTTTTTCGCGGCTTCGTCAAGATCTCCAGCCGTCAGAATTGGCAAACCAGATTCAGCTAGAATTTTTTTAGCTTGCTCAACATTGGTACCTTAAAAAAAAGTTTTTTTTATTTAAATATTAACTCAAAAAAAATTACTTTTTCAATGTTCACTTACCTTCTAATCTGACTACAAGAGGAATGTTTAATCCCAACTTTTTAGAGGCAGATACAATTCCATTGGCAATGGTGGCACAATTTACGATACCACCAAAAACATTAACGAGAATAGATTTTACCTTTGGATCTAAAAATAAAAAAAAATAAATAAATTATTAAAAAGTACATTTTTCAATAATAAAAGTCAATTTTAATTTTTAACCTTCTGTTAAAATTCTGAAAGCTTGATAAACTTGATCTTCTTTCACACTACCCCCTACATCTAAAAAGTTTGCTGGTGATCCACCATGTAATTTGATTATATCCATTGTAGCCATTGCAAGACCAGCTCCATTAACTGTTAGATTAACATAATAAAATTAAAATTTGAAATACTATAAAAGACATTCAGATTTGTCTTGATATTTTTTATAATATGAGTTACTTGCCTAAGCAACCAATATTTCCATCCATTCCAATGTAATTCAAGTTAAAATTAGAAGCATCAACTTCACGGGGATCTTTCTCATTTGTATCTTCTAAAGAAAATATATCTTTTTGCCTAAATTCTGCATTATCATCAAATGATATTTTGGCATCTACTGCAACAATTTGTCCATCTTTAGTTTCAACTAATGGGTTGATTTCTACTTGCAATGCATCAATATCAACAAATAATTTCCACAAGTTTTTTAATTCAGAAACTGCTTTGGCTTTTAATTTTTCATCCTTAAATCCTAAGAAATCTGCTACTTCTGTAGCAATTTCATCATCAATGCCATAATAAATATCCAAAGGGATAGTTTTGATTTGCTCAGGAGTTTTTTCTGCCACAGCTTCAATATCCATACCTCCAGCAGGGGATGCTATTAAAACTGGACCATTGTGAGATCTGTCCATTAGTATGCAAATGTATGTTTCTTTAATGATATCTACAGATTCTGCAATCATAACTTTTTGAACTAAAATTCCATCTTTTGTCGTTTGTTTTGTTATCAAACGATGGCCCAACATCTTTTTAACATAATCTCCAACTGCCTTTGGACTGATTAAAAGCAAAATTATTAAAAGCTTCTAATACTTGAATTGTAACTAATATATGCTATGTTGGGAATACTTACTCTTTAGTAATTTGAACTCCCCCTTTGAAGCCATTATCAAACCAGCCTTTTCCTCTCCCACCAGCTAGTACTTGAGCTTTAATTACATACTCTTGGGCACCTACATAATTATATAATATATATAATATACAAATGAAATATAGCTCATTCTTTAAATAAAAGCCATAAAAAATAGTAACTCCATAAGAATAAAAAAGGGCTACACAGAAACAAATGAACTACAGAAACTACATACTTAATTGTTTTATGGCATTGTTGGTACTTTGGGCATTGTCGATAACTGCAAAATTCTGAACTGACACTCCAGAATCCCTCAAAAGTTCTTTACTTTGATATTCAAGTAAATTAAGATTTCTCACAGGCATAACTGCAAGCTGTGCCATGTACTTTAAATTGTTGAAGGGACCCAAAAGGGTTCGGCGCAGGAGTAAATTTGACATTTTGTTTAACCTCTGTTTAGGTCTTGTCTTAACCGAAATTCTTCTCGTCGACTCCGATTACGTGTCTGCCAAGTAATGCAATAAAAAAAATGATTAAACCGGGTATTGTTGACTTTTGTTTATCCCAGTGCGAAGTCGCCGCAAACTTGGAAGGAGAAAATATAAAATGTATACCAGCTACACGGATAATTTATCAGACGACCAGCAGCGGCACGCAAGAGATCGAAGTGCTTGATAAGTGAGGTCGTAAGGCCGTGGACTGGCTGTAATACTTGCGCGCGTTTATTCGTATCAAAATAATAAAGAAGCGGCTTATCTGTCGCTCTTGCGGGAGAGCAGAGATCTCTTATTTGTAATGAGTATATACGAAGACAGAAAAACACACGCGGTCCGTGAACGATGGCACATTCCACTCGCGCAGGCCAAATGCTTTGCCAACTTGAAGGGTCTGAAAATTCAAATTGCGAAGAAACGAATGAGCGCCGCTGTGTTCGTCGTTCGGCAATGTCTAGCAGAAGATGAAACGTGTGAAAGCACGGCCGTGTATGTGTATGCGTGTTTACGTGGTGTGCAATAAAGCTCGCTGTTGACTTCTGTTCTTGTCGATTGTCATTGCCGGTGGTTGAGTTACGTCCTCAGCCGAAAATTAACGCGAGTGCACAATGGCACCGAAGGAGAGCAGTGATGTTGAACAGGAGCAGGAATTGTCTGTGCCAGAAACTTATTCCCTGGAAAGTAAGTTTTTTGGCAACTCTAACCTTACTTCCGATGTTGTGTTTTTCCATATGTTGTCATTATCTGAAAATTGCAATTTTATGACAATTGTCGAGTATTCAACCAATTATCAATGATCCTTCGTTCGGTTCTAGTTTTAAAAATAATCAGAGATGCACAACAACAACATGGTTTAAGGCATGGCGATTATCAGAGATATCGAGGATATTGCTCGCGACGTTTGAGACGTCTCCGAAAAGTTCTCAAAGTACCACAAGGTGATAGACGGCACTTCAAAAGACGCGATGTACTTCCTGCCATGGTCACGGATGACAAATTTCTGCAGATTCCCTTGACTTTGGCAGAAAGAGCTTGGGCTTATGCTATGCAACTCAGGCAAGAATCTAATACAGAGCCTCGAAAAAGGTTTCACTTGGTTTCCAGATTGAGGAAAGCTGGTAGTTATGCAAATGAATTGCATCAGCTCATTGAGGTATTCTTGCAACTATTACAAGATAATTTTTGTGATATTTTTCATTTTATGCATTTTACGTTTATTTTAGAGTATCAACTGCGATGCCAGAACTAAACTGGAAATTCAAGCATATGTAGCATATATTCAAGGATCTATAAATTTTGAGTTGCAAGAATGGGCTCCAGCCATGGAGAACTTCAAAAAAGCTCAAGTACTTTATGAAAATCTGGCTAAAGCTCTTCCAGAACATGAACAGCTTATATATAAACAAAGAGTAGATGAAATTACTCCCAATCTTAGGTACTGCGCATACAATATTGGTGACACAACTGCCATTGATGATCTCATGCAGATGCGTGGCAAATTGGGAGGAGAAATCTTGAATAATTTGGATACTCTGATACATCAAACCAGAGAAAAACAAGCTAGTACGGAAGAAATAACTTGGAGAGGTAAATCTTGTGGGAGTGCCCCACCTAAAGCTGCTGCCTTAATTATGGCAGATAAATCTTTAAATGGCACATTAGAAAAAGCAGATAGTAATCAAGCCAAGATTGATATACTGGAAGCACATTTGATAGATTGCAAAGATGCAATTGCTTTAGTTCGTGAAGAACTGAAGGGTGATTTGAAGAACAAAGATACTGATAAAGCTCCTCAGCAGTTACTCGCGTACCTGCAGTATATTCGACTTTCCCGCACACTTGAGCGGAATTTAATTTTGGTTAAAATAGCCGAAGATTCCGAAAAAACAAAATCACAGGATATCGTACGTCTGTACGAGGCTGCTTTGCACAATCTTGTCGAAATATCGCAATTACAAGATGATGAAGGATTTTTACTCGAACACGACGCAAAGACAAAAAGTTACAGAGCTTTCCGTTGTTTCTACATGGCCAAATCACTCGCCAATTTACATCGTTGGCGCGAGGCAATGGCTTTGTATCATAGATCTTTGCAACATGTTAAAGATGCAATGGAGCATAAGAGTTTATTGCCTGCTAATTTGAACGAAGACTTGGCTAAATTAGAATCTCTTATAGAAGGAGCTCAATGTGCAGCTCATGCATATAGTATTCTGGAAGAAGGCCAAGAAGAGGAATCATCCTCTAATAATAAACAAGTTAAAAGTAAAAAGGTACTATTGGAACGATTACATGAGTACCAAGAAGATCCAGCACTGTTGACCAAGCAACCGAACGTGTGTAAATTGCCGCCCCCGATGCAGAGCATCCCCTGCAAACCGTTATTCTTCGATTTGGCGTTCAATATGATTGATTTTCCAGATCTGTCTGATAAATTGAAGGAGCAAGATAAGAAAGGCGAAAAGACGGGCTTGGCCGGTTTGGTTAAAGGTCTCTGGGGATGGGGTAATAAATAAATAAGAATGCAGCACATTCTTCATCATCTAATGTATCATGTTAATAATGAATTATATATTGTACGTTTCTACGTTTTTCGGAAAATGTATCATTTATATACCATGATTGCAATTACTGAAATAAATTTTGCAATTTAATTTATAAGAATGTAAACATTGACTAATTTTTTTATTTATCTGTCAACAATTCACCCACACTATCGCAATAGCTTGCGCTTTTTTTTCAAACGCGAATAAATTCAAATTTTGCCGCTAGCAATTCAGTTGGCATTAGTGATGGACCATGATTTCATCGCGGGATCTCATTTCCAACTGGTTAAAAATCACGTGTGCACTGCACTTTGCACTGTGCACTTGAAAGTAATTTATCTCGCGAGATAAACTCGTAGTATCTACTGACTCAATACTTTTGTTTCCGTAAAAAATACCATAGATTCTAGAATGGATGCTCAATTAAGGAAATTGGCTGTGAAACTTCACCATATTGGTGCTATCAAGTATGGTAATTTTACTACAAAAGTTGGCCTCCAAACTCCAATTTACATCGACCTAAGAGTTATCATTTCCGATCCCGATTTATTGGTAAGTTTTTTGTATTTTTTACGCGAATTACATCAAATTTTTTGGGTCTCAATTTTTTAAAACCATTCTAACCAAATTAAAATAATGCAGGAAGAACTTTCACTAGCACTTTGGAGCCTTAGTGATGAAGAAGACAAACATCATCATGTATGTGGTGTACCCTATACTGCTCTACCATTAGCGACGACCATTTCATTAAAATCCCGTGTACCAATGTTAATAAGGAGAAAAGAAGCAAAATCATATGGAACAAAAAAAATGATTGAAGGTCTTTATGAAAAAGGAGATACTGCTGTTATTATAGAAGACATAATTACAAGTGGTTCAAGTATCATTGAAACCGTTAAAGATTTAAAAAAAGAAGGTCTCAATGTGAATAAAGCTTTTGTGATTGTAAACAGAGAACAAGGAGGTAAAAAAAATCTTGAAGATGCTGGAATCACAGTGAAATATTTGTTCACAATGACACAACTAGTTGATTACTTGTATCAAGAAGGAATATTTACGCAACAATGTGTAGATGAAGTAAAGGAATACATAAAAAATTCTCAAATACCAATGAAAGTAAAAGTTGAGAATGAAAGGTTGATTCAGAGTTTTTCAACCAGAGCCAAAGCAAGTAAAAACCAATCTGCAATTAAATTGTTTAAACTAATGGAACAAAAACAAACAACATTATGTTTGGCTGCTGACTTTGTAAAATCTCAAGAAATTTTAGATATTGCACAATTAGCTGGTCCTCATATTGCAGTATTGAAAGTACATATTGATATTGTAGAGGATTACAACAAAGACCTTATTCAGAATCTCAAAAACTTGGCTAAGACTCATAACTTTATGATCATGGAAGACAGAAAATTTGCAGATATTGGTCAAGTAGTATCTCAGCAATTTAGAAATGGTATTTATTCAATTGCAGAATGGGCTGATTTAATTACAGTTCACCCAGTACCTGGTAAAGGAATAATCCAAGGCATTGGCAAGGGTCTTGATGAATGTTCCGAAGATAAAGGAATATTTATTGTAGCTGAGATGTCATCTGCTGGTGCTTTAACTACAGGAGAATATGTTGAAAAAGCAGTAAAAGAAGTTGCAGACTCTGAAATGGTGACTGGATTTGTTTGCCAAACAAATATTTTCAAAGATCCAGGACTCATTCAACTAACTCCTGGTGTTAAATTAGTAGAATCAGCTGATGATTTAGGACAACAGTACAATACTCCCAATGCTGTTGTTGATAAAGGAGCTGATTTAATTGTTGTTGGTAGAGGAATTACTCAAGCCAAAGACCAATTATCGGCTGTCATAGAATACAAAAAAGTTCTCTGGGAAGCCTATAAAAAACGAGTTGTTGAAAATACAGAATAATATTTTACACTATTAACAAATATATGTGAAGCAGGCATTCATTGATATTTTGAATAGTAAAATTCAAAATTAAAATATATTTTTCTGTTGGTATAGATAAATATTTGATTAATGTAACCCTTTTTTACTTTGTACAAATGTTATAAATACATTTTATTCAAATATTTTTGTACATGAAGTTATATTAACAGTGCAATTGTGTAAAGAACTTAACATATTAAATAAAATATCATACAAAAAATTACTCATTGCTAAGCCTCTTTACTCTTAGTAATTTGTTCTAATAGTTGCATAAAAGCTTTTGCTCCTGGACTGTCTGGAAAATTTTTCATAATACTTTGGCTTTTATCTGCAAATTTTCCAATAGTTGGATCAATTGGAATTTTTGTTAGGAAAGGTACTTTAGTGATTTCCGACAAGGAGATTCCACCATCCGAAGAGAATATATTTGTACATTCCTTAAATCAATATTCAGTAAAATAATTTTAAATATCATTACTCAGAAAATAAATTAAAAATTTTGGTTAATACTTACATAACATGTTGGACAAACAAAACCACTCATATTTTCAACAATACCAACTATTGGGATACCAGTTTTTTTACAAAATGTAATTTCTTTGATAACATCATCAATGGCAACAGCTTGGGGTGTTGTAACAATTATGGCTCCATCACATTTCACAGTTCTTAAAGAATTAAAGAAAAAGATATATAGTAACAGTTTATGTGCAAAAAAGTCAATATTTATTGTTTGCTCTTGGTACACTTTTAATGACTATGTTAATTTTTGCTAAAGCGATATCACATGTCTCTCTGTTGTTATCTCATATATTTATAAACTCAATTAGTTTGCACGTGATTATACTTTTGAAATTGTCAATAGATTAATGTCACATGATTAGTGTATAAAAACTAAATATTTTCATTGTAAAAAGGTAAGGAGAGATTTTGTGTTCTTCCTTTTATTTAATCAAATTTCAGTAACCAAAGTGTAGCTGAAGTAATCTACTTACTGCAAATTCTCCATTACTGTTATGTGTTCGTCTGAGGTTCCAGGAGGTGTATCAATAATTAGATAATCGATGTCTTGCCATGCCACATCAGTTAAAAACTGTCTAATCATACTTGTTTTCTTAGGACCTCTCCAAACTACGCTATCATTTCTGTTCTTTAATAAAAATCCTATTGACATGACAGCTAGTTTTTGATCATTGTCTGTATAAACTGGAACCCATCTGTAAACCAAAACGATTGCCATTAGAAATATATTCACTAATACTGTCAATTCAATTTTATAAAATAAGTTAATATTTTTGTACCCTTCATCTGATTGATGAACATCTTTATCTTCCAAGTTTAGCAAGTATGGAATACTTGGGCCACATAAATCAATATCTAATAAACCAACCTATGAAAATTAATTAATAAATGTATCAACGTAAAATTTTTTGGTTTATATAAATAATACACTCTTTTTTTCTTTAAATGCAGTCTGAAATTCCGAGTATAGAAAATCTAAACTGCACAATATGTAATAGACAATAACAGGAAATTGCAATAATATAGTAACCTGATACATGATTTGGAAATTATTATTAATTTTAGTAGACTTACCCTAAAACCGGCTTCTTTGAGTGCGAGGGCCAGTTGAGAACTGACAGTGGATTTGCCCACGCCACCCTTGCCGGAGAGTACCAAATAAATGTGCTTTACACCGTCGAGCATTTTGGACGTTAGTTATATGAATTGTCAATCGTTGCAAATTTGCAGACTGATATTTTACCAGTTCGCATGCGTACGGTACAGTTTTGCACTAATTTCGTATTCGTTTCTTATGTCGATATCGTTCAGCGACTACGATTTCGACAGCACAATATATAATAAGCTCATGCGAGTTGTCAAGTCACTTTGCCGTCACTCAGTGAACAGCTGACGTACCGACACTCTCTCACACTTACATATATACGCAAACTGGTAGCTCAAAGCATCGTAAAAGATGTGCATGTACGGGAAAATACTTTTGCGACTTATTTTGATCGCTTGCTGTTACTAAATAACTACTTGTCTCGATTATGTTTTACTCATTTTAGAAATCATCTCTTATCTTAGGTAAGTCTATTTCGATAAGATTGTTTCTCTAACGTTTCATAAGCTTGCAGAGGTTATTATAGAATTTGTTTACATTATATTCAGCTTATAGTTCAGCTTTTATAAATTAAAAAACACTTAAATTATTCATTTTAAAAATTTAAAAGCCTTTTTTGAAAGAAGTATGAAATAATTTTTTTTAAAAATCTCAGTTTGTAATGGTATGAATTAAATTTTAATTGAATGTCTTACTTTATTTTAGATAAAAAAGCTGCCAAAAAAACTTATAAAAAATGAGGAGAAGAGCAGGAGTGGGTGCCATTCAAAAACAAAAATATGAACAAGAACGGTACAAAGACAAAGGGACAGAAATTCAAGAAAATCAATTTGAGCAGATGACTAAGCAGTTGGAAGTGTTCCGCATAAATTTGGAAGAATTTGCATTAAAGCACAAAAGTGAAATAAAGAAGAACGCACAATTCAGAAAACAATTTACAGAAATGTGTGCATCCATAGGGGTAGATCCTTTAGCTTCTGGAAAAGGTTTTTGGTCAGTTTTAGGTATTGGAGATTTTTACTACGAATTAGCAGTTCAAATTGTTGAAGTGTGCCTTGCTACAAATTACAAAAATGGCGGTTTAATATCACTTGATGAACTAAGAGATAGATTAGTTCAGGCAAGAGGAAGCAGAAAAGAACATCAAGAAATAACTAATGAAGATCTATTAGCTTCTGCCAAGAAACTCAAAATTCTAGGAAATGGATTTACCATTGTACCCATAAGCAAAGGTAAATATTTGGTGCAGTCTGTTCCTGGAGAATTGAGCATGGATCATACAGCTGTTTTGCAACAAACAAGTAATAATGGAAATGCATTCATTTCTAAATCGCTATTACAAAAGGAATTAAAATGGGAACCAGAACGTGCTGTAAAAGCACTGGATCATATGGTCAAAGAGGGTTTGGCATGGATTGATGAACAAGGAGGAGAAGAACCTCTTTATTGGTTTCCTAGTTTGTTTACTGCTTGTATTGCTTCAAAAACATAACATTAAATTTTATCTTTTTTTATTTTATTATCTTGTGAAAAATTTTATATATATATTTTTCTAAATAATTTATATCAGCTTGTTCTATAGTGTATAATTTGATCAAATAATGGTAGATATTTAACACTTAAAAAATGTTTTAAAATGTATATAAGCATTATTAAATAAATTATCGTTTGCAAAAAACTTAATTGCATCTTAAAATTGTCATTTAAATCTATTCATTACAGGGAAAATATTTTGATAAAACATTACAATAATTTTAGGTATCCCTTTGTGAATTCGAAAAAAAAAATTTTATTAAAAATGTATTTAGTAGTCTATATTAATATTTGGAACATTAAAAACAAGCGAAACTACTTTGTGTTAATCTTTTTTTTTGACGGTACCGATTGAAATAGAAAGTTTAAATGTCGCGCAAAAATCGATTTCGTATAGGTATGTGCTGATCATTTAGAAACAGGTCTTCCCCCTCTTGCAAATTTAAAAGAGAGAGTCTGCTAAATCACCGTTTCTTAGGCCTAATCTTGAAAAAATACACATGGTGCTCGAACAGTTCACGGAACAGCAACGTTAAGAGTCAGCGCGAATACTTTGGGTTTGCACTGATAAACCAATAAAATAACTAAGAAAGTAAAATACGCTCGAAAAGGTTGGTCGTCAATTGTCGAGTTTCGTTTGTACTAAAGATTACGATTAAACTGCAAATAACAAAATGAAGCTGGATTTGAAAGAAATAGCGGCGAAACTGTACGATATTGGAGCTATAAAAAATGGTAGTTTTACAACGAAAGCTGGTCACAATACTTCGGTTTACATAGATCTAAGATCTATGATATCTTATCCAGAATTATTGGTGAGCAACTCTTGAATGTTATTATTATTATCAATATTATTGAAACACAATAAGAATGAATATAGCTTATAAATTACCAATATCTGTGGTGATTTTTCACGTCACGATTTCTACTGAAATAAATATTCATAAAACAGCATTATTAAAAAAAAACCAAAAGTGAAAAACCAAGCAATATTTGCCTTTTTTTGATAAGCCGATTTATTATCAGATACTTAATATGAAATATGGGAATTTAATCTGATTTTTAAAGAAATTTTTATCATATTATTACTTAATACATGGGTAGCTACTTTTAATTAATCCTTTATGTAATTGACAAAATCTGAATAACAAGTCAATCAATTGATTGATGTAAAATTATGAAAATCGATCTGGTCATATGGCTTTTGAATTGAAAAGGTCTTATAGAAACAGTTCGCAAAAAAATAATATTTTCTAGTACTTGAATTAAATGACAATTTAAAGAAATAATAATTTTACAGTCCAATGTATCGAAGATGCTTTGGGGACTTGCCGATAGTCAAGAGTTCGTACAGGTCGTTGGTGTACCCTACACTGCATTGCCAATCGCTACAGTAATATCCACACACTATAACGTGCCCATGCTGATCAGAAGAAAAGAAACCAAGTCATACGGCACCAAAAAAATGATCGAAGGGGTTTACAAAAAAGGAGACGCGCCAATTCTCGTAGACGATATTTTAATGAGCGGTTCTAGTATCTTTGAAACGGTCGAAGATTTGAAAAAAGAAGGTCTCAATGTCACTACAGCCCTAGTCGTAGTTGACCGTGAGCAAGGAGCCAAAGAAGCTCTGGAATTGTTGGGCATCAAATGCAAAAGTCTCTTTACTATTACGAGCCTGTTTAATTTATTACATGAAGCTGGACGGCTTGATAGAGAAACGGTAGATAATGCTATAAGTTCCGTTTTGAGCGTTTCAGTCCCCTGAATTTCAAGCAATCGGTTAATTTACGTTTAACTCAGACTTTTGCGACTCGATCAGAAGCTTGTAAAAATCGAGTAGCTGCAAAATTGTTCAATCTCATGGAACAAAAACAAACAACATTGTGTTTGGCAGCCGATTTCATAAAATCTCAGGAAATTCTAGATATCGCGCAATTAGCTGGCCCTCACATTGCCGTCTTGAAACTACACGTAGATTCCTTAGTGGATTTCAATAAAGATTTCGTACAAAATTTGACAAACTTGGCTGAGACCCATAATTTTATGATTATGGAGGACAGAAAATTTGGCGATAGTGGCTACATTGTTGCTCGACAATACAGCAGTGGTATTTACTCTATAGCAGAATGGGCTGATTTAGTTACTGTACATGCTGTTCCTGGAAAATCAATAATTACCAGCATTAAAAGAGGCCTTGAGAGTTGCTCTAAGGATAGAGGAATATTTGTTGTAGCTCAGATGACATGTTTTGGATCTTTAACATCTGCAGATTACATTGAAAAGGCAGTGACAGAAGTTGCAGACTCCGAGTTAGTGGCTGGAGTTATGTGTCAAAACAATTGTATTGAAAGTCCCGGACTTATTCAGCTTACTTCTGGTGTCAAACTTGTAGATAAAGCTGATGATTTGGAAAAACCATATAAAACTCCAAATGATATTGTTAGTGAAGGAGCAGATTTAGTAGTTGTAGGCAGAGAAATCATTTGGTCTGAAGATCAGTTATCTACGATTTTAAAGCACAAAAAAGCTTTATGGGAAGCTTATGAGCATAGAGTTAATTACTGACCGCCAAATATATATGAATGTGACATATTTACTTAATATAAAAAGTATACTTCTTTGTATCTTTTATTAATGCTAAAAACACATTAGATTAATAGTTTTTACACAAATGACATTTAACTTTTTATTATCATTATAATCAAAATATTGAAACTGGAGTTATGTAAAAAGTAGAAAACTATTTATTTTTTGACTGTACAATATTAAAATAATAAAAAAAGACACAATATTTACCTAACAAACACTTTTGACTAGAAGTTAGTGAATTTTATTTACTTCAGGTTTATTTACATTTGCCTGTTGTCAACTTGATTCAATATTCTGCTCATAATTCTGAATGAAGTGTGTATTACATCGAGCCATAAGTTGCTGATAGAATAATAATTCTCTAGACAAGTCTTCATTACGTTTTTGTAAATCACTTATTTTATTTTTAAGCTCTTGTGTCTTTTTTTGAAATTTTGAAGTAATCAAATTAGCCTCTTCTTTCCACCTAAAATATTAGAAAGAAATATAGAAAATAAGAAAAAATGCATAAAAATTGAAATGAATAGGAAATTGATAAAAATATGGCTTCAATTATAACTTACTTGTTGCTGAGTTTTTGATGTGTTTCAACATGTTGTGTTAGCTTCTTGGTCTTCTTTTCAAATTTTTCTTGTAATGCTAAAATGTTTGAGATAGAATCAAAATTCATTGACCTGTAGATAGATAAATTCAGTCAAGTTTAGAATCAGTTCATATTATTCTGAGCACAAAAAGTTTTTAATTTTCTTACGTTTGTTGTCCAATGTGATTAACGTCATGAACATTTGGTAGTGTTTTTGAGAAAAATTCGTTAGGGTTTACTTTGGTAATTTTGTTCTGCATATCACGAACTTTATTTTCCAAAATTAATTTTTCACCATTCCTTTTCTGAATTTCTTTTTCCAAAGATGTTTCTAGTTCATGAATGTTAGAGACTAAACTTTCTTTATCCATGAGTGCTCTGGTCAATTGTCTTTCAAAATTGGAACATTTTTCCAAAATTTCTCTAGTTCGATTATCAGCTTCTCTTACACGATCTTCTACATCACGAGAGTTCTGGAATTGTACTCGTCTCAACTTTTCAGTTGTATTCAGTAATTTGTCCTGCAATTGACTAATTTGATTTTCTAAATATGAAATTCTATCATCATATTGAGTATTGTGAGTATCTTTAACATTCGAGAACATATCATTTCTCTGTGAATTAGACATTTTTTGACCATATTTTTCATGATCATCACTAGAACATCGCCTTACTTTCTCAAGTTCACTTCCCATTAATTGATTTTCACGCTGCAACCCATCCAACAAAATTAATTTTTCTTTTAATTCAGATTTTAATTCCTTAATTTCTAGTAAATACTTTTTTACATTTCTATGATACATTTCTTTGAGTTTGAAAATTTCATGCTCTAATCTAACAGCATAATCTTCAGATAATTTTGACAATAGTATTTGAAGTTGGTTTTTTTCTTCTACTACCATTGCTTCTCTTTTCAAAATATCTTCTTTCTCTTTGGTTATAGCTTCAACCAATTCAACAGCTTCTGAGACCTTTTTCTGAGCTGCTTCATCTTTGGAATTCAAAGAATTTATGAGTTGTTGAGCATTTTGCAATTTTGTTTCTAACACAGTGTTGCTTTTTTGCAATGCTTCAATTTGTTCACAAGATTGCTTAAGATTATTTTGTAAATGGCTCTCAGTACTTTGGTATTCCTTTTCTTTTTGAATAAATTGTTGTTGTAGAGTATTTAGTTGCTGCGCAATATCATTTTTTTCTTTTGATAAAATATCAATTTCATCTTTACTTTTAGCCCATTGTGCTTGCTGTTCAAAGAAATTTTCTTTACCAGCTATCAATTTAGATTCTAAAACGTTGATAGCCTCTGAATAGCTTTCTTTGAGACTATTAATGTGGTGCTGATAAAACATTGCATTTTTATCCATTTTGTGTACACTTTTTAGCTCTTCCTCCAAAATATCAATGGATTTTAACGCCATTTGCCACAGCTGATAGACAGAATCTTTTTCCATCTGCAAAACTGTTATTCTCTTCTCAAGATTCATCAACATTTCTCTACTTCTATCATCGCTATGCAGATAATTATCTTGACGATTATAGTCTGCTGAAGAGCGTTGAAGGGAATCACCATCATTGTGGTTCCTTTGTCTGAGTGCTTCTACTTCCACATATAGTTTGCTCTGTTCAAGCTGAAATAAAACGTACAGATAAATAGCAAGCTGATATTAAAAAGTCCTCCTTCCAATAATTACCTTGCAGTTGATCAAATCTTCTTTCAGACTTGACACGACGATTTCGTATTCATTAGAGATAGAGTTGTCATCTTTTAAACTGCTTTAAAGAAAACAACATATTGATTATAATAAAGGCGAGCAGATTAATAATTATAACCTAGTGCATGAGTTCTCACTTGTGTCGAATCCTGTCAAGTTCCCTCTCGACGTGTTCATTACTCATTGTGTATTTTTATAAAATTCGTAAACACTGTACAACAATTGAAGAAAGATCAATGCGCATGGTGGGTAAGTAATTTTTCATCCGTGCCGATAATCATGATTAGATGGGCTTAAAAAAACACAAAAGAGCAGTGACAATCTGTCATCACAAACGCTGTTGTCAAGGTGCATGTTTGTTTTGATTCAATCTCGTGGCGTCGTCTCCCGCGAACTTTCGATTTGAATTGCGCGAACGGAGTTATGTCACGTGATCGAAGTGCTCTCGTCTGCTAAAGTATTGGCGCGAAATTTGGACAAGTGAATAAAATAATTTTGAAAACATTTTCTTGGACATGGGCATTTTTTTATTGAATTTTTTAAATAAATTTGATAAGAAATGAGACAGTAGCTTCATCGAGTGCTTGTATTGAATTGAGCATAGAAATCCGGGGTGAGTTTGTCCTTGTATACGTGACGATTGAGATACTCTTGTTTGGATTTCTGCTCCTGGGCCAGTTTCAAATTTTCCTCGGCGATTTTTTTGTTCAGTTCGCTAAAAATCATTGCAGGTTAAATTTTCCGCGTGAAAGCAAGTGCGTAAAAGAAGATGAAAAGAAAAAAGAAAGGAAAAAAAAACGAAGAAGAAGAAAAGATAAAGAATTACGCTCGTTTGCGATCCAAGTCGCGCTGATACGATTCGGCCGTCCTCGCGTTGCTGTTCATCAATCGATTCCATTCTTCGTTTTTGACGTTTTCTTCTTGCCTCATGAGCTTGAAAAACAAGGGAATAAAACAGTGACTCGGATGCGGGTTATATCAGTTCTCGCGCGCATTGATTTATACATTATTATGTTGCGTATAAGTACGTAAGTAACGCGTGGTGCTATATAAGAGCTGCGGATGCGATTCGTCGAATCGGTTCAACGCCGTGCACGCGTGTGTGTGTGCGTTTATATTATATATGTAAATATTCCATGGAACCTTGACCGCATGAGAAATTTTTCCATCGAGTGCGTGTGTAAATTACATGTACATATATACGCGAACGAGAGGCAAAGGCAGAGAGAGAGGAAAGAGAGGCATCGCAGGCCGCTGCTGCGAAAAGGGAGAGTAAGTGTGTATGTGTGCGCGCGAAGCAACGAAGCGTTACGCGAGTAAGTGTGCGCCTGTGTATGTTTGTGTATAAAAACCTGTATCTGCTGCATCTGTCGAGCCTGCTCGTCTCGGAAGACTTTGATTTCGGCGGCGCTCATACCTTTGTAGCGGCTGGCTATGGGCTTACCGGGGCCTCGGGTGCTGATCGCCTGCTCCGGAGCCTCGGTAAGGAAGTCGCCGGTCACGTGGTTGTAGATCTCGGCGCGGGCGTCCTCCAAGTCCTGCGCGGCTCTGCATCGTTTGCGCGCCTCCTGCTCGTCGGCCTGTCGTTGCGAGTAGACTCGGATTCTTCACTGTCCTTTTTTGTCGTTATTTTTTTTTATCGAGCCAAAGTATACGAACCAGAGCTTTGTTGAAACTAGCCGTGGCTTGGCTGAGTCTGCGGCGACACTCGCGCTCCATGTGGTCGAGCTCGAGGGCTCGTCGGTCACGAGCCAGGGTGACCTCCTGGTAGGATCGCTCGGCCTCTTGCATCTCGTGCTCGGCCAATCTGCGCTCGCGCACTTGCTGAACGATCCAACTTTGCATTTGCTCTTTCTGCTCGCGACGACGATTCTCCAGATTCGTATCTTCGCCCTCGAATCTGAGACGACAAGTTCAATCTATTACTACTGAAATACACTCGATACACGAGCTAGAATAAAATAACGAGTACTTTTGAGCCGAAGCTAGGCCGAGATTGTCATCGTTGTCGGGATGCCGTGGGGGTTTTGACCTCTTCAACAAGTTCGGGTCGTAGAGATCGAAATCTCGACGCAACTGGGGCTTCTGGTACTCCTGGCGAAACGCGTTGATCTCCTTGTTGAGTTTTCGCCTCTCCTGCAACAAAACGAGATTCGAGGCATTTCGAGAATCGGCCGTAAAACTAATTTGTCAGGTTTTGTCGAACGGGACCCATACCTCGTCTTGCTGCCTCTGAAGCAGAATGGCTAGTTGGCTGTTGCGAACGAGAGCCTGGTCCAAACGACATTCTTGCTCCTTTTCAAGGTCCTGCAGTCGTTTTCTCTCTTCGACTTGCTTATCGAGAAACTCCTTGTCTACCTACGAATCGATTCTTTAGCCAATGCTGCTTTTTTCCACCTTCTTTTTCGATAAGGACGATAAGCGATGCCCCTGAGTTTTTACTTACTCCAATTTTCCGAATCCTCGGATTGAAGATTCGCTTCTTACGAGCCTCCTCGATCTGTCTGCGATGCTCGATCGCCGCAGCAACCTTCAGATCTTGCTGGACCGCTCGTTTTTGAAAATCCAGCATTTTTCGCGATCTCGTTCGTGCCGGTCTGCTGCATTCGAGAGCGAATGTAAATAAACAAGATATTAGCGCGTTGCGAAAATTTTTAGCCGCTTCGATTGCACATAACCCTCGACGTGTAACAAACGTTGATGTCAAACAGCCCCTGGGGCAAGTCGCAATTTGTTGCCATGGATCGTTTGGACTAATAGGCGCTGCGCCATGGGCGTGGGGGCTAATTGCTAATCGCTCTCTTCCCAATTTTCACCCTCCCAATATTGCCATTAAGCGCATTAAAATAATAAAAATTCATTCCATTAGCATCATAAAAATATTAATGTCAATAATATAGTAGTTACATAAAAATACAACAAACTGTCTTTTTCAATTATTATTAAATCAGAAATTGATATGTATTAAATTTAAATTTGATAAGAGGTAATTGGAAATTAAGAAAGAATCAAGCATATGCTATCTCAGATAATGGGGTTTTTACTGGTATATGACCTTATCCCTGTTACTGTTAATCTTTTTCTTACGGACGATAATAATTTTTCTTTTAATTATAAGAACAAGTTGAAACTTGTTTTAAACGTATAGGTAAGTAAGTGCCAGGAAAATCCAAATTTTTCAATTTTCTTTTGATTTTTAAAAATCAATACAAAAAATTTTCAGAATTTTGGGGTTTGCGCGTCATTACGAATAGTCCCAGTAGCTTTAATGAAGCTACAAAGTCATCATTTTTATTTTAAGATCTTACAATGTTATTGAAAATCGATGAGTCTTTAATGATTATTTTTAAATGGGTTCGAAAAATATTGTTCTATTTCTTGAGAACGTTGAACTTTCAAGAACAAGAGTTAATTTTGTATTTTTGTTTTTCGACATTCGATGTGCATCCAAGTCCCATCTTACTACACTGAGCTTGAAAATCTATCGATGCAAGATTTGAATCTTAACTAAACACATTTTTTGATTTTGCATGCGAATTCTGAACCTAAATTGATAAATCCCGAAGGTCTGATTAATCAATTCAATGTACGATAAAAAGTGCTGAATATTTTATTCGATCTTTCCTTTTCTTTTTTCTTATCTATGTTTCTGGTGACTTTAAAGAGTCCTGGATCTAGTTGACGCTGCAGTCAGCGTCGTCACTAAACTGATCGATAAGATTGGCGAAGACTTGTGCAATAAAATAATTGTTGCATTCGGTCGTACCTTAGAAAAAAAATGTGTTCAGAGATCATTCTGATCGGATCGCAATCACAAGTATGAGAATGTCAAGTTCAAAAATGTGGGTAATTCCGTGGGTTTTTGTTTGTGTGTTTATTTATCTTGGTCATTTAATCAGTAAGATTTATGTTTTTGTCAGAAGAACAAAATACTGTATAGAGCTTTGATCTGTCCTTATCGTACGATATCTTTAGCTACTTAATTTTTCACATACCTGGTCACTTTCTGATTATTTATTTTAAATGTAGTTGTTTAAGAAGTGTCACGAAGAACGTGATATTGTTGTTTGGCATCGCATCATTAAATTGTACAAAAGTGCCTACAGAGATTCGTTCGCAACTTATTATTTGAAATGAAACTGTCTTTGACTTTAATTGACACATGCGTGGAAATCGAAGCATTGGCTATTGTCAAGATTTTCTATTGAAGTTGCGATAGAAAGAAAAAAAGCTACAGAAGTTAGGCGCGATGTCGAGATGAAAAAACTCGTCAAACGCTCTCGAGTCAAATAGGCTTTCATTGGAAAAAATTGAAGTGCGTCTTACATAAGGCGCGATAATCAAACGTCAGTTTACAAGCGAATCGCCCGAGTTGCCTCGTGATATCGAATCGCTCATAGACCCAATACATCGGCCCATGGAAGGAGTTGCAATGGCTCGAGCACTTGCATCTCGGAGGCCGAAATCACGCGTACTCGGTGCAGTGCAGAGCATGTGCCTGCGAAGGGAAAAGTGTAAGTGTATTACGAGCGAGGCCGGGCAGGGGAGGGGGCGGTATGTAGTTCTGGAAGGTACTCGCGCGTCGCAGAGAGGTCGCCCCGCGTCACTGACGTCACTGGCGAACTCCCTTCGAAACGAAAAACTGGGTGTCTAGCGCAAATTCGTATACTTGCATATATAGTGCAGCACACAGAGCAAATGGTGCGCGTGCGAAATTGCATATATATACGTACGCGTGTGCTGCACTATAGCAGCAGCGCTTATACCACCACCTCGGAAGCTCGGCGCGTCTCTCTTTCTCTCTCTCTCACTCCGAGACTCGGGCAGCAGTGCATGCTGCACGATACAAGCGCGAGCTATGCCCGAAAGAGAGAGAGAGAGAGCGAGGCAAACCGCAGTTTTGCACACACAGGCAACGCAGCAGCTGTCGTCATCGTCGTCGCGCTAGACACTCAGTCTCGGTTCTGCTCTCAGCCAGTTCGCATCGATTTTTATGCCTCTCGCACTATATACATACAAAGACGTACATAGCCGCCCGCCCGCCAGCCACAAGCGAGTCTCGCGCAGCGTATAGCAGCTCCTCGCCTTCTTTATACGCACGCGCGTGGCTGCTAAAGCGAATTTGCAGTTTGCACAGCAGCAGCATAGCACGCACACACTGTAGCCACTCTAACATATACAGACACACAGATAGAGCACACACGGAGCCAAGCTGGCAGACTCTTCACTCTCCTCGCAGCTTTTTCGCGCATTACATGTACTTCGGAGCAGTGGCCATACAGCAGCAACGGAATAGTGCTCCGCAGCACGCCAGAGCCAACGCCAGTCAGCAGCAGCAGCGACGCTTTCTCGCTTTTATCGTTGTTTTGACTCCTCGCTGTTTACAGAACAGCAGTGCGCTTACACCGTGAGCTGCAGAAAGGGCAGTGCGCGAGCGAACGAAAGAAAGAGACAGACGGACGAACCGAGCGGACTAGCCGCTTGCGTAAACACAGTGACGTATTAAAATATAAAAATATTAAAAAAAAATCTTGCTAAATGTTTAGCAGGCTCCGTAATTAATATATTTAAGCAGTGATCGTATCGTATTGTATTGTAAATATAATATATCGTAACATAACATATCGTTCTCTGTGTGCGTCGGTGTTTGTTGTTTTCGTCGTTACATGTGCTTGATAAAAGGGGGTGCGCGTCCACTAAACGAACAGACAGTACACAAACGTTATCGACAAGTGAATCCGTAAAGTTTTCGGGAAGCGTCAGTGAGTAATGAGCTCGGCGCATCATCCACAAGTATGAGCTGTAGCGTCAAGCAGATCACCAGTGCAGCGGCCAAGAGCTGGAGCAGCAGCAACGGCAGCGCTAACCCGAGTCAAAGTACCTCTCAGGGAGGCAACAGCGGCAGCGCTTCTACTCAGCAGACTCCGAATCGTCGGATCAATTCCCTTGCCGAAGAGGTCGTTGTCACGATCCCTGGCAACGGCGGCAGCAATGCTTCGCCTCAGCAGCAGCAGCAACAGCCGCAGCAATTAATCGTCGCCGCGAGCGCAGCAGCAGCAGCAGCGGCGGCAGCGGCAGTGGCTAACAATGCAGCAACGCAAAGTCAAATTCAGCAGCGCACCAACAGACTGGCCTTAGCCAAGAAGGGCGAGGACACGGCCAAATTGCTAAGATACATCGACGACAACGTCGTCGGCAAGAATGGCACCTTTCTCGGGCCCTTTGGACGTCGCAAAGGTAAGCGATTCGCGCATTCATTATTATGTACGTAGACTTTTGTTCGCTGCCGTGTGCCTCTCTTGCGGCCAATGCTGCTGCAGGTGATCATTGATCGGTCAATGTCGCCGCGACGACGATAAAATACCTGAGCATTGCTCCCTCGGTTTCTGATTTATTGCCTCTCGCACGCTCGACGGATCATTTTTATTTCCTTGCGCATTTTTTCATGCTCCAAGCCTATGAACCCGCATGTCACATATTTATAGATATTATTATGTACACAAAACACAACGATTAATTTACCACATCTGCGAAGCGAGAGATTTCCTGAGCGATTCAGCTCCAAGTAAACGTTGCAGAAGCCATTGGCCCGAACATTATTTTTCTCTCGCTCTTTGTGCATTGACAAACGTCGAGTTGCAAAAGATCCGCCGTCGTCGTCGTCAACTTTACTCGACTGCGATCTCACGCATGTTAGCCAGTCCATTGTGTACACGACTGCAATTTGCATCTCCAACGAGAATATACAATTATACATTCGATGCTTTTACCGATGTGCGCCACTTGCCTATTTTTTTTCTTTTCTTTTACTTCTTTTTTTCATGGAACACAAAAAATGAATCGTCTTCGGCGCAGGGCCGGGCAAAGAGCCAAAGAGTAAAAAAAAAAAAAAAAATAATATCGACCCACGAAGAGATATCGGCACTGTTTTTTTTCTCGTGCGCCGCTTCACTTGCAAAAAATGCGAGCGAAAAACAAGACCGACAGATAGACAGACGTGTGTAGGTGTAAGGAAGAATGAGTTGGGAAGAGCAGCAGGTCAAACGACGAGATCGTTGACCCTCCATAACGGGACGTTACAAATTATAGTCTTTGTCAATGTTTCGGCTTTTCTCTAGGCGTCTCTTTTTCGCGAATATAGGCCCGACTCGCGCGACTACTGCTTGCCTTCTAGCGCCCGAGGTAACGCGTGTGGCGTGTGCTCCACATACGCGACGCGCCGCATTATATATACAGAGAGAGCGTCGTCCTATTGTAGGAAAGTTGCTGGCGTGTGTGCAGCTTGCATGTGGCTCGTGCAACGCCAGTCGACTGGCTCGTTCCTCGGGGTGCATGAACTGCACATTAATCGGCCTCTTCGCCTCTTCTCTCTCTCTCTTTCTCATTCGAAAATATTGCCCTATTGCACGATATCAATTGCATGTACAGACTCGTTTATAAGCAGTGCTGCCTGTCGCGCTGCATACACTGCTTTCGCTGCAGCTCTCGATAAAAATATCCCATGTTGCGCTCGACAACGGCACATGCCCATTATATGCTCGCGAGTGCGCGACATTTTCGAGCTTTACAAAGGCTCGCGAGTGCGCCGCGCGAGTATTTATAGCGACTCGATGAAAAAAAGCTCTTTATATCCAATGGCCGACTATATAAAGAGCCGCGAGGGATCGATTGAATCTCGCTCTGTGCAGTTCCGAAGGGTGTGTACTTGGCCGCACAATAACATAAGCCCGCAGCTTTTTCTTCGATTTGGCTCAACGAACTCGTTATCGTGAGCGGATGATATAAGTTTAGGCTGAAAATGCAACGCGAGAGAGAAGTTTGCCCACGCGCTCGTACACATGCTCGTTGCTCATGCACAAGATCTTGCAAGCTTAAACATATAATTTGCGCGAAATCTCCGTACGCTTATCGGCCTGATCTAGAGCTCCGTCAAAGTAACCCAAGTTTCGCGAAGCGCGAAAATAGACGACGAATGTTCTTTGTCCAAAAAAGTCGCGACTTTTACCGAGGATGTGATGCTCGCGACCCTACCGACAATATATCTGTAGATAAGTCTTGGATTTTGGAGCGCGTATCGATTTATGCGCCCACGCAAGTCACACGGGAAGTTTGCCAGGCCGCGCGCGACGCAAAGTACACCGCACGCTTACATATATAACGTCCACATCACCGAATATAAAGTCTTTTGTCGCTGCTGCTGCTGCTGCTGATGTCGTCTATACTTGTGCGATGATCATGAGCAACCGAATACGCGCGGGAGAAGAGTTACGTTGATAAGTCCACGCTCGCAAGCTGACTAATGCTCTGTTTGAGGATGATAATATTCAATTAGTTGTTTATGACACACATTCAATAACGATACTTACGTACGTATCGGTTTGTGCTATAGCTAGCTTCTTTCTCACTCTCTCTCTTTTTTCTCCCTGTATCGCGCGTCATTGATAGATTAATCGTTTCTTGACTTTTTTTCTCTCGCGCTTTTCTCTCTCTTTCTCTCTCTCTCTCTCTCTCTCTCGGCTGGTACACAACTGATAATTTCACGATAAAGCGTCTGTTGCAAATCACGCGACGGCCGATTGTTCGTAACGCAACACGCACGATTTTTGATTTTCTTCGCCGAGAAATTGTGAAAATGAACGTTGAGCGCGAGCATCGATGTATGCGTGAACTATATTGCCAACATTGTTGCGTCGCGATACTTTTATTTTCCTTTTCTTTTTTTTTTTTTTTTTTTTGTTTTCAACTCGACTGAGCATCGTGCAGCTGTTGTGCTGTTTTTCGAGGCTGATTATTATGTACTTTTTTGTCATTAACTTTTTAACGAGTGCACCGATAGCCGCGTAACGCACACAGACGCGCGCGCGCACACATGACAATGCTATTTGCGTTCTAGAATTTCTTCTTATCGGGCACGAATTTTCAACACATTGTTGGTTCGGAGAGAAAAAATAAAAAAAAACTTATAATGCACTCTGGAAAGTAAATATTTTCTGCGTTTAATAGCAACGCTCCATATATTTACACCTACTTTATATTTGACAATATTACGTAATAGACGATTGGAAAGTTGGCTGCATCTCTTCCAGGGGTGTGTTGCGCGCTTGCGAGCCACGAGAAATTGTTTACGCTCTCTTTTTTTACAACTCGGTTATTTGCTCTTCGATAACGGCGGAGAGCTCGACGGAGAGAAAAAAAAGTTGCAGCTGATAGCGCGCGAAAAGTAGAACCCGATTTTCAGAGCGCGAGGACACGATCATCGCGTCGGACGAGCTTCGATAAAATTCATTCTGCCTTGTGTTTTTCTTGCAAAATGTACGTACACTTTTTCGACAAATATAGCATCGATTTCAAAACAGTACAAAGATCCAAAAGATTTGAGTTTATAAATAAAAAAAGATAACTGGCAAGTAATCAATCTATGGGATGAAGTGCATCTGCGAAATTCGTTATCGATCGCGAGCCGTGACTCTCTTTTGCCGACGCTTCCTGGTTTACACGCGATACGGCGCCCACTTAACTCAGTTTGATCGGTGAAATCAAGCTAATCGCTGCCGCTGCTCTGCTAAGACTGTTGAATTACGCGTCCGACTGAATTATCGAGCTTTATATTGATCGAAGATACGATCGATGCGAGCTGCGAGGGCTTACAAGAGCCGCGCGCCTGAAAAATTAGAGTCTCAGTTTCGGAAGCGATTAAGCCAAGTTTTCTGGGTCAGTCGAGGGGAAAAAATACGTTTGCCTATTCGTTACTTATTCAGCAAATCACTGCGCTAATTTTTCGGCCTCTATTAGGCATCGCTCGCGACGCGTCTCTTTTTGTCGACGCGCACGTACGAAGCAAAATTACAAAGCGACGATCTCGCGTCTATTAAAGCAAAGATCGGTAAAAGACGTTAATTACATCGTTCGAGCGCGCGTCAGTAAGTCTTTCGAACAAGTTCTGTCTCTGCGGCTGTGCACGTCTAAGTTTAGCCGCTGAGAAAACGCATCGATCATTCGCACGTATGTATGCGCGACAATGTAGCAGCTGTCAGTATATAGTACAGTATAAGTACGGTCGAGCCGCACACGCATGTACTTATCACGTGTGCAATATGCTCTGCACTCGAGAGTTGCATAATTTAATAAATGGCTAGTAGCGATGCATCTGGTGTAGAAAAAACGTCTCTCTCTCTCTCTCTCTCTCTGCCGAGCTGCTACGATTGAATTAGGCGTGACATACACAGACAGACAGACAGCAAGTGGCAGCAGTTTCTGCGCGCTTCGTTTTCCTCGTTGCGCAAAAAAAGCTTTGTATACGAAAAAGGAGAGGAAGGGGGGCCGACGACGCGCGAACACGCACGCTCGTATACACGTACGTTATTGCTGATATACAGACGTGCACAGCATCTTATCTGCTGCTCAACGTGCCGACTGAAAAATAATAATACTTTACGACGACGACGACGACGACGCTGGCGGTGGCGGCGGCAAGGAGAAAAGAGAATGGCTGCTCTCGAGTGCATTTTAGTACATGTCTATATCTATACGGGTTGTGTGCGTTGCAAGTGTAATTTATCAGCGCGACGTAAAAGTGATGGCGTTTATAACGTTGGCCGAAGCGGGCTTAGAGGCTGCTGTGTGCATTTGAGATTTTCTCGATTCGCAGGACTCGCCGTGGCCGCCGCCAAAGTCGCTTTCTCTTTGGGCCATATATCTATTAAGAGGTCGTCGATGAATGAACGCCGGCGAATCGTTGCATTAGGCCGCAGCAGCAGCAGCATAATCGCGGAACCATTTGGCTACACAACGATAGCGCGGACTCTTCTTCCTTCTAGCGAGCTGTCGATCGGCCGACGTTGTTTCGCGATCTGTATAAATATGTTTTGCCGCCGTGCACAACATTGTTACACAATTGCGTGCTGTGCACCTCGTGCTCTCGTGTACATGGCGAGGGCAGCTCGATCGAAACTTTGAACTCGCTTTATCGACGCGTATAACAATAATATCGCGTAGCATAATTATACACGTCGCGGCGAGGCAGCCGAGCCGTTTATAATAACGCAATGTGCAAATAAGATTAAAATAATATCGCCTCGGCAGCAGCGAGTCGTTTCAAAAGTTTGACATGCGCTTGCGGCTCGAGCTCATTAATCCAGTGAACGCATAAATACATGCGCACATGTATTTTATATACATGTATAATGCAGGGCGATAATGTGTGGCAGCTCGTTGTGCAAACACATAATATACAAACGATGTATTATGGGCGAGCTGTATGTATAGCGTGGAGCACATCGCATGTCACGATTCTATCATCTTTCAAAACGGAAAAACGAGCAGCGCCGATAATGCATGTATATATGCGCGTACAGCTCTCGAGTATCCTTAATAATATTATCGAAACATGCATACACACAGATGCGCTAATATACACAACGGAGTTTCTGCATTCGATACGTGATACTGCGCTCGCAGTAAAAATCTTTTTTTATTTGCCCAATATATCGATTGGCGCGAGAGGCGCGCACTTTTGCATTAATAATTCGCTTCTTCCGCGTGTGTGATTACTTTGGGCAGGTGTGAATATACTAGTACATATGAACGACACACAAACACACACTAATATGAAGTATAAAAAAAATTGATCATTCCGAACTCGACGTAGCGACGCGCTCTTCGAAATCCGATACATATGGTTATCGAGCGATTAACTGATAAAGCAGCAGTAGCAGCATATGCAGCTCTCAATTTAGGATGTATGACGCGCACTCGGCTGCCACAGCCTTTTTCATTATACTCGCTCTTCTGATTCGATTAATGAGTTTGTGTCGGAGCTGTTAACGCGATCAAATGCGTTCGTGTAGGCGCGATGCATTACAATGCTGTAAGCGTATACGATACGCGCGAGTCGTCGTGTTCGAGTCGCTCGTACTCTTTTTTTTTCTTTTGTTTTTTCTTATGAATCAGCATGGTGTTGGCGGCGGCAGCCCTTATAGTATTTTTTGTGCGTTGCGTACCGTCACTCGTGTAAAATTAGAATAATGAGCGAGGCGAAAGTCAAAAGCCAGCAGACCTTGAGTTTTCTCTTTGGTTTCTTTTTTCTCGATTTGTTAGAGCGGTAATTTATTTTAACAGCCACGAAGCCATTTTACTTCGATATATGCATTTGCTGCATCCAGCATGAAGTAAGGCATACATCGCGGGAGCTCATCGCTTATTCAAACGATATGTATCGCGATGAGCTTATTCGCCATATGTATATGTAATAAGTGAAGCAAGTTGCAATATAGGTAGGGGAAAAAATTGTGCCGTTGCTTTGACTGCTGGGTGACGTCAGTGACTAAATCACGTGCTGCGAGCCAACCGAACATAGTACATATCTATGTACACATGCGCGCTCGTCAGACCTTATAAAGCAAGCTCGTGAGCTTTGTTGTTGTATCGACTCCCGAGGTACGTTTCGTACGTATACGCGCTTACGCGCTTAGGAATGATCGATGAAGCGGTGCTCCGCTTCGAGCAGGCCTCGCACTTAAAGCGTACACGATAATTGCAGCCCGAAAAAGCGTCGAGTCGAGTCGCGAGCACGGAAAATCGGAGCACTTCCGTATTGCTTTCCAGGCATAAGTCGCAGCCGTCGTCACACTGCCGCTGCCGACGTCGCTGCCGCAGCGCGTAGGCGACGCGGCTGACCTATACTTATGATATAAATGCACTTTCGTGTGGCTTCGTTCGCAAAAGCATCGCCTCCCGACGACTCGGAGTTACGACGACTGTGCGCAAGAACGACGAAGAATTAGCTTCCCGACATTATAATATTCCACTCTGGACGCGCGCTTGCGACGCGTTACGAGCCTTGGCTAGAAATCGTTCTTACCGCGAGCTATATCGCATATAGACGATATTTACGTTACTTATGTCATACGTTGCTTGTGCGCGAACCCGACAGCGAGGTTCATTCATGCGTGGCGTCGTCGATCGATCGCAAAACACGTTATTAAACTCTCTTCCGTCATAACAAACGCACGAAAGGAAAGAATAAAAAAATATTATTAATGAATTCAGCAGATATAGCAGCATCAGCAGCGACGACAACCAACGCGACAATAACAACAGAATCATTTGCGATGCTAATTTCGACGAGTACTCGCGAAAATCCAAGTCGAACTCGTGACTCGCGAATTGTTGGCTCCTATTCTCACGTGCCGCACAGTATACAGCTAGTCTCAGCCTATTCACCATGCATATATAACGCACAAGCCTAGACAGAAGTGTCGGGAGCTTTTCGTGGCTGTACGCCGCCGCGGCCACGACACATCGTCGCAGCTCTCGAGGATGTGTCAACGTACTCCCGAGTGCGCCGCGACACGCGAGCTGATCTAAATATCGCAAGCACATACAGGTACACGTTGCACAGTATACATGCAGCTTATAACGAACGGCGTACACCTCGGCGCCACTACTCGACGTTGCTCCATGTACGAATTATTATACGTTATGCGATAATGACGTTTTGCAAATTAATGCCCGACCAACGACTGCAGGCGTCGTCGAGCTGACCGTGTGTGCATGTTTACGTTTTCCGTATGAACGTGTGTGTATGCAGTAGCTGCCACGTGCTTTTCAGCGCTCCTGCTCGTGTGCAGTGCGCGACGTGCGCGTGTTCGCCTACCCATACAACCGTGCGTTATACATTTATATATGTGCAAGTCGTATACAATGTACTGTGTCGCTGTTTTCTTTCTTTCTTTTACTTTCACTCCGCTTGCGTGTATATTATGCTGCTTCGTTCGTTCCTTCCTTCGTCATGCTCCTCCTGCTTGTTTACTTCTGCGCATTCTGTACTGCGTAGAACGCCTCCGCCTATTTATACATGTACTTTGATGACTGTTATTCAAAAGCGGAGCAAAAAAAATCTATATACTCATTTTTATTATCTCGAGATGATAGCGCTACTTCTTTCTTTGACTGACGTAGGCGGCTATGATCGATACTTCATGCTTCTTCGTGCTAATTGGCTCAGTGGAGGAGTGAGACACACAGAGGAAGCGACTCGCGAGCTATTATTGTTATTACGTTTGGCTTATACCTAGGGTTCGTTATAATTTATTTAAAGAAGTGGTTCATTAAGAACGTTTCAACAACCCAATTGATTTTCTCACTTGACAATTGCAACCAAATGCTTTTCTATTCGCTTTGCAATCGCGATTCACCCAAGCAAAGGTCTCGCACACCCGATAGCGCACGCTATTATACATGTATAAGAATAAAATTTTTATCAATGGCAAAAATATCCGGCTGACCGATTCTCATCCAAGGTTCGTCCTCGAAAGCTCTCCGCGGTGCTATAAACACACAACAAATATGGAACGTAATTGAGCTCTTATAAGACGATAAAGATCTCATTATAGTTGAATGAAGACTTTTCAATTGGTCTCTGCGGTAATGTAAATGCCATGCCGCTACGCTCGATGCGCACCTTGAGATCGGAGGCATGAAAATGAAGGTGAAGTCGAAATTCGCGTGTTCGTTAATGCAGTCGAGACAATCTTACTTTTACGTTGCTGCAAAAAAAAGGAGAGAGAGAGAGAGAGAAATGAACGTCGACGCGGCGGCGCACGCAGCAAAGATAGAACACGCGTCCTCGCGATAACGTCAGGCTCGTTTGTACAAAATAAAATCCTGTAACGTGTAGCAGTTCTCGAAAAAGACAGAGAGAGAATCATTATGTAACTTGTACCGATGTCACTGACGCAGATATTATTCACGAATTTTATTGGCTTGTAAATTTGAAATGAACTTATGAAAGAATTAATTGATAAATATTCAATGAAATCGTCCGCTTTATATTTTATCTAAATGATTATAACTGCAAAACGTGGCAATTATCGGCTTTATAGTTCATTATTCGCTTTGAATTATTAAGAGAAACTGTCTGTCTTGAGCGATGGAAGGTCCTTCTCGTGGGCAATTCGCTGCTGCACGATGTGATCGCGTTTGGATATACCGAGAGAGTTGTCCAATGACATCACGAGTACAGCCGTGGAAATGGTCACTCTCGCCCAGTCGATTAACGGTGACGAGTCACGAGAATTGGTCCGATTGTCACGTATCATCAGATCACTAGCTTTTCTCTCTTAATTGTTGATACTTGAATTGTTGATTCTTTGTGATTTTCATTTGTTTTTGGCATTAATCAAAATAAGACGTGTCAAATGATTAATGAATACGCGAGTGCACGCGCAACGATTAGTTACAAGTTTTAATGTCAGGCTTACGATCGAAAGCAAATAATGGCTCAACTTTTTATTTCAACTTTATAATGAATTGCTCGAAGAGTATTTATTCGCGTGACTCATATATAAACGCTCGAATCGTGCTTATTGTAGAAATTGTCGAGGAAAATTTAAAATTAACCAAACACTCGTACAAAATTATTACTCCGAGCGTAATCAAATTTTATTCACCAATAATATACGCGTTCATACTTGTCAAGGTCGATCACACGCATTCTCTAGCCCAATACGATTATCTTCTCGGTACACGCACATCCTGTTTTTCTCCTTCTGACGTTACTCGATGATTTTGAAGGTTCGAACAAGTACTTATTCCGTGGAATCCTTCAATTGTCTTGCTTTTCGACCAAGTTACAAAAGCAGACATGCTTACATGCATATACGTCAGCATATAACAAAGAAGCGTCAAAGTAAAAGTGAACATCGCACGGAAACTTTTGCTCGTACAGCCCATGAGATACAGTTCAAAAATTATGACCAGTGGTAAAGGGATAAAAAGTGGAGCAAGCGGGCGCGCGCACATGAGGTAATAAAACTCAGTGCTGACAACGTTCCAAAAACAAAAAGCCGTAACAAAGAGAGTTTATATATAGGAACGCCCGCGGTCTTGATTCCTCCGACGTTCGATTTGTTTCCATCGGATTTTTCAGCGTTAGAGTGATTTATGAGAGAGCAAACATAGCGCCAGTAGTAATGAAAAATAACCTACTTATGACTTTGTAGATTGTTTTAATTTGTAAAAGGCAGGATGCAGAATGGGCGAAAAACATGTTCGGAAAAAAGAAAAAGACATATTTCATCTCGAGTGAGGTCCATAACATGACACCCCCTGGGGAGCAATAATACATCGAAGGGGGAAATTTCAGTAAAACACAGCGAAGTAGTATAGATAATAGCATTAAGCCTCACAAGTGTGAAATATGTCACGGAGGTGTCGATGAAAAATTGGCTCTCTCTCAAAAAGTTCAAAAATTACACCGTATCGTTGTAATCCTATCAAACCTTACAAGTCGCCCCAAAAGCTACAAAAGACTCATAAAGAGCGCATGAAACGAGATTTATAAAGGGAAATTCTATTTATCGAGTGGTTGCATATTGCTGTATGAAGTGTGCGAGTGTAGCTCAATGGATTATTGCATTGTTTTTTTTTCAATCGTCAGGAAGAATTTCAAATAACCGAGTGGAAATCGCTTCTACGTCGACTCGAAACGAGGCGTAATGCGATATACAGCAATATGACGACGAGTAAGAGCATTTGGACTACGTCACGGGCTCAACGCGATATAACACACGTCTTTCGCTGAGCACTGCACTTTATTAAGTTGGCAGCGGAAAAAATAAACCCGAAAATTAATTAAAAGAGTACGAATAAGAGAGGGAGAGAGCAAGAGAGGGTGGAAAAAGCAATTCAACGAGAGCAGCGAAGAAAAGAAAAGAGCAGCAGCGAGAGTAGTATAGTGTTCGCACAGAGAATCGTATTTCATCGTAAAGTTCGGAGCTATTCGTGGACATGACTCACATTGAATCTCACTCTTTCTCGCTGTGCCTGGCCTGCTATGCTTCGCGTCCGTATGCGTTGTGTACATATGTAAATCGCCTCGGCCATTGCGACGAGCTCGCGGCTATCCGGCACTGGAGCTGCTGCTGCTGCTGGCCGAGCACGTGACGTACACGGGACTTGCATTCGACGTGTATGCACAAAGGCACACAGTGTCAGAGAGACGTGCCGACCAAATTAAAAGCCATCGCGAGTATTTTCAACTTCTTCTCTGCCTTCTTTGCCTTTTTTTGGGAGAGGCTAATAAATAAAGGTTCAAGGTGGAAAAACTCTGCCCGATACTAAACGTGAATTTACACGGATGGATTGTGTAGGTGATTGTCGTAGGTGCTGCACAATGTAAGACGAGCGTGAACTCATGCATGGATAAGTAGCGATGATCGAACAGATTGATATTATTGTTCCGCAGTCTCGAGTCGGAGTCGTCGATATACAGAGACATCAGCGTCATCGAATGCATATCGCGTACGCGAAGCTCGTTTACGGAAGCGGATTTTTCTTCTTTTTTTATTGTAATGTTTTGTGTGTGTATCTGGCGCGATTTGCGCATACACGATGCATGAATCAAGAGCTAGGTTTTATGCATCTGGTGACAAGTGTAGTGGCTACGTCCAACCATGCGCTTGGAAAACTACTATTATAGACTCGTATAACTCGGCAAACTTTCCACGCTCTTTTTCTCGCTCTCGCAGTTCGCTCGAGCTCTGCCTCTCGGCGCGCGTATAGAACGCGCTACATATACAAACACACACACCTAAACAGCATAGCAGCGTAAAAGTAAACGTTATACTTGCTGTTTGTTTTGCGGGCAGTCGGCCAAAACTCTTATATTTTGCCCTCCCATATGTGAACAAGACCGATACTACTACTGATGCTGCTGCTGCTCGACGACTATTAAAATCCCGTAGCGCTTCGTGTATATAATTATGCAATGCCGCACGCGGATACGTGTAATTTTGGAATAGTCGCGCGTTATCGTGACTGCGTTGACGCGCGAGCAAGCGAGCGATCTCGACGTAGTTGCACTGCCTATATTTACAAGTTGCGCCGAGTCTATCCTCCAGTCCAAAAAGGGAAACGGTCGTTTGTGCTTTTACGCGCCGCATATCCGACGTATCTAAGCCTGACGGGCGCACCGCACTACCCGCGCACACTCACGCAAGCGGAACGAAGCAAAAAAAAAGAAAAAAGAAAAAAAGGTGCGATATTGGCGCGAAACGAAATCGAGAGTCGAACACATGTGTGGACTGTGGAGTACACGAATCATTATCGCGTGCGGTTAATCGAAATGTGCACGGCTCAGGTTCGCAGCGTACTACGCAATAACTGCCACTTGGTAGGTGGCATGCAACGTGCACTTACATAGTTATGTAGTTTAAGTCTGTGCAAAAGGGCTGCACGACTCGTTTTCGCCCATTGTTTTCAGCTCTTTGTGTCAATTGGAATATATACATGTGCGATCGTTATTTCGCCAACGCAAAGAGCTATATGATTAGTCGATGTCCATGAAGCTATTAAAAACGCGCCTCGACGACTCGAATATAATAAGTCGATATATATAATGGCCAATTGACGTTAAAACTCGAGCTACCTGTGGCCGCGCGCGTAGTAGCAGCACAGTAGCTAGCGATCTGCGGCGCACGTGAAATTGCTGGCTTTTTATTGCCTCTTCGCGTGCCGAGCTCTAGCCGACGAGAGCGACGACTAGCTGCGATTATCCGCTCGATGGAACTTCCAATCGAATGGCAATTCGTGGGTTACGTAAATCCAACTGCCCTACAGGCCACTGTCTGATTAGCGAAAATGCGCCTGGCCATCGATCGCAGACTTGTACACGCGTATTTGTAACGAACCGTCGCGCTACTTTTTATCTAACGGGAAACGCGCGTCGGCTCGGCGTTTTTATTTTCTTGCAGCAATAGGCAGCCAGTACCGTGCGGTCTTTTCTTCTGCATTCGATTAAAGACAGGTTCAATCCTCTGCGGTTTGGCCTTGATCGACTACTAAATCTCGCAAGTAGAATATTTTCTTGTGACCGGCTCGACTACACTCTGCTCTAATTCTGCGTCTGTATTCGGGCCTGCGCCGTTACTCACACTATATTACTTCCTATTTTTTCTTTTCTCTTTTTTTTTCTTCTCGTTTTCAAGTTTTCGCCAGACAAAACTCGTTACATCGATGAAATACATACAGTTTGAATGCAGGAAATTGTCCGCGCTATTAATCAAAGTCCAATGAAAATCTTGTTCATCGATCAAGCTCCGAAAAAGTCGCAGCGCGGCTGTGAAAAAAAAACTCTGTTATTTATCTCGGCGTAGAATGTCACAAATGTCGCGTGGCGTGAGCTTATCAGGCTCGAGCTTACATGACTCTGTCGGATTTTGAGCTCGCGCGATGTGTTTATGGGCAATTTTTACGAGCGAGTAACGAGATGCTTCAGTAATCAATCACAGTGAGAAAGTATACAGATATACAAACAGGAGTCTTGGCTCGCGAGCGGCTGATTGCTCAGCAAGTTCCGTACACTTGAAATAAATTAGATCTTGTCTGTTGAAGTTTAGGCAAGTAGTAATTAGTTTTAAACAAATAGCAGTTTCTGGAACGACTTTTTGGTGACTTACTAGTCGAACGAGATGCGCTAATCGATACTCGAGTCATTTTTTTGCCTATAAAATTCCAAAAATTGCAGGAATTTGCTAGACGTCGTAAAACCCGATGTTTATACATAGTTTTCATAGATTGTTTAAGTTATTAGTGTGTGGACTGTCGAATTAGTCGAACATAAAAATTGTAATTACCAAGTCGTAAAAAAATTGAAAATTAACCTTTTTTGTCCTCTGCATTTTTTTCACTAATTAAATGTTACATCTTTGTCTGTTTCAGGTTAGTACCAAAATCGCATTATAAATTCAAATAGTTAATGGACTATAGCTGCAGCACCGGAGCCTGTAAGTTAATTTCTCCTTGACATTTTCGCCTGCAAATGCAAATTGAAACTTTTTTCCCATCAAGCTTTGAGCCGTGTACACTGTTAAAGAGAAGCCGAGAGAGAGAAAAAAAAACTGTCGCTCACGCGCGCTACTATTTCAATTAAAAGCGTAAATTCTGCGTCGGTGAAAAGTCCTTGAGAGCTTGCAAAGGTCGCAGCGCGTGATAATGCAATCTCTACGGCTCCATATATTGGCTCTATCAAATTTTCTTCATTCGATTTACAATCTATCGCTCGCTTGTGTTCGTGTTTACCGTCCAATAATCTATAACGTGTATACGTATCAACGGAGAGCCAAGAGAATATACACGAGAGCTACGTTCCATGGACCACGAACGCGGCTTTGCCCTTGAACTCTAAAACTGACGCACGTCTCGATGTATGTGCGCGTCCGTGTGTTCGAGAGAAACAACTCCGCTCTCTGTACATATAGCACGAACTGCTACATAGATAAAGTACCCTCCGAAGCCACCTGCATATAATGGAATTTAACAATATAGAATAAATAGATGCATGTACAGACAGAGACGACACCCACACACGGGCAGAGCTACTGTGCTGCACACAGATAGGACACACGGTGCATTCTCGAAAAAGTTGCGTGTGAGCTCTCCGTGGGTGAGGACACACCCCAAGCGACAGAACGTGACGCGCAATGCACTCGAGCTTTTTCAAGGTCTCCTCGTCGGAGCGAGAGCGAGAGAGAGAGAGCGAAACTGTTCGATCGATCGAGCGCTCCTCGTTCAGCTCCCAAGGATGCGAGGGAGCTTGCACTCGCACCACGCTAAACGCAGAATGAACCAGTCCGTCGACGCTTTTCTTTCAATCACACGACGCTAGGCAAGTTCACGGTCGAGGCTTTTCGTCGCGTGCAGTCAAGTTTCATTCTTATCTTCGCGTGGGTTTGGTTCGTCAGATTTTTTACGCCTTTTTTCCTGCTTTTTCTTAATAAGATATTTATGATGTTTTGATACCTCGTTTGTGTACGTGAGTAAGAATCGTCGAAAGCTCTTGCTTGAATCGAAAATCAAACTCACATGATTGAGTTAATACGAGTGTAATCGCGGATAAAATCACGTGATTCTTTCATCGTTTCAAACTTTTTCCTGCTTGGCGAGTAAGAAAGTATTTTTTATCAGTCGAGCAAATGGACCGAGCCGCGTGTGCAAAAGAGAAACTACACGACGAAACAAGGTCTTCGTACATGTGAATACGCGCGGCAATGCAAAAATCGATCGACCGCCCGCGTCAGGGTTTGCGCGTCCTCGACACTAACCTTTAAAATCTGCCTGCGATATGGATGCGTCCGTGTACTTGGACTTTGTGTACGAGAGAGAGCCTGCAGTTATTTGCTCACTCGTGCGCAATCCTTTTCATCGGGAAAACTTGTCAAGAGTTGCAAGGGCTCGCAATAATGTCATACAACAATTGAAATAAAAAAACACAAGACAATAAAGAGTCGCGAAATATGGATTTTTTCCCACCATAATTATGAGTTTTGGCTTGTTTGCCTGTAAAAGTCCATATCTATTATTGGATCGCCGCAGCTCTAAGCGTATGCCTCGTCTATATAATATATATGTGTAGAGGTAATGAGCCAATTTAGGCTCGAGCCAAAAATGGGTCGTTAATACTTTGTAGCTTTCCTGTTGACTTTCCTACGAATAATACTTTGCCACTTACACTTCACGCGAGTCTGTTTACCCAGACGAGATATTTGAGTATATTCATATAATGCATATAATGCGACCTGTTACCGACTGGCAAGTCTAATTTACGCAAGAATTTGCTTATTTTTGCTCGACAATTGCAAACATGTATGTAGCTTCGTTACGGCATTTTACGACTAATTTTCAACGCTCTATCCGTTCGTTTACATTGAATCTTATATCAAAATGACAATTTTCGATTCGATTTGCAGCGACTCGTTGCAGCCAACGCGTCGAAACGATTTTTGCGCGCGTCAAAAAGTGAAAGTCTTGTCGAAAGAATAAGTGCTGAGTATTGCAAGTTAACTCGATCCCGTGTATTATGCACATTAATATTGAATAAAAAATAATCATGCAAGTTCAAATTCTCCGAAGACCAACTAGACATAATTCGCGACAATCCCCCACAATTTCTACGACATAATATGCGTTGCAGCACGACGAAAACGAAGAAAAAAATTACGTGTCTGCGAGAGACTCCAAGTATATAGGATATGCAAGCGGCGGCCAGATTGGAATCGATTTTTCGCGTTCATTCAGCGAGTCACATACACGACTATGCCTGCAGTGACAACGCAATCCATGCCAATGTAGAACGTGCGCCGAGTGAAAGTGCAAGTAATACGGAGATCTGCTGAGAGGCTGACTCTCCGCGCCTCTAACGCCTTCCCCCAAGCTTTAGGACGATTGCATTTACCTTGGATTTTTCTATCGCCCGACTAACGATAATGAATAGCGAAACGCTAGGAAAATCGGCCTCTTCGTTTTTTTTACGGCTGTGCTTTATTACGCGGTGAAAGCATATGTTAAAATTATCGTCGTTCGGTAGAAACAGGCGCTGAGTGAAAATTACGAAGACGACGTATTATTTTCAATCCCATTCGTACACAGCATAGCTGGTCTAATTTTTCTTTTTCTTCTATTCTTGGAGTTACTGCGAATCCTCTTGGATCATCAGGCAGTTTTCAGTTGTTATAATAGACCAAAGCAGCGCCGTAATGCAACAAACGCACGCAGCTCAAGCTGTAACGAACATCACTTTCGCCGCCGTGTTTAAAAGTGAAAACTAGGAAATGGCATGCATATGGAGCCCATTGCGAATCTTATCCTGCGCGCTTGAGTGCTCGGCCTCGTGCGTCTAATGAGGGATATAGAAAGTGATTTATGTCTTTGATTCTGTTTGTTGAGCTTGTACCTTTGTAGTTTTTTCGTTTGGTGTGATCTAAAAAAATGAATTCAACAATGTCCAATGAATGAAAGTCGAGCCTGCAATTTTATATTAGCTATATTTATTTCCTTAAAAGATTTGAAAATTCAAATAACAGCCGGTTTGGTTTGTCCATATTTTCCGGGTGATTTTGCAAATTATTTGCACGAGTCGTCAATATTAGTCGATCCATAAATTAAATTGGAGAGTATTTTCCTTTCAAGAAAACCTGACTTTGAATCTTTTATGAAAATATGTACGCAAATGATGCGCGCGTATGGAAACAGGTTTGATACAATAACAAGTCACAAGTCAAATTTAACGCTTTCAAACGTTTCAAAATGCATTGAAATTTTTCCTTCCTACAAAAAAAATTAGCTTGATTTGATATAATATTTTTTAAATATCATTTAAGCGAAGCTCTTTCACTAGCGCAGAACGTTGCGAAACGTATTTATAACGACGCAATTAAGTATAATAAAAAAATGAAATAAAATATAAGCGAAATAGAATAGAAAAAAGCTGACGAGGTTATTTTGCGAAAAACGTGATCGCAAGTGGCGCGGCGTAAATACATTAAAAGCAAAAACGAGAGCAGGTAGTTTCAGGCTCGTCAGTGTAAAAAATATACAATATCTCTCATCATATGCGTTGGAAAAATGACTCGAGCTCATATACGTACACGTATAATATAATACGTTGAAATCGTGATGTGTACTACGCTGGGTATATAAAAAATAAGATGTATATGCTTGGTGTGTATGTGTGTAAGTATATGCTCGCTGATCGTTGAGGTCGTAATATTACAACGGGCGAACGCGAGACTATCTCTATTTATCGCATTTCGTTGAGTTTCAGCGATTTTGTCGTGCTGCGACGTGACTCGGCCGGAAGAACTGCTGTGTGCCTCATATGTGCGCGCGTTCCATACGTGTCGGGGTATCAAGTTCTTGTTTAACTGCGCATCGGAGAAAATATAAGATCGAGCCCCCAACGGGTATACAGCGTGACGACTGCGTCGCAGACATTTTTTACAGCATGATGTAATTTTTCATTCACATTGGTTAATACATGACTAATACGATGCGTGAATCCAATTAATATGATTAAGCTGTGGGTCGTAATTTTACGGTAAAGCAACGAAGCTTACTAAAAAATGCAGCCTTTTGGTACGTTCTAGAAACGTAGTCAAACGCCCACGAGAACAGTCGAAAATATACTAGATGTCGCATACCGGACATAAAGAGGGTTTGAAAAGTACATACGCAGCTCGTGTAGCGTTCGCAGGCAGCAGCGAACGCGATTATACATCTACCCTTGTTCGCGCGTACTTATATACGTACGCAGCCAACATGCCAATATGTACTGGCTGTGCATAGTCGCGACGCATGCGCTGCTTTCCTTGATTTTTGCTTTATGGACTTTATTTAGAAAGCATCGACAATATTAACTCCTCTGTCGGTCCTGAAATTCTCTCGCTAAATGCAAAAGCTCTGATTGCACACGTATATAGATCGAGAAAAGCTCATACTATAGTAATGCACATATTATATTATTCAAAGCCGTGTAAATAGCAGCAGCAGTATGGCTTTTGTTCGGTACGCTGCTTTATAAGCTCCAATTATGAGCTGCTGCAGCAGGTCTATAGATGCTTATAAGTCAGGAAAGAGAGAGAGAGAGAGAGATAGAGAAAGTGAGAGGGGAAGGGGGAGCTTGCAAGCTCAACTCGGCTTTGCTTTTAATTGCAATGGATAGAAATTAAGCAGCAGTGATGCAGGTACTAGGCGAATGCGCGCACAGCTGTAGCTCGCTGCGGCTGGCTTATATGCATGGCCGACTGCGTATCGATTTACAAGGCCGAAGTTGGGTTGAGAGCGAGAGAGAAGCTGCTAGTACTGCTGCTTCTGCTGCTGCTGCTGCTGCTGCTGTTGCTGCCGTGGAAGGGGACAGAGTCAGTAGGGGGATGGTCCGCGCCAGCAAAAGTGTTCTAGAATGGCAAAAGGGTGCCTTGCAGCGACGCGCAGATTGCTGAGCTACTGCTGCACAGCAAGATGGGCTGGTGTTGCTTGCATGGAAAGAGCCAAGCCTGCAGCGCGAGCCCGACTTTTTCATTATTCTTTCTTCTTCGCTGTACGCGTATAATGCCAGACGACTTGGGATTTTCGTGCTTTATTTTCTTCTATTTATTTTTCATCGCAAACTTTTATGGCACAATTTCAAGCTCCGAGCGTATGCGTGCAGTATGCAGAGTTTTGCCATTCATAATATACGCACGTGAAACGTATACGAATAGTTCACTTGTGTCTTTGCGAGCTTCTGAACTTCCGCCTTTATTGCTGCACGACACACACTCGTAAGCTGGGCACATTATACTATTACCCGTTCGGTGACATAAGAGAAGAAGATTATAGCTGATTTCTTTTTTGTCGCTGAAACTACGGATTCTCATGAGTGCGTTTACGTCAGCGATTTAAGGAAATCAATTATATCGACGTACACTTGCATACTTGCGTATAGGACTATATACGAGCGTGCCAAGCGGCCGATAACAGCCGTGAAATCCTCTCGCGTTTCGTTTAATGCCCAATGCAGCGGCTTACACTAGGTAAGAGTCTCGCGTGCGCACGCGGATGTATGCTCGCTGAATTAATTTTTGCGACTTCCGCGAGATTATAGTATTGCCTATTTAGAGTTGGAAAATCGAGAAAATTGACATATTTATGGCTCGTCTTCCAAGACAATCGATTATTTTGTCAGCCATCGTAGCGTAAGATTGGCGCGTATAGCGTTTACCGCAGGACTAATATCTCACTGGAACTTTGCGGATGTAATTGGGCTTTGCGGCAGAGAAAATTTTTCGTGCGGCTCTCGAGCGAGTCTGCATATACACGCGCGCGTTACGCGAGCACTGCAGCGTGTAGACTCAAGAGGCGGCGGCGCACACTGCAATGCGTATAGATCGCGCGCGTAAGACAAAAACGACCGGATGATCGAAAACGACGAGTTTCCGCTGCGAGAGCTTACGTACGGTTCCGCTATTATTGTTATTATTTTAATATACATCCACGCTATCCACACACGCGCTCACACGCGCTTGGGCTCGCGCTGCGAGGAGAATTGCGAATTATATCGAGATAACATAATATCATGCAGTCGTCGTGGCGCGAGAGCGGCTCACGTAAGGCCTGCTGTTGCCTGTACTTATGTGTCAAGTGTGCATGTGGCGCGCATACTTTCGCTCTCCCTCGACACAGCTTTACGACATTCCTTTGTCAAGTACATGTGTGCCCGGCTACGTGCGTGTCTATATCAATTTTGTCGTTGATGCTCGCGCCACGGTGAACTCGTTTTCGGTGCATCGAACTTGCGCGCGTTGCGTAGCAGCTCCGACGGCAATCATTCAATCGAGCTCATCTTCTTGCAAATTCTCCTGGTCGTTTGTCTACGCGTGTTCTCGTACGTGTGTGCTCTCCGCCGCTGTGGGATGGCACAGGGACACACATATATAAGTACACCGCTGCTGACTCGACGAACGCTGCGAGATAAGTATCGTACATATCTCATTAATCTCGAGTCGAATTATGCTATCGCTCGTCGTGCACAGGGGGCTACTCTATATATCACACACACACGGCTGCTACATTGCCTGCAATGATATATTTTCTCACGGCTATCAGGTCGGCAGCATCGGCGATGATTTGTTTGCGCGGAAATAATTGCCTTATCAATCGCGACGTTAATTAGCCTACATTCGAGGCGAGTGTGTACACCTCTTGTTTGATCGTCGATATATGCACCCCCCCCCCCCCCCCCCCCCCCCNCCCCCCCCCCCCCCCCCCCCGCGCACAGGTACATATGGAAGATAATTATATCGGCCGATTAAAGCTGACCACTGAGCAAATATGCAGGAAAATTTATTGTGCTCGCGCAGAGTCCAAAGCGAATTCCTGCGATTATTGTGCGCCGATTGATCCCTGGAAGTACGCGATGCAAGCACACGACAATTGACAGTCGCCGTCATCGTGTACAGTTGGTCGAGCGCTAAATTTGCTTTATTTCGATGACTCGAGCGAAAGATGCAAAACGACGAGTTGGACGACGACAAGAGGATTATTTACATCTCGGTTTTGCTTTCGGGGATTATGGATCGGTTGCAAAATAACCGCGACGCATGATACTCAAATTTACGAGCAGCGAGTAATCTTGCGGATGACTTTTATCGAGAGAAATGTATCGATAATGCGCGGGTAGCACAGCGCAGCGACCAAATTAACAGCTCTTGAGCTCGGCAGAGCGTGGATTTCTCTGAAAAAGAAAATTTTAGCGCTCGGCGAAGCGTTACGATCGTGGATTTTTATATATTCGCGAGTGTGTGTGTATGTATGAAGTATCGCGTGCTCGCGTGTTACGTAAGACACGTAGTGCAGCGAACGTTCTAAACGTCAAACACAGCGGCGAGATAGAGCGAGAGAGAAAATCATCATCAATTGTAAACTGTGCAACGAGTCGCGCAAACGGCCTAATTACAGCATCGCGTCGCTCACTAGCGCGGATATACACGTGATCGGAGAGTAGAAGAAATGTCTCTCTCTCTCTCTCTCTTAGCGTCATTGAAAAGAATCGATGCGCTGGCAGACCCGGCGTCGCCACGAGCTCCGAGCTGCACATATGTATACGTGCATTATATACCCGAGCATAAAACGTACACGGCGATCGTCTCGCCGATTGCCGATTGCAATGCCATCGGCCCGATCCGCGTGCGTGCGTTGCGCAAACCGATCATTACCATAAAAAAAAGATGAGCTTCGTGATGTGTCTGCCTGTCTGTCCGTCTGTCTGCGTGTGAGTACGTGTGTGTGTGTCGTGTCGCGTGCGCGTCGCGGACAAAAAAATTCTCTCTACGTTTCGCGCACAGTTTGTTTGTTATTTTATATTGGATGTGCGTGCGATGTCGTTTGTGCGGTAAGCTTGGCGATCGGTCAGCCAAGCGCGCAAACAATCGTTTTATAACTGTCACCGTTTTTTCGTGTTGTTTATTTTTCTACGTACCTTACGTACACGCGCTATTTTTGCATAATAGCGATCGCCATCGCCAGCATTAGCCATTCAATTTCAACTTGACGAATGTTTATTATCTCGCGCCTGCGAAATTCCTCGCAGGTGACACGCGCTGCTCGTCTATTGAATAATTTGAATATAAAGTATACAGCCAGTTTTTCCCAATACACGACTCGCTCGCGTATTTACACAACTCTCGGAAAAGTCAAAGCTGAATTTCAATGCGCAGAGAGGCGGCCGATAGCTGCAGCTCGAAAATAGTGTCGCGATCGGCGAGCACTGTGACACAGTCGCACACGGTCACACGCACACAGACGCAACAGGGCCTTTATTTATCGCTCGTTTGCCAGTAAGTTACGTTTTGTCATCGTCAATCGGCTAAATAGATAATCCCCCGTGTTTATCGTTTGGACAGATGCGCGCGAGTGCAGTTTAGCGTGCAAAATTTCACGAGAGAGAAAGAGCAGAGATCGAGGGACTGGCTGCTGCTGCTGTAGTGCGTGTATCGGTGATTTATTCGCGCTTTGACTGGGCTTCGAGCCAAGTAGATCGCAAAAATATCGCAGATCGAGAGCCCGCGCCCCGATCTAGAGCGATATACGATACACATGTACGTTGCGTGTATGTGTGTGTAGCGATTGTCGTGGAACGACGAGAGTCCTTATATAGTCGCCAATCGAGTCGCTTATCTCATACTTATATCCTAATGTCCGATCGAGCGCGATTAGGAGCGAGCGATACGAATGGGCTGATACCGGCGTACTTTTACATTCGCGTTATATACGCGTTGGAAATTAGTTTTCAGCTTTTTTTGTTGTCGTCGGTATGCACTTGCCTGGAGTGATTATATTTTTAAACGATACGTATCGACGAACGTGTATAATTACGCTTAAAAATGTCTTTGGCGTTCAAAGTGCAGACCTCTCGAGGCTATTATTACTGCGCAATTGAAAATATTATTTTCTATCGTTTACGACATGGCTCGAATACAGTCGCGTATATAGATCGGCCATCGAATTCGAGAGACGATCGTCGCGTTGTTGTTGCGCGTCTCTGCTTTCATTGGCACATGGACCCGATATCGATGTACGCGCGTTGCATAAACGGTATATCTTGTTGTTCGTCCGAAAAACAGGTGTACCGTTAAACGATCGAGCCGAACCTTTTCATAATGCATAATTACAAAACTATAATCGTCGCGAAAATATCCATCGTGGTATCAACGACCGCGCGCAATTGACTCACAAAAGAAAAGATATTTCAAAGCGCTGCCCTGCACATGCCCAAGTGTAAGTGTGCAGTTTATGCACATATACATATCGATGCACCTATCTCGAGAGTTTGTTACGTAAGAGCGGCTCGAGTCGACCAAACGCACAGCTGGCCGTATCCCGTTCTATTTTGGCGCGTACAATAGAAACAGAAGAGGAAGAAGAAGGCGAGAAACAAAAAAAAAGGCATCGAAAGAACGAACGGAGCAGAGGAGCACGTTGGGAAGATAGACAATAAGAGATCGGTGATAGAGTAGCGCCGAGAGCGTATAATGCAGTGCAGCGCGAGCCGGGGCTGCGGCTACGTGAACCTGGTACATTTCCACGCTCGAGACAGCTTGGTCCGAAGCCAGAGAGCTCCCACTCGCTCGCTCGCACGCACCGATGCACAACACGCCGCCGCCGAGCTGTGCTGCATACACTGCACTTCTCTGCCTGTGTGCCGTACGTGTGAGTCGCGCGAATTGGAAAGTTTCCACTCGTTCTCGCGGCGCGGAGCTCGCGCGCCCCTACTGCACCGCACTGCGCACACTCGCAAGCTCGGCTCGCGCAATTACCTATACGTGCCGATCGACTGCATGTGCATACTCACTCTCACTAGATGCTGCTATAGCTGCGTGCACGACGTCTCGAGGCTCGAGCGTGCACACCTCCTTCGATCGGCTCGTTCCTCGAGCTCTTTTCTGTTTGCGTACGAGCTGCATTATGCGAGCGATCGCGTGTATGATTAATGCGATAGCGATCGACGTCGCGTCCCGCCAAACTTCGCCATCGCGATCCGATCCGATAATTAATTGAAACACACACGTATGCATGTGTACACACGAAATTCACGAAAATCTAGGTCAGTGGATCGTAAAGAGGCGAGTAATCGCTGCGTTTGGCGCTTCCTATATGCAATAGACTGCTACTCGATAGACTTTACTCGACGCTTATGAGACTGCAATTTCATAATTGTTCGTCAGCACTTTTAATCGATGCTGTCTATGATCTATCGAACCGGTTGTGTCTGCCTTGCTTACACTATCTATGTTGAACCGCCGATTCAAAACAGCACAAACAGACGATTTTTTTCGTACGTGCACCCAGTAGCAGCCGATAACCAATGTCAATCATCGCGATCCTCGTTCCAAGACGACTCGAGCGCGATAAAAGTTGGATAATGCGATTATCGCTCTCTCAGAGGCTTCGCTTCATATAATTGGACGGCTACGATAATCGTGTGTAATGCGCCAATCCATTACGCATATGCACGTCGATCGAGTGTATGTTTTCGATATTCGCTGTCACTTTTTGCGTAACGAAAGGATCTTGTCTTGAGAATGTGTATACGACACATTTGACTGGAGCGTGCGCGAGAGGAAAACACGAAAACAAGAGTCGAGCGACCCGCAGCGCCGAGAGAAGGGAATATCACCAATGTTTACTACTTTATACGTGTCTCGGAAACGTTCGAGGATTGACTCATCTTTAGAACCTCTCGTATCGTTGCCCTCGGTGCATTAATACACGAAGCCTGTTTCGAGCGCAGCTCGTATTTTTCTCTCCCTGCAGCACATGCATGCGTCGGTTCGTCGTTCTCTCAAGGTTTTTGCAGATACATTTCAACATTACGTATGCGCGTGCATGTATCGTGCACATGGGTCGTGAACGCGACCGCACAGCACAGGAGAGGATAATAATTGTTTCGAGGCTCGAGCTTCGATGCAGAGGTAGTTGCAGAAATGTCCGCTATAGTCAAAAACCTGTAAGAGTCGGAGGAAATGAGAGCGTACATTGTAAATCGACCGATGATTTATACTCGGCCAATGTAGATTTGCAGCTGACTCTCCTAGCCGAGAGTTGTATATCTTATAGAGCAAGAGAGAGAAACAGACAAGTTAATAAGTAGCTTTGGAAAAAATTTACGTAACCCGACACTCTGCGCGCATGCATACGCCAGGCATTTTCTGCGGAATATCGTTTATAAAAATTATTGACCGTTTAACACGACGTTTGCCGATCCCGCATCTATATTTATAATACACACTTGTGCGTGCGAGTGAGAGAGAGAGAGAGAGAGAGAGAGAGAGAGAGAAAGAGAGAGCACTAAATGCTCCCGATCGTTATGCACATTGATCGTAAGTAATAAAAGGCGAACGGCAGAGAAAAGGCGTCATGCACGATATTGTAAAGCCACTGCTTTGCGGTTGTGCTCTGCGACTTGTGCGAGCTGCGAGCGCAGTTGGGATGCAGTTCTTATTTAGAAATGAACATTCAGTTTCTATTAATAAAAGCACCGAGCTCTTCTCTCTCTGCTCTCGGCTTGCAGTCGCAGACGAGGCAGAGATCGGCGTTTATAACAAGGAGGAAAGACGTGGAGCGACACGCGACTGTGCCTATAAGCAAGCGAGTTCAGCGAGCTTTACACCCGAGTATCGAGAAAACTGGCGTTTTTACACCTTCTTATCGTCTGCGACGAGTACGATGTGTTTGCTCAATTATTCACAGGGACTCGCCAAGAAAAAAAAATTTACATTCTTTTCTGCATATAATTTTGAAAAGCCGCAATAGCAGCTGATACGATGCTATTCGAAAAATGCCGAGATCGTTTCTTGGATCTTGCTAATAACTAGAATAAACATGAAGCGACAGTGATCATTAAGGCAAGCAGTCGACTAGAAGATGGTATCACTGAACCGATCGAAGTTTGAGGCAAATCTGGGGAGAATCCAAAAGACTTGACTCACACTGCTCGACAATGAAAATCGTCAAGATCGTCGCATATTATAAAGCTCGGGACAACAGGTTGCCGGTCCCCCATTGAGCAATATACGTATTTGACGCAGTTGTGACAGCTGCGCCATACGAACGGCCGCGTAATATTGTGCTTTATGGCAGGCAATGCGCAGAAATGACGTGGCGAAGGCTCGAGAGATGCTCGATTAATTTTCACGCTCAGCTTGGACGCGCTCGTCGTTGACGTGCGCGAGATATCGAATAAATATAGAATGTATAATATTGCCATTGCAATTTTGCTGGTTATTTTCGAATTTCGAGCCCAATGTCAATGTCTCTCTCTCTCTTAGAGCGCGTACATCGTCTGTGTGTGTGTGTGTGCGCGCTCTTGTGTCGAACGAATATAGTTGGCTCGCGTGATTTTCCTAGCTGCGAGCAGCCAATTTTTTCTTCGCCCCGCCGCGATAAAATCATCGACTCGCGCTCGTCGTTCGTGGCAGACTCGCTGGCACCACAACAACAACGAGCAAAACAACACGTTGCGCGCTCTGCAGTTCCAAATGTATATGTAACATGTCTTATCTGGCGCGAGCGAATAGACGGCAAAAAAAATAGTGGCATACACAATAAGAGTCCTATGTGTATAGTAGGTGCTCAACTCGATGACGGTACGAAAAAAGGAAAAAAGAAAAAAAGGAAAATCATCGCCGTTGCTTGCATTACGCGATCGCACGATATCGCGTGGCAACGCTGCAGTTTACACGCATCCACGGATAGCTGCAGCCGTGCGATAGTTTGGTCGCGCTCGCGAGCTCCGCACAAAACTAGACGAGTTGGCGACGCTGCAGTCTATATAATGTGGCACATATGCATCGCGTGTCTGCACGCGCACTCATATACTTAGACGTTAGTGCGCCCGCGCACGAGCGGCTTATGTAACGCGCAAAATGCCGGCCGGTGTAGATGCGCGTAATGTATATTGTGCGTATAGTCGAGCTGTATAGATACATACGCGCCCACACACACACACACACATGGTTGCGAGAGGGAGAAAGAGAAAAACGAGAGAAAAGACGTCGTTGGCAAAGAAGAAGACGGCGAAATAGAGTAAACCGGTTTTGCGCCTTGTCCGCGTCGAAGGGCCCAGATCTTTCTCTCTTTCTCTTTGGAGCGACTCGCGCGTGCGGCCGAGAGAAGCTCGTGCGTAGGCTCGATGGATGCGTATTGCGTATACGTAACGATGACGATGGCTCGCCGACGCTTTTGGCTCCAGTCTACGAGTGCGCTATACAGAGCGACGTGTGCGCGTCAGAGCAAATATTTGGAAAAGAGGCAAATATATTATATACGCGCGAATCGATCCGCGCCGAGCTTGAATCAGCGCATCGAGCGCATTCCGCGCGAGGCGAGATCGTCGCAGCTCGTTTACGACGCATCAAGGTTTTCGGCGAACACAACTGCAGCGGCTTGGCACAGCTGCGCTTCGAGCATGCGAGCCGTCTCGCTATAACGCCGATCTCGATCGCAGCTTGTCAAAGCTATTTGTTCGATAGATTTAGCTTCTTGGAATCGCTGCGCCGCAGCGGCGACGCATTCGAAAGATCATCGGTATTGTTTAGGCGCGCTCGCGAGCTCCATTCGTAAATGTGAGACAAATAATAACATCGCGTCGAATCTTGATGCGCTACCGCCGCATCCTCGTGTTTACTAATATAAAAATGTCGGGCAATTCTGCAACGTTTGATATTCATCGGCGACGTGCACACGTTTACGACGCGCGTCGCCCGAGCCTCTTATCGCATTGCTGGCGTATGTTGCATTGTACAGCGCTGCTGCTGCTGCTGTATTATAAAATAATATATAGGCACACATGCATTCTTTGGCCTTATCGTAAAATACCACAGAGTCGCGATAAAACTCGTACAACTGCATACACGCACACGTACACGGCTCTCCACTTTTTTTCGATCTCGATGCATCTGCGCAAGTATTATGTATTACGTTCCATCGGTAATAAATCTACTGTCGCCGATTATGAAAAATTGACAAATACGAGTTTACAAACACAATACTCGCTCATTATGAAATTGCGTCACATCACCACTGTAGCCAAAACCTGTTTAGGGACGAATCGATGTTTACAAATAAGATCCTGGCGACGCTCCGACACATTTTACCTGCAAAACAAAACACGCGAAGCAAAATAATTTCTAATGTGCTTCGACTCTGCGCAGTGTGACACAATAGTCGAGACACGAAGCGCGAATTACGTAACTGTATCTATACTCCGAGCTATATACTATAAGGCTGTTCACAATAAATGCAAGAGAGGCGTAGGTGCGAAAGCGAGTCTTAGTATACAAGAGCCCGGCACAAAATCACGTGTGCCATGCGTTCCGATGGCCTTGACATTGTCGACTCGAGACGCGTAATATCGCCACGTGTTTCGACGTTCTTGCCCCTTTTTTTGCTCCTCGCGTTTGCAAAGAAATGTAAAAAAATCGGCAGGAGAGAGAAACAGAAAAACTGAAACGCCCATTCGTCTTTAATGTATATTTATCGATTTACAACGATGACTGGGACAATCTCGGACGACAACGTCGAGCGGCAGGTGAATATTCGATTCGATTTTACAAGAAAAATGTGTGCGGATGTTCGAGACTTGTTTCTCTCTTTCTTTTGTAAAACTCTCACCTGGCCTTGAACGAAACGTTTATTTTCTACCTGTGCTGCGCGATCTTAAAAATAAAACTACCGGTTCGCTTCACTCGCACGTGTGCCCTTTTTTTGTCCAATCATAAGAAGTTAATTTTTCGAGCATATTCTTGCTTTGTTATGAATTTGCCACATTCGAGAATAAATTCGCTCCGTCTGTAACTGCAAGTGTTTAATGAGTGCTGCAGCCGAGTAGCAGTTGTTGCCGCTGCCACGATGCACAAAGAGGCCTATTTTTGGAACTACGTACGCAAACGCCTGCTGCACATGCACGCGCGTATTTAATGCATATCGATGCCGCGACGTAAACACCGAGGGGGAACAACGCTGGGTCTGTTCCGCTCTGCACATACAGGCATACACATAATAATATATGGGTCACACATGTTTTTCTTTGCATCTTCTTCGTCTTGGCAAAATCGTTCCCTTCTCCGAGTCTCTCATTCTCTACTTAGCTGCGTGTGTATATTTCGCGCGCGTAAAAACCCATATCGGGTCATTTGTCCTATTGTGTGTGCGTATACACGTGCTGGAATTCTTTCGTTCATCCTCGCATCGCCACGCTGGGAGCCTTTAAAATCAAACTCAAAACAATTACAATGGGAAATACACACTTTATAGGAGCGACTCAGCTCAGCTTCGCATGACTTACAATATCAAGCGTATTCGCAGTTTAAACAGAGTTTATTAAAAGAAAAAAAGTGACTCGCTCGACTGTTTTTGCGCAAGCTAATACATTGCGATCGGCTTACAGTCCGCGCGCTTGAATAATAGTAATTATATCGTTATTCGATAATATAAAATGCCTCGAGGCAGTGTCGTATGGGCGCGAGAAAACATCCGGCATGTATAAACTGTATAAGATCCCCGACGACACCTAAGATAAACGTATCGGAGTACAAAAAATTGACATTTACAATGTTACCAGGAGTGTGCGTGTGCCGTAGACAAACGAGAGAGAGAAAAAAAAGAGATACTATTATAGCTACGTTTATAAAACAATAGAGAAACATCGATGTCTTTTCTTCTTCTTCTTTTTCTCGATATATGCAGACTTATGCATGTATACATTGCTGCAACCTTGACTGGCAATTGTGAGCGCGAGCGAGTCGAGTGAGCGACGTGACGATGGAATTCGCTAGCTCGGGAGAAAAAACATAACGAACTCGAGTTGCATCCAGAATTTGTCGGATTCTTGCGCGCTTGAAATCGACGAGCAACGAGGAAAGAGCTCTGGCTAGCCGTCTGCACCGATTCAATTTTTCACGATGCATAATTCATGCGCGTCACCGAGACGAGCCTACGGTACATGCGTGCCCCGACAGCTCTGAGAATCGACGATATCAGCACGGCTTTGATTGATTTTCTTTTCATCTATGTATGGTGCATACGCGGTCCGAAATGGACACGGATAGAGCATTAATATCCGCGCAGGGATTACGAAAAATCAATCGCCATCGGAATTGGAGCTATTGCAACTATTGAAATATGCAAATGGCAATTTGAGCGCGCCTATATAATTATTGTCTAATCAATCAGTGCTCGCTCGCGGCTCGCAAACCGACTTAGCTGTACGACGAGACTTGGCAAGGTTGAATTAATACCGTCGATTTGCGCGGAGCGCGCAAAAAAATCATCGTCGCGCGGCGAGACGCTTATATGCTCTATTATTTCGATAAATGCGCTTGAATTTCCTCCGTAAATGCTGTACGTTGACTCGAGCTGCACAGCCTGGTGATAGTAGGTTAAAGTATAAATTTTCTAAAAAAAAAGTTGAACCGGTCGACATTGTAGTTTATACACGTGCACATTATGGGTATTGGCCGCAGGCGAGCTCGCGAAGACGACGTAGTCGACGGGGTCAAGCGATCACTGGGTTATGTTCTGGATGCGATACATCAGAGGCTGCAGCTGCGCACAGAGGAGCGAGTTCCCGTTGGCTGTGCTCCTTTATGACGTTAACACGGATAGCTCGCGCCGGGACACCGAGTCGTCGACGCACTGTCTGCCGTTCCAGATCCGATATTGTCCTCGAGAGCTGCAATGCAGCAGCAGCAGCAGCAACATAAACTCCAACTTTTCTGGCTTGCAAAATTCCCTTCGAAGTAAACAGGAGTGGGGACGGGGGCATTGCTTCATTATCTTTATAAGACGTGCATGCGGGAACGCGCCGCGACAAATTGCAGGCTGCGGCGTCGGTGCGTGCTAGATGAACATTAATTCATAAGTATAGCCTGCCGTTCTCGCCAGAGACAGCCTCGATACATTATGATACACGATGCACTATTACCTTTCCCGCAAATTCAACGACTCTTGTATTAGCTCGTTCATTTTTTCATTTTCATCGAGTGCGACTCGATGTGTGTGCGTGTGTGCGTGTGTGCTCGATGAGAAAATAATTGTCGACAAAATGATGATCTTGACTTTTTGTCAAAAATTTTCATTTCTATATTACAGCGCGTAATAAGCAAGCTGTTTAAAGCATGTATCGTCAATTGATTTTGCGAAAATATGAATTTTTATGCAGCATCTATTGGCGAAATCGCATCGTATTTTACTCGGGGATCGCTGGCGACATTTTCTGCTCGACGTGCGCGACAATGTTTGTCCTATACAGTCAGCCACGAGTAATTAAGCGACAACGACTGCGCGCGTCTATTTTCGGTTTTCTCGAAAATTTAACTATTCCGCGGACAGTGGCAGCTCGTGTAGCATTGAAAAAATTACCGCCCGAGATGCGAAAGCATCACGCGTGTGTTACGAAAATTGCCTTGGCACCTTTTTCGAGCTGCGCTGCGATCGAAAGACGCATGCACGCGCTTGAGTTATGCACCGCGTATAGGTATACGCGTGCACATACAGATCTGCAAACGCGCCTACGAGCACAGGTGAATTTTCCCTATGTATACTTCTCTCGCCCGCGCACACATTTCACGCGCGATTCACAGGCTCTGGTTCGAAATTTCGAACAATTAGTTCGCGTCTCGGACTGCAGTTAATTTTTGGCCGATTATAAATACGTCGAGTGGCAAGTGTCGGATTTATTTATAGCCTCGCGCGCGCGAGAAAGAAAGGAGCAATGCGCCGCGATGACGATTCACACTGATTAAATTAGCGGGCAGAAGCGAAGCGATTGGCGCCTCGAGTCCAGACATCTGATTACGCTAAAGTCGCCCGTCAATTATATATACGCTCTCGGGAAAAGGAAAAAAACGCACAAGAGACATTCGGAGTCGAGTTGCATTCGAGATCGATTCTGCTGTACGCTCTCTCTCGGCTTTGGCAGTGGCCCAGTGTTGTGCTCTGCGATATCTGCATGCACGCCCATCATCGTCATCCTCGTCATCGCAGCACACGCGTCGCAGTGTGCACCTCGCAGCAGCTCGATCGGACGAGATTATACACGCATACACGACGGAGAGAAATGAAACTTTAAGAAACGCGCACACGGCAATTTTTCATTTATAAATAGAACCAAGCAGCAGCGAGTATGCAGCAACGCGTCGTCCTAATAATGTACCGCATCTCCGACGAGAAGCTTTCAAAATCCCTCGACGCTCATCGAGCCGACCGCAGCGTTCCTCGCGCGATTTCGTGCATATACACATACATAATACCATTGCGGAGTACACTTAATACGCTGTTGTTTTTCGACAACGACTTGACCGAGAGAGCCGACCGAGAGATTTGACTAATGCTACTGTCGACTACGTCGGAGTGACGAAATACTCTCGCTTCGAATCGTCATCCGTATGGGGCTTTGTTTGATTATTCAGCAGTGACGATATTCTACGCTTCAATTACGTACGACGTTATATACCCCGACTTTTGTCGCTAAGAATAGCGACGGAAGTAATAATGAGCGAAAATACGTACACACGTATACGAGCTTTCTCGCGCGATATTTTTTTTTTTTTACTTTCGGAAGTTGACGTCGTAAAGGACTACGAGTGTTACGAGCTTCTATCCCCAAATAAGTGCCATGGGTACGAGCTGAGCTCGTTCATAATCATCACGCGCTTTGGTGCGCTAGCAAAGCTCGCGAGTATCGGTTGGCCCTCTTCTGATCAGCTGACAGCTTTACGGCTCGACGCGCGCATACACCCCGCTATTATATACACCGCACTGTCAATGAAACGGCGATATTTTCTAAAATTCTCTCTCGAGCGCTGTTGGCGGCGTGTGACCCTACGCGTCTAAAATTGTATACATTTATTATTAATTGCAAAGGCGTTGCCGATGTCAAGGAGACGCGCCATACGGAGGCACGCGCGAATCTTAAAATTTAGGCCATTCGCGACCATTCAATTGCATATTTCTTTATTTTACCTTTCTGCTTTCTGTTACAGTTGTCTACTGCGACTATACTGCCACAGGCCGATCTCTGCAGTTTCTCGAAGACTACATCGTAAAAGAAGTACTGCCGTATTTAGGTGATACAAGGGCTTCCACGACAATATGCAGCCTGCAGTCGTCGCTCTACAGGTATATATAATATTATATAAAATGCATTTTCGAATTACTAAAGTGTAGCCACTATCTGCATGCCGTGGCAGTCTCGCGAGTCATCGACCTCGCGTCAGTGTGCCGCGCACAGGCTGTTTCGCGCATGCTATATGCCGCATAGGGATTTCATACACCCGGACAGTAGTGCCTGGCTCGAAGTCGCGCGCACTGAAAATCGATAAATATTTCTAGAACACACGAACAGGTGAGAGAGAGAGAGAGAGAGAGAGAGAGAGAGAGAGAGAGAGAGAGAGTATATAAATATACTGAACTGACATGCACCAGTGAGATGGAGATGCGCGTTCGACATTTTCCATCGCTTCCGCTTTTGTATCATACACGTGCATACGTGTAGCATATGCGCGAGCTAGACGCGCGGCTGACACAATGTACTCCGCGCCGCTGTATTTGCTCCACTAACTCATTCACGTAACTCCGAACTCCCGTGCGCGAGCTCGCATTTAATCAATTTTATATTATAGCTCGCGTACAGAACCTGTCCCCAGAGCAGCTATATAACATAACGTTTCGTGCATTATTACACACTCGTTACGATACAGTACCTATGTATAATATAATACGCGACTCTAGCTGTGTTACAGCACACGCGGGCGTATAATGCACTCTCGTGTTTCGCATTAGTATAATAATAGTGTAAAGTCGGATCTTACGTAATACGTGGCGCGGATTATCGTCCATGCCGGTATATTTATAGGATAAACGAGCACAATGTAAATTGTACACCGAGCGTAGCTCGCAAGCTCACGGAGCTTTCGATTCGTTACGCGGGCCTTTTCACGGAACGAAAGCTCGCCTCGGCGTCGAGAGACCATATGTAAATGGATTCGGCAAATTTACCTATACTTAAAATTGTATTTTCGAGCTCTCGTGTGGCTTTCCGCTGAAATTCTGCCTCACGCGAGGCCCGCGCGTAATATACTCGTGGATTTATGCACCGTACACTCGCATAATAGTCGGCTGCTGCTGCTGCTGCTGCTCTCTACTCCCCGTGCATGCGTCGAGTTTATACAAACTGACCCCGTTTTGCTGTGCGCGCCTCGCGTCATCGTCATCTCTCTCACTCGCGAGCTTTGGTGTTGTTCGCAAAACCCGAGAGTGCAGTGCACCGCATTGCGCTATACGCTCGCATGCAGCGCTTGCAGTCATTGGCCGTACAAAGAGTCTCGGGAAGCTAGGCTTATAATGTCACGCGCGCACTCCGACTCGTTCTTCTGCTTCTTCTCCTTCTTCCCAGCAGCGCAGTGACTGAATATCTGCGACGAATATCTCGAAGCTTTGCTTTTTTTTTCTTAGGACAACGAGCCACGTATAGCGATGGGTCTCCTTATACCATTCGTATTGTTGAGAGCTTTTTTAAAGCCCGCCTCTCTTGGGATATATACATCTTTGTGGCGCAGCTTTTTTCCCCTTGCTTTCTCTGCATATATTGCAAACGCGCTTTTGTGCGCGTACAAAGCACCCAGCCACACGGCAATGCGAGCGTCGATTGCGTTTCTGCATTTTCGCGAGTGCACGCGGGCCAAGATTTTAGTCGAAATAGGTCGAGCTGATGTATAATTTCCAAAAACATCTCAATACAAGTGTCAACTTGTCGCCGGACAGATTTCTTGGTCGTTTGCGCGCGATATGATTAATCGCTCGAATTTGCTCGGGCGCCCGAATTACGCGCGTTTTTCTCTTCTCGGCCGCGTAGCTATAATTCAGACTCTACGATTCAACGCGCGACCCGAGACAGCTCTCTACTAACTCGACGTTAATCGCATTGCAGGCACGAAGCCAGAGGAATAGTGCGCCACGCGGTCGGCGCTGGAGACCAAGACGCCGTGCTGTTCACGGGCCAAGGCACGGCCGGTGCTCTGCGCTGTCTGCTGCGAAATCTCGATCTCAGCACGCCCACCTGCGTCTTCGTCGGTCCGTTCGAGCATCACGCGAATCTCAGACCTTGGCGCGAGTACCACGTTAGGGTGAGTATACATATATTTGGCTAACGTAGTGCGTCAGAACACGACGACGCAGTAATTGCCATACGAAATTCGAGGCCAAACGCACGATTTTGACCTTGGCTCAACGGCGTAATTGTTTTTACAGCTGGTGCGCATCGACGAGACCAGAGAGGGCTTCCTCGATCTCAATGACCTGGAGCGCAAGCTCATCAAAGAGCGCGCGGAAAATCCCACGTCCCGGATGATCGGCTACTTCAGCGCGGCCAGCTGCATCACCGGCGTGCTCGCCGACGACGTGGCCACCACCTTGTTGCTCAGGCAGTACGGGGCTCTCAGCATCTGGGACTACACCTCGGCAGCTCCTTACGTCAAGATGGAGATGAATCCGAACCTGCCGGGCGTGGTCGAGACGTCGGTGCACAAAGACGCCATCATTTTCGCCGGCCACAAGTTCATCGGTGGAGCTCAGTCGCCCGGTGTTCTGGTGGTCAAGCGCAGCCTCCTCAACGAGGACATCACGGCCGAGGACATGCGCGACTCGCATCGCTACCTGCGCGACCCCGAGCTCCGAGACGAGAGCGGCACCGCGGGCGTCATCGAGGCCATCAGGTGCGGCCTGGCCGTCCATCTGAAGGAGAACGTGACGCATCAGGCCATCGCCGCGAGGCAGGAGAAGATCACCCGTCAGGTCTTGGCGCACGTGCGCACCATCCCCGAGCTGACGCTGCTCGGCTGCAGCTCGCAGAACATCAAGCGCTTGCCGACTTTCTCCTTCATGGTGCGACATCCGCGCGGCACCTATCTCCATCACAACTTCGTCTGCGCCGTGCTCAACGACGTTTTTGGCGTCCAGGCCCGTGGGGGATGCGCTTGTGCCGGCAGATACGCCCACGACCTCATGGGTATCGATCACAAGCTGGCTAAAGAATACGAGGCGCTGCTCTTGCATAGGAGGTTTGTCTCGCTCGATCCTATCTACGTATACGAGGACCATTTTTTATATTGAAAATACAATAAATCTCACGTTGTTTTTTAGTGAATTAAACACTCACGAAGATACGAGTGCAGAAACTCTGCGTCCTGGCTTCGCCCGACTAACTTTCCCGTACTTCATGTCCGAGGCAGAGGTTGCCTTCGTTCTCGAGGCCCTGAAGATGGTCGCCACGGAGGGCTGGAAACTGCTGCCGCAGTACGTGCTCGATCCCGAGAGCGGCGAGTGGCGCCACCACACCAACAGCGTCTTCAAGGATCGTCGCTGGCTCGGCGCGATTCGCTACACCGACGGTCGCATGAGCGCCACCGAGAGGCGCATCTCCGGCGCCGGAGTCTTTCCCCAGAGTCACGGCGACTGCCTGCACACGGCGCGCAACACCTTCAATCGAGCCCGCAAAATGGCCCAGAGGAGCCAGATGCAGGTCGAGCGCAGCGTTTTCTACGACGAGAAGAGCGAGTCCCTCAGGTGGTTCATGCTGCCGCACGAGGCGCAGGATCTTTTACTCGGCCATTCGCAGAACGTCAAGCACAACGTACCCTTCGATCCATCTAACTACAAGCTGGCTTTACTCGAGGCTTCCTGGTAATTATCCTCAACGACGCATCCCATCCATTTGAGTGAGAACATGCGTGTTTCATCGGCTCGATGTTTATGTTACAGCGGTATCCGTAGGTTGAACAGCGACGGTCCACGGCCAGGATACAACCCACACAATCCGCCGATAGTTAACTCGCCGCGTCACCGGAGCTTACCGGCCCTCAGTTGTCCGGTTGAATTGAAGATTCGACAGCGAAGCGGCAGCACGAAATTGGACGACGAGGAGCCACCTCTGCTGCTTCTGGGTCAAAAGTCACCAGCCACTTGTCCCACCTCGCCCATGCCAACCACGAAATTTGCCGTCGGCGAGGCCGTTACAACCGCTGCTGCAAGCATTTTAGGTGGGTTACACATACACACAACACCGAGACAAGAAAAACAGCTCCGCTCTTGTTATCGAATGTATCAAATGACAGTAGAGTCTCTGTGCACGCCACTCATTGTATGTTAATGGAATCTTTGTCCGCTGAGCTAGAAACTTTTCCGTCGTCGACATTTCCAATCAAAAAAGTCTAGTCTTTGTTTGTGCGCGATGTAGCGGAGCTCATACGTGTGCATCATCGACACGTGACGATGCTCGATAACAATCTCATAATATCGATTGTTCAACAGGCACGAGTCCGGTGAAGAGTTGCACGATCGCCACGGTAAACACAGACGCCAGTCCAACCAAACAAGAGGATACAAAATCATCGACCAGTGAGAGCAACAACAGCGACGAGTCCGATGCCTTGTCTTTCGTCGCTCGCACTCGTTGCAACTCGCTCGGCAGTTCGGCAAATTGTCGCTCGAGGAGCGCCTCCAATGGTACTACCAGTACACCGGTGCCGATACCACTGAGTCCGCAGACTTTGGCCAGTTTGGGTATTGCAGCCACCAATGGCGCCAACATGCGGCATCGTCACTGCAGTTGTAGCAGTCAAACGGACCTGAATGGATCGCTCGATCCCGAGAATAATAATTGTAGCCCCGGCAGATCTGCATCTTCGCTGGGACATGTGCCTAACACCTCACCTGGTAAGATTTTTCTCAATTACATTTTTCCAATTAAATGCTCGTTTCAACGTAATATACATTTTTCGTACTAATTAGGTGGTTCTTGTTCGTCTTCCTTTGAATCGGCACTGAGCGGCACTAGACTCGGACGATCGTCTCCCGTATTATCGTGCGGAATGAGCCACAGTTCGGAGGACGATTTGCGCGCCTATTTAACAGAGGTCACCAAAGAATTAGCAACCGAGATCAAGTCCGAAATTCGTGAGGTCATTTCTAAAGTCGACGATGCGCTGTCTGAGACCATCACCAACGATTCGAGCGTGCTTTATCCGCGTCAAGTTGAAAAACAGCAACAACAGCAGCAGCAACAACAGGATTCGTCTTTCACAGCCAGCGACATAGCCGACTACCTCATGGAACTTTCCAAAGAGATGGCCAGCGAAGTTAAGTCGGAGATCCGATGCATGGTCAATTCCGTCGATGGATTGAACAGGTGAGTTTCATGCAAGCGATGAATGGCAATTTTGCAACCGCCTTCTCGTTACGTTATTTTTTGGTTGTCTGCGACATGAAACATCAATTAAAGCGCTGCACAACTCGAACTAACTTCAAACTTTTTTTCATTAATTTTTTTGTTGCAAAGTAAGAAGAAATGTCATGTTTATTTTCAGTGTTTGACGTCACACGTTACTTCCTCCCGATGAAGTTTATTAGTACAACGAACTTTGAAAAAATTGGTGATTACTCAATGGTTTTTTGTTTTTTCTCTACTTTCTGTGTCGCTAACATACTTTCTTGTTTCCCTTAATTGAAATGTACGTCCGTACACAGACGTGTTTACATGTAAAGGCGACAAGCACGCGAATCTCGAAACGTGCATTTTTGTGTTCATCCCATACACGCTTGTTCATGTCTTATTATCATATACATAACAAGAAGTCGACGAGCTCCCGCAGCTACGTTGACAGTCTACAATGAAACTCACAAACTACTGGTGATTTTTGCAGGTACTCGCCGGATGACAAGTCGTCTTCGGGTTGCGCCTCGCCGTCGGAACGCCGTCGTGGCTTTTTCCATAGCCAAAACTCATCGCGATCGCGCACCCCCATACTGCCGAGCAGCAAAGTCAGTGAGCTCGCTCAGCAGGACAGCAAGATGTCTTCCGAGTGCTCCTCCGACGAGACCGTCATCTACGTGGTTAAATCATCGTCGAGCAGTGCTGACAAGGACAGCAGCGGCGACAAGAAGCGAGTCAAGAGTAACACCGACGACGAGGAGGATCACAGCGAGCCGGAAAAGGCCCTGCCACCGAAGATCTATTCGACCGTCAATTCGGTCAGCTCGCAGGACAGCGGAATCAATTTGTCGTTTCACGAGAGCGACCGATCAGTCGATGGTACGCTCGGACCGGAGTTGGGTCGCAGTAGCAGTGCCGAGTCTACGTTCTCGCGACGGCCCCGTTTTCACACGACAACCTCGAGTAACTCGCTGCCTCTTGGCAAACCCGCCTATCGAGCTAATCAAAATGACGATCTGTCCGAGGACGACGAGATATTTTTCTCTGCCTCGCAGCAGCACAGCAGTGGCGAGAGTAGTGCCGGTGAAGAGCAGCTTGGAATAAATGGTAGCAGTCTGTGGCACTGTCCACCGAAAAATATTTGGAAACCTGCGGTCGAAGCCATGCAAGAGTACGACATGGTTAAAGACGGAGATCGGGTCCTCTTGTGCTTGGCAAGCAACGGCAAGAGTTCCATGACACTACTCCACACTCTACATCAGTACCGATTTTATGCGCGATCCAAGGGTATCGAGTTCGAGATCGGTGTCGCTAACGTGACAACGAGCGAAGACGAGGACTCTTCTGCAGCAGTTGCATACTTCGAGGCTCTGTCGGTGCCCTACTTCTCCGAGCCCGTCACCAAAGATGAATTGACAGAGAAACCTGTATCAGCGTCTTGCACGACTTTTTGCGAAAAACCAATCAGAGCCAAGCTCTACAATTTAGCAAAGAAAAATAATTACAACGTGTTGGCGCTTGGGCAAAATCTAGACGATCTCACTGAAGGATTTTTGGGATCAGTTTTCAGTCATGGTAAGCTACGAACCATGAAAGCACATTACTTCATCAGAGAGCAAGAGCTTCGAGTAATCAGGCCCTTCGTGTACGTTAGAGAAAAAGCACTGGTGCAATTTATCGAAAGCAAAAAGCTACCCATTTTTAAGGAAACTCTTCCCTTGGAAACAATCCAGGTGCTTACTCGTTTAAATGTAATTAATATTGCATGAGCAATTTTCTAAGTGTAGTAACACATCGATATTTTTACAGAAAAAAAGTGACGACCTGATAAGCCGTCAAGAGGCCTCGCATCCACGTGTGTACTGGTCGATACGCTCGGCCCTGCGACCGCTAATCTCGGCACAGAATTTGAACACCGAAAACGAGTCGCCGTCACAGAAACGTCAGCATCAACATAGGCGGCCGCGCACCAACTCGTTCAACAATACGTCGTCCAACAGTCCAAGCTCGACAACGAGCAGTAGCTCGTCAATCTCTTCGATGGCCTCCTCGACGCAACAGCCGGAAGACGAAGAGACGGACGAGGAGCCGGTTTTGTGAAATTCGTCGCTGGAGCTCGTCGATTGGAGCTCCTCGACGACGAGGCGGCGCAGTCTTTTCGCCACTAAACGGCTCGGTAATGCCGCACGACAATACTAGGGGCGAAAAGAGGCACGCACGCACATTCCGATTTTTTAAGAATAAGACACCGATTAAAAGGGTGATAAATACTCTTAAACACACATACGTTGTTCAAAATTAAACCTCAGAAAAGATGTTTTCTAATTGGCCACTTGTGAAGATGTCGTAGTTTTAATTACATTAAAATAATGTTTTGAATCAACTTTAAAAAGTTCATGTCGCGTACAAGTTGAGCTATATAGTAAAGTGGCATTGACTGAATTGAGGTTACGCAACGTGCCACCGAGTGATACGTGTATATTTCTTCTTTTTTCATTGTAAATGTCTCATCCGTCACTTTCTCTCTCTTTTTTTTGTCTGTCTTTCTTTCTTAATCTTCGATTGTCGTTGTTCGCAAGCTCGTACGCACACGCGATTATTTTTTATATTTTTATAAATGGAGGTGTGCGTGCAAGCGCGTGATCATCGTTAAATTGTGATTTCGAGCTTTCGTACTTGAATTTTTACAAAAAGAATTACAATGAAAACTGAAGTTTTCCATCGTTAAGACTAAAATTTAATCTAATAAAGAATGATACTTTCTCTTTTCCATTTTTGCTAATCTTTCCTATTGTGTTGCGACTTTTTATTCAATTATGCGAATTATTGTATTAAGGGTTCTTCTTTATACCAGATTTAGCTTTTGCAATTGTCGCAACGCATTGACTCTATACATACTCCGTAGCTTTCGTTCGTTTTATTAAACTTATTTATTGTGAGGGCAAAAGCAACATTAGCATTTTACAAACGGTGTAAAATATTTAGTGTATATTGCTCGGCGCTTTAAAAGGTATATTCCTCTTACGCTGTATTATACAAAGAAAAAAATGAAAATAAAAACAAAATGTGGCAGCATTTCAACTGTCGTATTATGGCCTTTATGATTTTAAGGACGTAAAAATGCTAAGCTAATGATGAAAAAGCTTTTATAATAGAACAGAAGCTATTTTCTTATCGAACTTTAAAGCACAATTGCATGACGAGTTTGAAAAAGCTTGATGAATTTGCAAGCATTGTAGCTTGAAAAAAATTTGAACTAGCTGTAATAAACATTGTATACATGATAGTGTCGGTGAATAGTACGATTAATACTAAAATGTAAAAAAATCGGCTGCTTGCTTGTTCCCTGGAAACGAGAATTTATGGAGCCGAATTTTGAAAAATATTTAACTCTGCATGTTTCGTAGATACCTAAATGATTTTAATTTTGCAAATACACTATAACGTATATTATAGATGTGCATATGCGACGTATTTTAAAGCTGATGAAAAGGGCATATTTTTTCCTCTGTAAATAGTGAGAATGTATTCCTCATGTTTGTAGATTATAAAAAGGTATAAAATACATATATCAAATGTTTAATAAAGTTGTATTGACAAAAGTTGAGAAAAAAATTTTCAATCTATAAAACAGTACTTAAGGCGTCAACATATTGATGTCCAATGAAAAAATGTAAAATAACGAAAAAAAAAGAAAAAAAAATAACCGACGACGCAAGTTTGTTTCCGATTGCAAGGCTTATTGTATGGATTCATCGCTATTGGATCTGTCAATAATATACATTCATATATATCCAACTGGCGTAGAATGTAAATATTGGATAAAAGAAATTGCTTGTACCGCTTAAAGAAAACAAAAATAAAAATCGAGGCACTCGCGAAATTATTGAATGCAACAAAAAAAAACAGTTCATGTAGCGCTAAATTTCACTTATTTTTGCTGTTTACAATCACCAATGTTTTAAAAGCTATGCTCATAAAAAATTTTCTGTACATTATTTCTATTTAAAGGAGATCGCACTTTACTGCATTTTTGCGTCGCAGTGCATTGCACGTTAGCCAGGCAAAATGATTATCCGGTTATAAACAGAATCATTTTTGAATGTTATCCGTTACTCTTCAAACTGTGCCTGAAAAAGCATGAGTAAATATTCCTTTTGTTAAATTTTGTGAACCTGCAAAAAATATATGAGAACGTGAAAAAAGTGAAGTAACTATTATGATTATTTTGAATGATGTTTCAGGGTGTGTGATCTTTACGTTACCTTTTTTATAAGCAATGTATTTCAATGCCATTATCATGACATATATTTATCAATTTTTTCATTCATTTTTTTACGTGGTTCGAATAGGTACATGAGAGCCGGGTAAGAATAATTGAATTATGTACCATTGTTACATATTATATATTGTAAGGCTATCCGTGTCTTGTGTAAATATTTCATATTGTTTGATAATTGTGAAGAAAATATCATAAATAATCAGCAGCCAAAATGAAATCACGTTGTGATTATAAAACAAACAAATTTACTGACTATTTGAAAAGACTTGAATTAAAAAACCAAGAATCGTAAATTTTGTCAGAATAATCTTTATTCTGACTATATCCGATTCACACAACGAATTTTCTTCCACATTACTGTATAACCATTTGTTAATTGTAATTTTCATATTAATTTTAAGAAAATTTACCGAAACGCATGTAGTACCTTTGACCCAACCATCAACGTTGTTCTCTTTACCTGCTTTCTCCCTTTCTTCGGAAGGGTTAACGCGACTTTTTATATATGTGTACGAAACGTGTTTATGAAAAACTAAATGATTAAACATGAAGTCTATTTACTCGTAGATATATTTTCCTGATTCACAAATGTACCTTGACGAACGAACGACTGGGTCGCAAAGTTTTGAAAACTTAAGGAAAAAGTTCTTGAATTTACGACGAAAAACTTATTAACCCTTGTACCGTTGGATCGTTTATGTACATTGAGTCTCATTATGTGTCAGGTGATGTAAGAAACAAACCTAGAAAAAAATCTACGTGTAGATCTTATATTTTCGGAGCGTTATGGATACATTGTTATTGTATAGAAATGTAAGTTTATTTATCACTAATAAAAGAGAAATTAATAAAATCTGTCTTAGTTATTAATTACCTTTCAATGCAGGAATTGAATAATTAGACATCTGATTAAAGACATTTATTCATGATAATTTATTAAGTTTTGATTAGAATTACACGAAGAGAAATACTATTTTTTTATCGATAATGTATCGGCATGACATGATTCAATTCATCTTAGACTGCAAAATAGGAGCCTATTACCAAGAATTCGTTCGGGACTGCAACAAGAACTTGATATGCATAGCCCAGTTTTTGATTTAAAAAAATATCTTGAAAGCATGATTAAACCTGGACAATGAGTTGATTGCAATGCAAATTGAGTAGAAGAAATTTGTATTATGATTTTAACTTTGAATAAAAACATGAAAGAGCTATCCAATTCTTACTGCAAACTAGAGTGAACTTTAGGTAATATGATTATTTTTTCCATTCGCGTATAATTATATTATTTGAATAAGTACAAATGAATAATACTTATCGAATACGAATCACTTAGAATTTATCAGACTTTGAACAATAGAACTTATATGTTTACCTTGAAACTTGTAAACTATTAATTAACAATAACAACCAATACCACATTTTTGTGACATATCCACATTGATTGATGTGTTTATCTATCATCATTTTACACTTAATAAATAACAGACTCCTTAATTTAATTATGTTTACGAGAATCATAGTAAACATTTTTCATAAAGAAGTAATCAACGAGGTTCAGTCGTTCGATAATTGATTAAATGATGCCCAAGTAGAAGCAGCTCAATTTTCTTTGTAACTCTGTATGCTCAATCGTTTGACATATTATGCAACTTGATATGTATACGATTTTTTAAGTAGAATGTCAAAGTACGGATTGTAGGATAAAAAAAGTGCTTTTCGAATTTTATTTAAATAGCTATACTTTAATTAATAATATATATTAGTTAAAAATTGAATTTTTAAATATATCCGAAGATAAAATTCATTACGTCATTGAAAAAGACTAGAGTTTCTAAGTTAAATTTAAATATCAGACGACGTATAAATTATGCCGTAATTTATAGTTAAAAGTCTTTTGAAAATTTAAAATTCGTTTACATTTGATTGATATAGTAAGTTTTATTAAATGAGAACTCGTATTATATTATAGAAATCGATTTGTATTTATGCATTACGATTAAAGCCTTACAGTATAAGACAGATCAACAGTGATATTTTGTAACGTATTTATTTAGTAATTTACGATATATTAAGTAATAATTAGAGCATCAAACTTTCTCACAGAGGAAGTCATTTTGCGCAGCGTAGCAATTATTTACTTGATCAGAGAATCAAGTTTTGAATGAAAAAAAGCTCGTGTATTTATCGAAAAACCAAAAATTTCGAGGTATAATTTTGTTTTAGAATGAGAATCGCTCACAACCAACAATTAAAAACAGTCCCAGTACAATAATTTACCATTTGTATAGTATGGAATATTTTTAAGAGGAAAATGCATGAATTGACGAACGAAATCTTTTTTTTACTCGCATGGAATATAAACATGTTTTTTTTGTTTCGATGTCCAACCGATTATATTGCCTAATTCAAGAGAAAAGCGAGCATTTGTCCACAACATTAATTCTTTTTTCTTACGTATCACTCCTGGGTGATCTTGGATCGCCTTCAGATTCGAAGTCTTCGTATTCCTCTTCTTCCTCGTCTTCGTCGTCGTCGTCTTCGATGCCCGGCTCACCGAGCGCTCGAACAAATTCTGCAACGAAGAGAGTTTATAGTTGTAATAGCTACTTGATCAAATCTCTCAGGGATTTCCGATGAGATTGCAGTACATTTCATTTCATCGTACGTTTTGAGAATACATCACGAATGAGTATCTAACTTTTGTTTCGAATTAATGCTAAAGCTCTCGTGTAATGTCTTATCAGAGGTAAGAAACTTTGGTCCCTCGCCTCCACGATTCATAATTGTTTTATAATTGAGTAATTGCACGACGCGAACGTGATCAGTACGTCGTTAGTTCTTAAATCCGACAGAATAAAAAAATCACAAGTACCGAGCGAAGTAAAAACGTCGGATTATTATTATATATACTGCACGGGCTATCTCAGTGAGAAGAGAAAACGAGACTGTCTTGTCCACGTATTCCAGGTGAAAAAATTCATTTCACGAACGGAACTGCGTATGAAATATAAAATATGTGTTGCACTTCTCTATCGAGCGTGTGTATACGTATCGTCGAGAATTCATTTCTTTTTCCAGATCAAAGCCCAATGCAGTGCAGTCTGTACGATAGTGCCGTTGACATTTTTCGCGACGTGCACAACCGATCAGCTATAGCAGAAAATACATAAGTTCTTTTTTTTACCATAGAAATCGATTCGTCCGTCGCCGTCCACGTCCACTTCCTTGATCATGTCTTCGACTGACCGTAGTAGATAGGCGTAGCAGCGGCGGCAGCAGCAGCAGGAGTGATTATCGACGTTTGCACATGGGTTGCGAGAAAAAAAAACAAATAGAAGATAAACATTACATCGCTTTTATTATTTAATAATAAAAATAGTTCACTTCGCGCAGGGTGAAAATTTTTCTTCCTCTTGACGCGAGGATTTTTAGTTATTGCTTCGAACGTGTAATGACGGAGGATACTTTCACGCGCGGTTGACAATTCACCGTATTAAATGTTCGAAAAGACAAACGGTCTCTACGGAGGACGCATTTTATGGATTTATGGATGCGTGGTACCCGTAATACGTACAGGCTACATCGAGTCCTACATACTAAATCGACCAATAATAAACTTTACGGCAGCCGTGTCTGTAAAAAGATCAAGTTTTATCGCTCCGACTCGTTTTGAATAAATCCGGGGTGGGGCGCTTTTTGCGACTGTTTAATCAAAAACTCAAAGTTTATACGTCGACGCTGGCTTACATATTTCGATAATTAATTCATTTCGGCAAAAACATCTTTGCAGCAACAGCAGCGCCGCCGCTATGTAAGCTCGAGCAATTAAAGTTACAAAATAGTGACGTATGCAAACGCGAAGCCGCACCGGGTAACAGCAGAGAGCCCTGCGTTAAAATTCACACAAAAGCCTCGCCGGCTTTTCGTTAATGAAACAGGCAGTTGGAATTTTTGTGCTCGCGTGTGCGACTCTAATGGCAATTAGAGTCGAGAAGGATTTGAAATTTTTCTCGCTGCATTTGGTCGGGACTTTCTTCGTAAATTAGACGTTAACTCGATTAAAAAATTTCATACAGGCTTCCCAAATGCCTAAGAGATTTAAAAAATAAAATGTAAGCTGGTAGGTATGTGTTGTCAAGTCTTTAAGATGGTCATATTATTTTTTTTTTAAATGTATCCGGCTCCATACTCGTCGACGTAATTGATTATTTGAAAGAAAGCTATATTTACGCTGTGTTCAGTATTTCAATTTTTTCCATACTCATACGTTAATTTAGTTCGGTAAAACTTCAACTATGGCAGCGAAAATTCATATGATTGATTATATATGGGTAAGAAAAACACAAACTAGTTACTGTTGGTGAGAAATTTATTCTTCGCTGGTTCATTTCTCCAGAAACTTTTGCGTTAGACAAGTTTGTGCATGTAAAAGAAAACGCATATTGAAGGAGATTTTTTCATCCATTTGCAGAAATGTATTCAATTGTTTTTCGAACTCGGGCTCAGCATATTTGTCTTTTATGCTTTTTTTGCACTGGCTTGTCGCTTTTTAACGAAAATGAAGTACAAGGGCAATTTTAACGGGCTCGGTGTAAATGTTCGTCTGAGAAAGGTAGCAAGGCTTTAAGCAGGCAAAGGGTAGTAAATTTTTTGATTAGATTTTTGCAAGGCTAGTTTGATCTACTTAACGAAGTGTAGCATTTTTATGTTTCAGCCGTGTACAGTTCAATTAGTCCGGTCGTTAGGCGAATTTATTGCTCTTGTCTATGAAGCTACCTATGGGTGAAAATTGTTTTTAATGGAATTTTCGAGTATCTCTTGAATCAACACAGATATTAAAATGAACAGCCACATTCGGCACGGGATGCGCACATTTTTTGGAATTTTTCGATCGGCGAGTTATTGAGCGAGCAAAAAAAACAATTTTACCTCGCGGATCTCAACGAACGATTAAAGCACACGCGGACACGTGACTCGAGCCAGCACATGCCATAATAAATCATAAATAACAGCGTTAAAGCTCGAGGGCATGTCGTTTGATTTAGCTAGTCTCTAGGGTCTTGTTCGGCGCAATATCCTCCGACCGCTCGCGCAACGGACCATCTCTGAAAACGTATGAAAAAAAAATTTAAGGCGGGCAGACGTGTGGCTTTACGAGGTGCTAAAGCTACTGCGTGTAGCTCGACGCGGCGCTCAACAGCCCGCATAACTCGCTGGGTCCTGTAAATCGCGACGATGTTGCGGATTATAAGCTCACCACTGCGGCGGTGGCGGCGAGCTCGCTTCAGGAAGGGGCAATTTTCGGAGCTTTCTTAACCGAACGTTATATTCTCGGATAAATTAAGTCGAGTGCGTTATATTTCAGGTGCGTGATTGTGTATACTCACTCTCTTCCTCGGACAGATCTTCGCCCAAGCACTGGAGCACTGCGCGCAGATCCGATGCCGTGATGTAGCCTCGATTGCGTTTGTCGAACACCTGTAGTGGGCAAATATATTATATGTACGGCGTTTGTATACAATAGCATTGATTGAAGCGTAATTCACAGCTGCAAAGCCGGGATTATTTGTTAATCCACGACGAGCTTTTACAATAAACAGAAGCTATTAGAGATTATAAACCGCAAAGTGTACACGTTCAAGAGCAATCCCAGTGGGATAGGTTTATCTAAAGATTTATCTGAGCAAAATATGGTAAATAACTGTGGATGAAAGTTATAACGACAAAAAAAGAGCGCTACGAAATGTAAGAATTGTATAAAGCAGCGCATTTAATCCTGCTGAGAAATGAGAGATTGCGCTACGGCACGCAATACCGGGCTATTGCGTGTAGCCAGAAACCCGCATACATAACAATTGTTCGGCCATCAAGGGCTCTGCTACTCTCGGGAATGCCGGACGCAGCAGAAGCAACGGCTATTATCTAAGTTTGCGTGAAATTTTACTCGAAAAGCAAAGAAAAATTCTCGTTGAATGAGTACACGTATATACGCTCTTGGTCTCGCAGAGCCAAACCTCCGTTTTCTTTGGCTCACTCGGTCTAAAAATTACTCGGTCTGAAAAAAGCTTGCTCGGCAAAATAACGAGATTTTTCACACCACCCCGAGACCGAAAACACTCGTAGGCCCGATTAATCCTGAATTAATAAGCTTTCAAAGCCATGTATAGATGCATAGGCGCGAGCGAACCCGGCAGAGCAAATCAATTTGGATCTTATTGCGCGATAAATGAACGTATTATCGGTACGCCCGCGCGTGTATCCAATTCACGTTCGATACGTACGTTCGAGAGCTGCAGTTCTCTCTCTGCCTCTGTCTCTCCGGCGCAGCCGTGCAGCCGCGCGTGGGTGGCTGCTACGTATACGTACGTCATGCTCCACGATATACGCCAATTTCTCAATGCCGTTAAAGCTCTTCCGGGCATTTCTGCCTCGCGCGATCCATGCAAATTCCACGCTTCTCTACGTATCGGCCTGTTGCAAGATTACCCTTGGGGAAGGGTAAGCGTTTCCTTATATGCGTGCAAGCTCTCCTATCCTCGGTTATGCTTAGCTAAGTGTATCCAATTGCACCCTGCGCAGCGTCTCCGCGCGTCTTTTGTTTCCTATATCATATTGTATCTTTGGCCCTCTTTTTTCCGACGCTGTACATGCACTCAAAATTATCCGTACGAAGAATAGAAATGTTTTCAAAAGCCATAGCGACAGTCAATAAAGAATATGCATTCAAAGCACGAGTTTTCAAGTCGTTTTTATCCGAGCGAAAGTCGAATAGGCGAGTCCCTCGAAGGAAATGAAAAGTTGAAAAATCGTATATCCTCCTCGCTGATCAGATGCTTCTTTTGGATATATCCTCATTCTCCGATGTCAAAAGATCGATTGGCCAATAATATGGGGCCATTGCAGAGATTGATCTTTCCATGGGAGAAACATCAAAGCTCGTTGCGAGGCTTTTTTACTCTCGCTTGTCCGGCTAATAGGTTCATTCTCTATTTTATAAAAAAGAGACTCATCGCGGTGATGAACTCTTAATAGCGCGACGGGAAAACTTCTTTTGCCCTTAAGAGCTTTTTTCTTTTTTATGAACATCATTCGACGCAGTCGATAAATATTTCATAAAAGAAACACATACTTTGGCAAGTTTTGACAAGGAAATCTCAATGCGTATACGCGAGGCCAAGTCTCGACACGGCGCGAGATATATTACCCGCTGCTTCTACTACTCGTCTAACAATGTTTGCCTCGGCAACTATGGTCTGTATTCAAATCTTTTCTCTCTTCGGCTCTTTTCTAACTTTGAAATTAAATTTAGTCTCTTCATCTGGACTCATAAATGCCCAAGTTACTTTTTCTCGCACAGATTTTATTTTTTTGCCTCTCATAGCAGCAGCAGCAGTAGCAGCAACAGTAGCAGCAGCAGCTGAGTTAATTAAAAACGAGAAAAGCGAACTTCTTCAATATTTCGAGGCAGTAACGCTCTTTCTATCCGTCGATCGACGAAAAAAAGTATCGCGCGCACGCCAGCACGGCTACGGATGATTACGCGCGCAATCCCAGGCCATTATTTCGATAATTGGCGCGCCTCGTGCCGCGTTATCTAAGCGACGTGGAAATCAATCAGAAATACGTATATATACGATGCAGGCAAACACACATGTGCGCGAGAATATAAGCGAATGCTCGGAGCTGTACTGCGAGCTGCATAAATGCGAGCGCGATCGAGCGAGCATACGCCCCCGCGCGCGCGCGTGTAATGGGAGCTTGCGGTCGTCTAATTCCACGCGTGGAACATCGATGACATTTTCCGATGACGTTTCACTCGTGTGTATGCGCGCGCGCCCCTACTGCATAAGCAAGTCGAAACCGCAGCGACTTCCTCGTCGCACGACGATTCTCCAGGGGGGGCCCAGCAGCAGCAGCAGGAAGCTTTTTCTCTTCGCGCGACTCGTTGGTATACGAGCAAAAATTAACGCCTCGCTGATTGCAATTTTCGACTGCAGTGTGACTGCACCAGCCAACGCCACTCCGAAAATCGAGGCAAATTATTCTAATGATTACGCATGTAACCCGAAATATTATCTGTGTATCAGTCGCGTAACTGCTTCACGGCTGGCTCGTCGCATCGATATAATACTCTATTTATATTTGCGATTCATTGAAACAGGGATTATAATACAAGTTATGCAGCATCAAACAATATCCGCGCCATAAAGCCCGATTATGTGCCGTCTTCAATCGAGCGATGAAAAATACAGTAGCCATTAATATTCCCAATAATTAATGCAATAAAACGAGCCGATGCTCTTTTGATTAATATTTAAAATTAAGACGAGAAATGGAAATATATAACTCACGCGTTCGAGAATAAAATATACATTTTTGTCCGCTTTTCCTTTTATTTTGGCTCGTCGAAATGCACACAGGCGCTCGCGCTCACACATACACGTCGCATACACGCCAGCTAGTGTACCCTTGCCAAAAGAAAAATGGTATCCAGATAAACTAGCCTTCGGGGGATAGCAGCTCGAGCATAGCTGCCTTTTTATCGATGAGAAAAAATTTGTCCTTTTCTTGTTTGGTTTCGATTTTGCACATTGATACGCGTTCGAACGCGGCGCTCGTGTTTGCATACTAATGTGAGAGCTTTACAGCTTGTAGCGACCCGAAAAAAAACAGGAACAAACGATTTTGTCGACGCGAATGGGATCGGTTGAATTTTCCGCGTTTCCAAGACGAAATTACGAAACAGGCTAGGCGTGTAAAAAAAGGTTTATTCCCGCGGATCGAGTAATTAAAGCGCTGCTTAATTGTTGTTCGCTGCGCGAGGGACCGAGGGAGGAAGCTCGAGTTGGTAATATGTGTACGTGTCGCGATTACCTAAATAGTGCGTCCCGTGGAAAATCGCCGAGCGACTGCATTTACGCGACCTTCGTTAAACCAATTCCTGGATTGGTATGCATGGAAGCAGAACAATGCATAGATGAGATTGCCTATTTCGGAGCATATTATACGCTCGCTAGTCTATCGAGAACTAGCCATTTTTCTGTCGGCCTGCAGCGCTACACTACGCCGAGCTATCTGTAAACATTGATTCATTGGACATCAATATAGTAGCTCTCGTATTTTGATGACCCAAAAAAAGAATAAATTTGCTAATCTGACCGGGAGCTGGAATTTTCCGATCAGCTCGCGCGCGCTAAGCGATGGAATATTTACGGCCCGATGTTTTATTGCACTTCAGATAGTCTTCGTGTGGCTCGCACTACCTAATTCGTCGTTGGAGCAAAGATTTATCCTTATTTTATTGCTCGCAAAAAAAAGTCTCGTGACGTTAACGTAAGAACATTTCTGTATCATAGCCATCCTAAACGGCCGCTGTGTATATTTCGATTAAAGGAGTAGCTTAATATTTTATAACTAATGTCTCGCAATTTCGTTAAAGGACTAATGATACCATAAAAGTTAAAAGGTCTTTCCACCTATACGTGCTTCGTGTGTATAAACATTCATCATTTAATATTTTCTGTGCAAGCCATTACTTTGCTATTTTTTCCGAGCGTGCAACTTTATAAGCTCCGTTTATATATCCCGCAGCGGTCGTTTAGCGCTTGTTTTTTTCCTCCCCTCAAAGCGTATGCGCACTTCAGTGTGTGTGCTACGAGCACGTGCGTTAATTGATATATTTTTGTTAAGTGCTGCGAGTCACGCGGTAAAGCTCGGGCACAGATTTCTTTTTCGCGCTCTAGCTCGAAACAATACGAAAGCTCGCGGTATTTGTCGCGCAAAGTGGGCATTGCGGAACGTGTATGATTAAACTTTTTCAAAACCTTACTTCTCAACCATATCGATTGGGTTTCGAGTAATCTGTGAATGGCATTTTTTTCCTTTACATTTTCAGCGGTAATGAAAATTTTGTAACTTGAAACGAAATCGTGTGCAGTAATGATTTCATCGAGGCTCGACTGCGTATAAATATTGAAAAGAACGTACGTAAAAATATATGCTTATCAAAGGCAGCCAACGCGTCGACTCGGCGTGCACTCGATTTTTTTTACTTTTTTATGGATACTAAAGAAGGAAGTGGGCTCCATACAGGAGATCAATTTTCACTCGACGCGAAATCACATTGGCATGGCGAGTGCGGAATACATCGCTCTCTCGTGAACGAGTATAGCTGTCCATTCGATATGACTTGGGGACGTTTTTTTCTTCGTATACTTCGCTCGACCCAATCAATTTCTTTTACCCATGTAAGTAACTTTTTCTCTCCTCTCTTGTATGTATCCATACGTATCCGATCTTCGACTCGTCGTAACTCCCGCTTTATTTTTTACTCTGCTCTGTGGCCCCCTTCTTTTTTCATTTACTCCCTTTACCGCGACTTATGCGTGAGCAGCTCATAAGTATGCTTTAGCCGAAGAAATTTTTTCCTCGTATTTTTTTAGCATCGCACAGATTAAAATATCGACTAAGGGGCAGCAGTAGCAGCAGCGGCAGCAGCGGAGTTGCACCGCTAAACTCTTTAGCTAAAGCCGGACGCGATGCAGAGACGAGTCATTCTTCATGTTGTAAGCTTTTCTCGAGGCTCCCACCTTTTTCATACGTGTGATACGCACACAAGGGAAAAATTCTCGTATCTATGAGAAAGAGAGAGGGAAAGAGATGTATTGTAATTTTTTGAGCGCAGTTCATGTAAGGGTACCTAGGCGAGATGACAAATCTCCTTTGTATGCGAGTAAGAAGTCAAGTGGAATTCGCTAGAAACGAGCCTTGGAATTTATGAATATTAAAAAAGTGCGCGGCGCAAAAATTTTTTCAATGAAAACTTATTGATAAAATGACTGCAGTAAATACAAAAAAAGAGAATAGTAAAAAACTCAGTCGTAAAGGTATTTCCTCGAATGCGACAAAAGGTCTCTGAAAATTTTTCTGCAAAAATTTCACCGTTTCATCCGATGATTTATGATGAAGCATATAATACGCACACTCATGTGCGAGCAGCTATAGCTTACACATATGGAATAAAAAAATCACACCAACTTTTCCTCAGCCAGCACGATCGTCAAAGTGCAACGAGGCTCTTTCTCGAGGCGAGATCTTTCTTGAATTTTTTTTCTCTCGGTGGATCGTGCACAGTTGCGTGCGTTTAGCACCTGCTCCTCGTTGCAGCCCGATCATTAAAATTGCTCTATTCCATGCGTGTGTGTGTATGTGTGCGTGTGTGTGCGCGGAGGGAGGATGCGAGTTAGAGAGGCCGCAAATCTATAGGCTCGCTCAGTGACTCCATTTTTCCACTCTCCTAGAGCTTTTTTTCTATTTTTTTTCTCTCGCTCTCGTGTCGATCGCTCTTTTTACCGCGCCTACTTGTACTAGTGCGTTAATTAGGCCGTGAGTATTGATTTTAAGTAAAGCATTTAAAATTAGCTTCTGCTTTGCACCGTAAGCGATGAACGTAACTTTTGCCATTCTGATTTATGTTAAAATAATGCTTGACATCTTAAAATTTTTCTTCATTCAACTTTCGGAGAACTCAATTAAAAACAAATAAAAGATTTTTAATTATTCTTTCAGTTATCTTATAAAGCCCTCCCAGCACAATTTTAAATTGAATTTTCCGATTAAGACGGTACGCCGTGTATTTCTAAGAATAAAGTTATGTAATATTGGTTGTTTTACGCAAATTCATGCAGTCCAGAATTTCATCCTACAACAGCTGCTTGAGTGTCCGTCGGTATACTTACGTTATAGAAAAAAATTTGTTTCACGCACAATGATCGAAGGCGAAACTATAGTGAATATCTTATCGGCTTTTGTCCTGGCGATTTTCGAATCAACCGTTCGTATGATTTGATTCAAGCTCAAAGCTCAGCTGCAAGAGCATGAAAGGGTCGAGAAATCGCAAAAATATACTGTAAAAAACGTTCGATGGTATGTGAGAGCTGCTGGTGTGCTTGTACGACCATTAGAGATTCTATTGTGCCGCATTTTTTCCTCATATTTTTAAAATGAGTTTGGATAAAAATACTTTTTAAAAATATGAGATTTCCAAGAAAAAAACGTCTATTGAAAAGTTATTACTTATTATAAGTAGGATTAACAAATGAAAACTATTGTGAATAATCAAAAAGTTGTGTCAAATAAAAGTAGACTTGAGAATGCGGAAAATTTCAACACACTATATGGATTTGAATTTTGTGCGGTGGTAAGTACTTTTGGAAATAATTCGCACCTGTAATTCTGGTGAAACGACAAAAAGTTGCACGGGCGAAATTTCGCCAGAGCAAAGTCGTTATGAGGTCTGGTTCACTTGCGTATATGCAATTATGCGAAGCCCTTCATACGAAAATTTCTATACCTTTTAAGTACAGTTTATTATTGACTAATTGAAATGTGCGAAATGTTTAGAATTTTACATTGAAGTACTTATGTCTGAATTTTAATCCTTAAAAAAAATTTTTTTGTTATTCAAGTTAAATAATTCAAAGAATTACTGTGTCAACACGCGGGATGAAAAGTGGTCGTGCGAACGAGTCCAAAGCAAAGTCCTGCTTGCGGTAGTAGCCATCTCGACTTCTATTCTTTTTACCTCTCGCGTAAAACGAGGTCAAAAAAGTCATGTTGCGTTGTTTCGTAGCGCGAATTACATTTAAATTTGATTCTTTTAAATTTACGCTTTTATACCTCCGTACTGTGCGTCTGAATAATCGTAGTACAGAAGTTGCTTCCGAAATTTATATTATCCTTTCATATTATGATGTCTAAGATTTATTAAGCTTTAATGTAATTGCAGGTCCAGATTAACATCAACCATAATATTTTCTTTTTTATCATTTCTTTTTTAATTACACTAAAAAGAAAGAAACTCACCCTAAAAGCATCGCGAAGTTCTTGTTCCTCTTGATCTTGACTCGTTGGCGAGGACGAACTGGCGCTGCCGCCGATATTGCTGGCTATTTCGACGAACTCTTCAAAGCTGACATTACCGTCGCCTATAAAAGCACCAAAAAATTATACGCCTGTGATAATTAATTTTGAAAAAAAAGTTTTTATTACTTTTAATAAAAGATAGTACATGTAAAAAGTGTCTCTCGTCCTCGGGCCTTTGGGTAAGAAATTTTTTTCTCTACTTTTACGAGAGCAATGGCAACATTTTTTACGATTTTTCAGAGCGTTATGCTATTATCAGACAATAAAAATAACGCACCACTTTAATGCCTCCAGTCGTAAGAAAAACGTATGAATTCGTGTAAGAAAAATTTTAATAATTTCCGAGGTAATTTACTCGTTACGTGAATCAAATTTAACACTTGGTTATATATCATAATGGTGTCGTGCATTTAAATCATGATGAACGAGATGTAGCTGTCCTTTGCAGTTGTAAGATTTGAGCGATTCGAATGAAAGGACTGTACACTTTGAAATACTACTTGTCTTGTTCTGAGAAACCTTTGAAGGTACAAAACCACTGACGATTGCCTCGAGTCGGTGGAAATTCGCTGCCGTTTTGGCTTTTCGATGTTCTCAGTTGCTCTTTGACATCAGCTGATTAGGAGCGATTTATCGAGTCATTGACGTTGGTATGCGATCGTTGAAGTTATATACCCAGGCAATGATGAAATTTAAAATATCTCGGGAATTCCCGCGTCAAAAAGACTAAATTATATCATCCGTCAACGCCACAGCCGAAAAGCAAATGTCATTGGGATTTTACCGCAGCAATAATCCGATGGCTCGTCTAAAGCTTGAAAAACTTCCCTCGATTTCGTCTCTTGTAGTAAAGATAAGTTTGTCGAACATTTCTGGTGGTTTAAGAATCGATCGATAAAACGGCTCTCAAGCGACGCGATGTGCAATAATATTTGCAATATCATTTGCATTCGCTTTCGATTTTACACAAGAACATCCTTGCCGTTGAGTCTACATTGCGCTTGACTCGGCTCTTGTATTGTTTACTCAGGTTGGAAGCGCTCTTATATACGAGTCGCGGAAAAATGCGCCGAGTCGCTATTAATTTTCATTCTTAAAAGTGGTAAGAAATTTTACTCGACTAATGAATAATAATTCACAATAGTCGTCGCCACGACCTATTACGCAAATTTGAGGAAGATTAAACGTAGTGGCCTTGTTTACCTTTCATTATCATTTGTTGCAACGGCAAAATATAAGAGCTTATTTTTGTTCTTATTTCCCCGTTTCCCTCCCCAACCCATGCGCGCACTCGCTAGCGTCTTTGTCTCATTCCACGGAAGTAGAAATCCTTGAAAAGCGGCGAATATATCTCCAAACCAAATACGCAAGAAAGAATTATGTAGACTGTAAATAATCAAACAAAAAAGAGAGAGAAAGAGAGAGAGGAAGTAAGAAAAAGAAAGAGAAAAAGGAACGCGAAGGAAAATTCGCCACTAGTTATCTGGCAATATACACTCAAGTGAAATTGGTCCTGTGGACACAGAAATTGTGAAAAACTCGCTGGTGTAAAAGCTCGTGTAGTCGAGGTTGTGGGGTGCGAAGAATAACGAGAATTACACGTATGCAAGGCAAAGGGTATGTAATACACAACGTGCCCTTTCAGACTCTTGAGAGCTTTCTCTCTCTCTCGTTCGTCGACAGTTCCAATTCAACGAATGGTCATTTCAGCTCCGGGCGTCACCTTACGAATGAAGCCAAAGGCGAACTACTACTAGCTAGCCTCGGACAGGTACATTTTCTCCTGACCCAGCATACACAGCGGATACGATACGCGAAATATGTTTCACTTTCTCTCCTTCTCTCGCTCCCGTATATACATAAAGCTCAACTGCAAGCACAATAAATTTTGGATTGCGAATGGTGAGATTTTGCACCTGTACTACACAACTATCCCCCCTTTCTCTTTCTCTCTCTCTCTCTTTCCCTCTTCTTTGTACTCGTGCATTTCAACCTGCAGTTCTGTGTTGCTTTACGTCTGATTAAGAAGGGATTTATCCTCCAGCAGCCACTGACTGTATATAACCATTCACAAGCACAATGCGTATAACTTATGTAGGTTCTTAAGCCGCTTCGAGATTTTTAATTAAAACGTTTGATACACGTGTTTATTTCTTCCCTCGAGTCTTAACGATGTAGCTCCAGATTTTTAGCAGTATACAACGAGATTAAAATCTTTTGTTTATTAATCTCACTCATCTGTTATTTATCTCGTTACTTTTTGCCCTGCCTTACTTTCAACGATATCGGATATAGTCATGTTGTGTTGACTTTTTCTTGGGATTACGTTGCTCAACTTTGCTTGACACATAAACTGTGAGCTAATTTTGTTGAATATTACCGAGGAATTTGATATTTCCACATGAACTTTAATGTATACAATAATAGTTTGTTTACAATCGATATTCTCCTCTGCATAAAATATGGCTCGAAGCGCAAAATCCTATTAAAAATCCGCATGTCGAAATAGCCTGCGGTATACTTTTACCCATCGTATAAAAATTTTGTCGTATGGGCATATACTTAATCCCCTAAATATGAGTTTCGTGGAGCCTTTGACAATTTTTCGATGAGCGACTAACGAAAATGATAACTTTCTTCCTGCATTGTGTAATATGCTTCGTTTGATTATGTCAATGTGCCTATTTGATATTAACATAAAATATTCCGGAAAACGGTTTAATATTTCGTGAGATGGAAGTATTTGACGCTTTTGTGGGTGAGTGTCTGTTTACCTTAATTGTCATTGAAATTATGCTGACGCGTATTATTCGCGTATAATTTGACTAATGTTAAATTAATCAGTGATTGATCGGGTCCATCAAGGGAAGCTAAAAAAAACGTTATTTGGTCCGCTACTCTCATTAGCGCCGACAGTGGGTTTATTTTACCGGATTCTCTACTTTTAGCAATTAGCAGCGATAGAAATTCCCCAAGCCAAAGTCCATTTGTTTGTTTTCATTTGGCCATTGTATTGTGTTGAAATGAAAAAATAAAATCGGATATGCTGAAGCTGCTTAAATTCCGTGCATATCTTCCATAGCGGCGCACTTAACCGGACAATGAAGTAATAATTACAATCTCTTACTTTTATTTTCTGTCTTTGCTGCGAATCGGGTCTTTTCTCGTTTTTTTCTTACCTCTTAATTACATGCAACTTTTTAGCCGCTTGTACAAAGTTGCAAACAAGCAAGGACTTAATGCTTCACGGAGATTTCTTTTTTGTACTGGTTAAGTGCAAAAAAAATTGTAAAAAACGCAGTAAGAAACACGCTATTAATTTCTAGACAAACAAATATTTGTTCCAGTTCGTTTTTCTTCGACTACCGAGATAATCCAGTCCGGAATTTCTTGTAATTGAGCTGTTCCTGTGCAAGTAAATGAGGTAAGAGATGGTGCATTGAAACGAGGAGTATCAAAGTATAACTTGAAGGTACGATCTACGAATGTTTTATCTTCTCTTTTTTCACTCTCTCGTGCGAGTACGTGATGAGAATGGAGATGTTCGAATTTTGACTGATCTATCGAGCTACTTGTTACTCGCTCGCGACTTTTTTTCATTCGCCATGCTGGAATTTATCGCCTCGTTTTAATTAAAAATTTCAACGTCTCGTTTGGCAGTTTTTCAGCATTAGCCAAATTTCTCACCCAGTGAATGTATGAAATGGCTACTTAGAACAACTTTTTGCTTTTATAAGGCCTGCACAGTGGCGGTGCCTCATAATCAACTCTGACATAGTGAGTCAGAGTAGGAAGTTTACTTAACCTACGCTAAAGAAGCAATTTCTCGCTAATTATTTGAAATTAATTTTTGTCAGGACAATGATGAGAAAGTTTACAAGTTTCAAAGCACACTGGATTTTTGCACAGCTGACTTGTGTGTATGCACCTGTACGATATAAACTAATGCAGACGAGAACACAAGTTGAACTCAGACCTCGATTTCTCGAGACGCTAGCATAAACTTGCCAAAGTCGCCACTACTGCAGATGTTATGTATTTCTATGTATAAGGAGAGCAAAGCTTGACACTCCGACTCGAGTCGTGCGAGATTTCTGCTTTTGTCTATTAAAATTGGCTTGTCATACGCACCGATACGAGGATTTCACCCTCATATTCGAATTTGCTCTATGCTTTGCTCGCTTCATATAAACCATACCGTAGAGACTAGTTGAATAATGACGAAAGCTCCATATTTAATCGTGACATTTATTGATTAACAGTGCCTGGGCTATTGAGCGAGCATGTATAAAAAATGTAGATTTTAATCGGCTATCCTTCAAAAATTTCCCTATTTGCACTTTCCGAGTGAAAAATTCTCATGTATATGCAAAAAAGTTTTGCTGGAGGTTCGCGCAACGCAATTCATGTAGCAACTTTTCCTCACGAGCTTCTCTTGCCCCTCGTCTTTCCGCAGAATAAAAACGATCAAGTCCGTTCTCCCTCGTAAAATCAATGCATTTTACTAGAGAAAAAACTTACCTTGATCAAAATACAGAATAGCTGGCGCACGCTAACAGGGTAAAAAAAAATTAAAGAAGGAATTTCAATGCGACGAGCTCTCGTCGCGCGAGAGTATCATCTCACTCGAGCTATGAATTTTGACGGCGCTGAAGGATCAAGATAAGGCTACGAATTTTTTTTCTTCATACATATCCTCGAGGCTTATGTGAACTATAAAAAAAAGAGAAGAGCGAAATAAACGCTCGGCGTCTATATACACCGCCGGCCATAACGAGTCAATTGAATTTTCCTCAAGCACAAGCTCGTCTTCCTTTTTCATATCAAGAGCGTAGAATTAACTCGACGGTGCGAGGATGAATGAGAAGTAATGTACACACAGTGGATGTACGGCCTCGGCCAAGGGTCTGTGTCTCAAGGTGGAGAGCCCGGCAAACTGTGATAAATGTTTATTCAGCGCCTTGGTTCCGGAGAAAAAAAAGGAGAATAAGAATAGCGAAAGAATATGTAAATAACGAATATTTCTCATGTAAATGCGTGCGTACGCGCATAAATATTCGAGCTGCGTTGAAAACCCCAAGAGCTAGATGGGCTCCGTATACGCAGCGGCTACTGGCACGGAGAAAAACTACTCTGCGCAGTAGTTACAACCTAACTATGGCCAGTCAAAAGCTTCGTTTTGTTGCGTCCCTTATGTGTACACGTGCAAGCGTACGCGTACATTCTCTTTTCTACAAGCTCGTCTTTTCGGGGTAATCGTTGTACTCGTTCGCCTTTCGCCGTAAAATACTGATTACCCATGTTTCTCGAGCCTTTTTAAGCCCGAGACGTACGTACTATACTTGCCCGGCTAATGGAAGAGCAACTCGAGTTTGTGGCTTTCCGTTTCGCTCTCTTGCTTGGGCGAGCTATCCCCGGTGAATTTATCATTTGCAAAAACTCAGAGGCGATCTTTGCTACATTGGCTTGCAGCAGCACTGCATCGCCGATATAATAATGAAGATTTTTTTTGTTCGAACTCAAAAGCGGCAAAATCTTCCCTCTTCTGTGCGATAAATTTTTTCGTGGGAATAAAAACGGTGCAAATGGAATTTCACGTCCAGCAAAAGAGACGCTCTTTAAGTTTGTCCATAAAAACAATTGCACTATAGCGACCGAGCTATACCATACATTCAGCAGCAGCAGGCTAGCAGTGCGATAAGACAGCGGCAGGTACGCGCGAGGGTGGAAAGAAAGAAGGAGAAAAGCCGGGAGGCAAATCGATGTGGACTATTTTTGATATTTTTCTTTATCTCCATAAAATACACTCGAAGGATTTTTATTTGAAATTTATTAGTCGGTAAAGCGCACTTTATCATCCTTTCTCGGGGTGACGCGGGCGCAAGGGCTACATTAAAACGAGAGAGGGCAGAATGACGCGCTTATATTTATAAACAGCACGATTGAAATATTTCATTGCGAAGTACGACGGTGGCAGCAGCAGCGAGAAAGGAAAGACAAATGTGCGGCACGTCAACGCAAAGCAGCTTCGTAATAATGCCTTGCTTGTATTGTGTTCGTGCCTCGCGCCAAAATAAGTCGCTAGCTTTCATGAGTAAATTGACCACAAATTGTGTGGCGTGGCCGGCTTGTTATTTTCAAGCCGCTTCTTTCTTCGGGGCCGCAGCGTGGCCTTTTTAACGAGTTGCAGGATAATACAAAAAGGAAAAAAAAAGAGAGAAACATCCGAAAAGCTTGGGAAATTAATGAGATGCATCGCATCGCCTAATTAAGCGAGTAGCGTCGACGTTTTAGCTTTCGATCGATGCGCTCGGCGTATTTTCGACGATGCTTCGAACGCATCGCTATATACGTACGTCCTGAGACAGGAAAAATAGAGAGAGAGAAAGTCAACATCGCTCGAGAGTGTATACTTGCCACTCGAGTAATATAGCCAGTGCGCGAACAAAAAAGCCGAGTGGAAGCCTCGAGTCTCTACTACGTTTATCCAAGGAGCTTTTTCTCCTTGCCAGCGCGCCGCGTCATATTTATGCCGCGGCAACATTTTAGGTATTCATCGCGTCTCTATATATATAATGTGGAGCGGCCCGTATACTATATAGCCCGTACGCTGCTCGCCATAAATTACCAGGTGTGTGCACGCATTTCGATTTCGGTCGCGCGCAAACTCGCTCGCTCGTCGGCTGCCGCGCATCGAACGCGTCCCTCGCTCTTTTCACAGATTATTCTCTGCGGCCCACGCTATATATATACGCCATGTACAAAGCAACAGAAGCAGCAGTGGGCGTATGGCTCGAGCGATATGAATAATGCATAGGAAAAAATGCGCTAAATAAGCGCATTTCCCATCATCGTCTTGGCGTCGTTCGCTCGCAGCTTGGCGGTGCAGCTTGGGTGTTTGTATCGGGCATTCGACGGGAAGGAGAGCACGAGTTCTCGTCCCAACGGCTTTATGACCCTCTTTACGTCAACTTTTTTTTCTCAATTCCTCGACTAGTGAGGCCTTCATTTATTTGCATTACGTTTCTATTGATAGAGACTTATTTTCAACTGCATAACGCGCCAAAATCCAAGTCTTTTATAATATTTTGAGCGACAGACGAAAAACTGACTTTGGCATGTTATATCCAGTTAAGTAGACAGGATTTTTGCCTTGCGATATTTTCAACGTCTTCATCCAATCAGAAAAAAAACCATAATAGTTATTGGGTACTAAAAACTGCTTTACATTAGATTGTCAGTCATTGTTCGTCACTTTTCAAGTCCTGGTGAACATAATTGGTATTTTCTTAATGATAAAAAATTACTATAAGTCTCACGTATTTGTTTTTTCTCGTTGCTGTTTTGAAAAATGTGATTTTTGAGCGAATAATACTCACCGTCTATGTCGATCTCCTCAAGCATAGTGCGAAGTTCTTCGGCCCTGGCGAATTGTCCAAGAGAACGCATGACCCGGCCAAGCTCCTCCTTTGTGATGCTTCCGTCTCCGTCTTTGTCAAAAAGCCGGAAGGCCTCTCGGAGCTCTGTGGACAGACGCGTGCAGCGTATGCTCATAAATATGTCAGGTTATGCTTATTGTCAATTAAGCGAGATATATACTATAAGTATCGTAAAAATTGAAGGATTAAAGTTTGAAGTTGTACGTGGATATTAAACAAAAAATTATCCTGCCTCGAAAATGTATGCAAAACCGTGATTTATGAATCGAGCCGTGCTGCCACTGAAGCGAATTTAATAACCGCCCCTGGAACGTGCGTATAATTTTAGCGCCGCTGATTTACGTTTTGGATTTCAGTTTTCAAAAATTTTCATATAATTGCTATTCGCTGCAAGGCCTTAAAAAAACTCTAGGACGATTTGTTAGTCTATCTAGGATATCTTTGAAAAAAAATTAAATAAATAATTTTCTCGTAGGTCGTGCGAATATATTTGTAGCACAGGTTTGTATCATTCATAAATTGAACCGCGAATGAAAAAGTTTCTTCGAGCGGCAAATCTAGCTGCTGCGGACGCAAATATTACTACGCAAGAGTGTCGAGGCTTAAAAAGTTCCAGCTTGGGCTCTGTGCATATTTCATTTTAATGGCAGCAAATTTACTCAACTTTTACAGGGCGAGTGCGTGCACGCGTTAATAAAGAATTTTTTACTTTCAATTCCAAAAATGAATTTGAAAGCTCTTGGTCGCAGCTTTAGATAATCGCGAGATCAAACACCAATTTCAGGTCGGGAATTCTCGATCGTAAGCACGCGTCGGAAGTAATTTTACTGACGATGCTACACATTGTTGAGGTAAACATTTTATTTTATTTTTTCATTTTACAGCGCAAAATACGTGCTCGAGCTGTATAATACATGTGCATAAATAAAACGGTCCTTGCGAGGCCGCAAAGTAGCGTCGCTTGTTTAATACACGCGTGTTCGGCCATCGAATGGTACGAGTCGGGATCGGTTTCGCGTTAAACGCCAGGGCACCCCCCTTTTAATGGCAGCTCGTTTCGCACTCGATTGCATTCTCACGTATAGACCACGGCATTTATGTGCAAGTTCGCAGGCGCGCACCCGATCTCTCGATTTTTTACACTCGCAACTATGTACGGCATCGAAAATCGTGTAAGCTTATGTCTCCTTTTTTTCTCGACCAGACAAGAGTTAAGCAATTTATTTATGACTTTTAATTATCAACTATATGGGTAAGGTAGCAACAGCAAAGTACACGGAAGAGTCACTCGCAAAAGCATAAATTCACTTTATATTAGATGTTTAAGGCGTTTTGCGCCCGCTAAGAAGAAGCCGGAGTGTAAGTATATATATAGGCGCTTTCGCAGGTATTATGAGATCGAAATGAATTATAAGATTAAGCCAGAGCATAGTTAGCTCGCGCTAAGCGCACCGGTAACCTTTTTCTTGCACCTCTCGCTAATTACGGCACAAAATCGTTATTATTTAATGCGTTTAAAGGCAAACGATCCGCAATTCTAGCGGAACTTACAAATGGATTTGGTCTATCTATTGTGTGCTTACTATCGTTCCATTAGCCTGTTTAATGTATCGATGCTTTAAATGCGATATTTTAATAGAGCTACGTCCGTTTCCAAATTGAATTGCGTCGAACTCGTGGACCTCCAGTCGTAAATAGACTATCCATATATGTTATGCGGACGAAACATATCTATCTGCTGTAAAACCCGATGCAGCTAATGAATTAATTCCACCTTGTCTCTGCGATATTAATCAACTCTCAAAGATGTGTAATCCTGTGAGCCGCTCGTGTACACGCGAGCCCCGAGCGCGCGGAAAACGTAAATCCGCTACGCACACATAGATTTTCACGAGGAAAATTAATGAAACGCGTAGCTCGACGTAAGCCATTACGAGTACTGTACGCGAGATTCACGAGCCGAGCGAGATAGAGAGAGGGAGCCGCATAAAATTGATACATTTTCAGAATTTTGGACACACGAGGAAATGGGAGGGAGAGCGAGATACGTGAGTCGCTCTCTTCGTCGCGCTGTAATATCACCACACCAGGACGTTGATGCATCTATATCTGGGCTGCAGTTCGGCAAAGTGGGAGAAAACGTATATATAGCAGCGGGTTAATTACATGTTGTTAGAGGATATGCTGCCACTGCTGCTGCACATGCAGTATGTAATGTAATTGATCGCTTTAAGCATGGCATCGGCATAGGGTGGATGGAGATTCGCTCTAGAAGGTGATTTCGTTGGGTAAAGCTCAAGATCATCAAACTCTGCAAAGCTGCTATATTTTGGTAATAAAGTGCGAGAACAGGCAAAAAACATGAGCGGCATTTTCTCATCCCGCGTGTGTACTCTTGTACTTGAATTTCGTGTAATCGCGCTCTCTTTTCAATTTTGTTTTCTTCTTTCTGCTCGATTATCGCTTTGTTTTTTCGGAGGAAGGAAGCTTAACGCGCTCCGAGGTTCTCTCTCGTATACCCATCGCAGCTCCGGTGTGTTTTGCAAACTCTTTATTTATCTTGTCTTGGCTGAATTTCAGTGAGCGAAACAAACTTTTAGCCGCGTATTTTAGGCACTTGTTGCGTGAAAATTTCGTTTTCTCTTTCTGCAGCTTGGCAAGCGCATACGCAGCGATCTATTTGATTTGCAAAATTTCCAAACGCAGGCGCAAAAACAGAGACAAAGATATCGCGCGAATTCTTTATTCTTCCTGCCTAGTGCATCTCAGAGGAAAAATATCCGAGGCGGAAACAATGGCGTGCAGCCTGCCTCGAAAAAAAGAAGAAGAAGAAGAAGATGAAAAAAAGCAAGCACCTGAGTGTATCGCAAACGATAATAACCGAACTGGGAATTCCATTCAACTGAAGCAGCGTGAAAAGTTCCATTATGAAGTATAAAAATCTGCGCGCAGCATCTCTCTGTTTCTAGTGCGCGAGTTGCGTGAAAAGACACTTAGCAACGCAATAATTCCTTTTTCTGCGCTTAGCGCTGGCAGGAATAAAAAAAATCTAAACTCGGAAAGATTCCCAACGCACACACTCGGGCGCGATACGAGCAAAGGAGGGGTAGGGGGGGGGGCAAAGAAAAACTCGACGCGCATGCAAATTGAGGATATGGCATATCTCTATTTTTTGTTTTTTCTCGCGCTCGCATTCCGCTGCTCCGTGTGTGCACCACGTAGCAAGCTCGAATATATGGATATTATATCGCGCGAGGCCGCCGTGCGTGCGTACGTGCGGACCGCGGCTCGTTGCGTCCAGTTGCGTGTCCAGTTGCGGGGGCCGCGCGCGATAAAACTTGATTGTACACACGAAACTAGAAGTGCTTTCGAGGCTGCGCTGCGCGCTGTTATCGTCGACGCTCGAAAGTATAGCTGCAAACTGACCATTGAATAAACAAGCCATCGAAATGTTCATCAGATCGTCCGTCTCTTTCTCTCTCTCTCTCTCTCTCTCTCTCTCATTGGGCGATGCGTGTGGTACGGCCCATACACTATCCTCGGAAATTGCATTAGCTCTCCGAGGCGAGCAAAAGGACGTATGGTTTATTCGTCCGTCTGAATCGAGTATGTGTGTGTTTGCGTGTGCCAACGTATTTACGTTGCTATATAGCGCTACTCACGACGACGACGAGCTAGAATGGGAAAGAGCTTGATGGTTTAAGCTCGGAATTGGATTTTGAGAAGGGCTAATCCAGCCGGGCATATATTTATCGATTTGATTAGGTTCGACCGAACGACGACCGTTTGATGTTATTGCGACGATGCGGTTCGATCGATTCGTCGCGCAGTCGAATTATCGATCGACTTTGCCAACTACATTATCTACATATTTACAAAAGCTCAAAAGTTGAAGACAATTTACCTTTCATTTGGGCCTTGGGGATGTTTGGCTTCTTGAGGGCGAGGTTGGTCATCAGCTGATCCGGCATGTGCGGCAGGTGGCTCGCTTTGACTTTTGGGACGGCAGCGGCAGCGGCGGCGGCACTTCTGATCTCCTCGTAGCTGGACCTGTTGGCCGCCGCGGCCGCCTCGACGCGGGAACAGCATGCCTGCTCGGCCGAACGTGGTGTGTGCTGTAGTGCGTCCACGAGAGCCCCACGCAAGTAGGACCGAGAAAAATAAACGTTTAGTCGCTGATGAGCTAATGAAAGACAAATAGCGCGAAAAGCCAATCGGAAGCGGGATTACCGAGTGTCGGCGATATTGTTCTTGAACTCGGCTCGACAGGCCAGCAACCTCGGCAGTCTTTTCAGGGCTCGGGAACTCGTACTCGGAGTATCTAGGCCGTGGCGGCACGTAATCCTTCCCCTTAGGCAGTTCGTAGTTGGTAGTCGTCGTAGAAGCCACTGGCAGTTTGCTACTGCTGCTCTTGCCGGCGATTTTCGGTAGCTGAGACTCGGCTTGAACTTTGTAGCCGCCTACGATTGGCTGCTGTTCGACCTTTGCCTCGTCTGGCTCGAGTCCCCTGACGTTATCGACGCTCGTACTCGTGCTCGTGCTCGCCGTGGCATCTCTAGTGGAGAATCTGCGAACGTTCAAGTGATCGCTGATGACGGACTTGAGCGAGCCGACGATGTCCGAGGGCGACGCTACCGAAGTGCTGCGACGGCTTTGGCCGGCGCCGAGCGCCTGTTGCTGCTGCTCGGCTTCGTCCTCGTTCGATGTTGTGCTGCTCTGACGGGTCTGCAACAATACGCCAATTATTTTAGCTTGCCATATCTGCAGCTCGTTGTCAAGCGCGCGCCCGCTCGATGCATAGTTTTACCAAGTTTACGCGGTTTATAATCTTATGGAGGAAAGTTTTCCCAACCGAAACGCATCGCGCCTCTGCTGTGCTATCGATACTCGGTTAATTGTTACGCGCTCGATCTGATGCTCCCCGGCAACCGTATGATTTCCGTTTAGCCGCTGCGGCTGGCAAACAGCCCAACTTTGATTGTACATGAATAAGTGATCTATACGCGTGGCAAATATGAGTCGGTTGTAGCAGCTCGTGCGCCCCCACCTGTGCATTATTACACGATCGGCTACAAATGCGCTTTAAACTTTGATCGATTCTCATCTCTCTTGCGCGCGCACGGGGGCTCATTCGTTACGTCAAAAATTTTGTAAAACATCCGAGTAAACAGCATTATGGCTCGGCGCCGATACACAGATCGAGCTTGCAGCAACAGAGCGGAATTGCGCTCGGCAATGGCACGTGCCACTGAGCACGCGTTCACTTTTTTCGATTATTCGATCGGAAATCTGCGTACACTCGCTCGATGTACGCGTGTATACAAACGCGCGCGCCGAGAATCGAAGGAAAAATACACGCAGAGAAAGAGAGTCGTATACCTATCTGGTCGGGGATAACAAACGCGCGAGCATTCGTTATAGTCGGCTGCGAGCTTGCGAGAGCGGGTAGTAGCGCGCCGCGAATGCACACACACACGCAACGCAGGCAATCATTTCTTTGATCCGCGCGCGGCATATGAATTCGACGGGCCACATGCACGTGCTTCGCTACGTGTGTATAAAAATACACATTTGACAGCTGAGTACGCGCGCACGTCGTATACAAATAATGGTATAATGTATACACCGGCGTCACGTTTTCGATTGAACTTTTTTATTTTCACTCATCCGAAAGCTCGTCGCGTCTAAACAAACTGCACTTTTATTTCTGTATGGGGATGGGAAACGCAAACGTAGCTGCTCTTAGCAAAAGCTCGCTTGACAGAAATGGCAGAATGATTTTTCAAAAGCAAAACAACGAGTGAGCTGCGCGTTAGGTTCGCGATGTAGGTAACTTGACGCGTCGTACATAAATTGCAAAGATCGGCCACCTGTAGCCTACGGCAGCAGCAGCAGCAGCAGCCGATAGATTAACATCGAAGTACTGCACTAAACCTCCGAGTCGTTATTGTATGGCCTCTCCCGGGCGCGCTGCGGAATTTAACCGACTCAATAGCTTTTATACTTTTCCGCAGACGCTGATATGACTACACGCCAAGCTGCTGCTGCTACCTATGGCGAGGCTCAAATTCTATCAACGGCGCCGCGTGTGCGTCAATCGAATCAATCCGAGCTCGACGCAACCGAGCTTTTACATGTCCTAGCCGCCAAGCGTGTTGATGCATACTTGTTTCAAAGCAAACGTAGGAGGGAATTTCCTGCTCGTACTCGTTCTCATCACATCAGCGTGTCCTTTGTGGATTTATTTCATTATTTTTCCAAGCTCAAGCTAGCGTCAACACAAAGACTATCACACGACTACGCGTCTACCTCGTGCTGTAATCAAGCAAAAATTACACGTTCCTCAACTCGAACGCTGACGAAAATTTATCAAATTTCCCATATTCACGAGCACTAACGCACAGATTTAATCAGTTTTTGAAAACACCCCGACACTGTGAAGTATAATATCTTATATATTGAACAATAACGCGCTAAACGGCTGCTAGTCGCTGGAACAGAACATTTTCATAATTTCACAAGTATAGCGAGCGAGTCTGAATGCTATAATAACCATCACTAGGGAACATTGCAGAAATTAAGGAATCTGCCGAGGTTTGGAGAGAGAGAGAGAGATAGAGAAAAAGAGAGGGAAAAAAGAAAAGCATAGATGCGCCGAGATTTTCATTGGTACACGGCGGTGCGGGCGTTTCGTTAATTAAGGGTCGCAAGCTCGCGCGCAGTGATGTAGCGCGTTGCCGCAATCGCGATAATGGCTTTCGGGGCCCTCTTTACGGAATTAAAAAAGGCCAATGGTTGCCACGTGCAACGGAATATGCGCCAGCTCAAACGAATTCGGACTTTTGCTATACGAGATCGATATAGATATGCGCGCCGCAAGCTCGCGAGAGCTTTTTCATCTTTATAGCGCTGAATAAGCCCTGATGTCGCAGCGTGTTTTTGTTCCCTTTCACTCATTACATAAGACCATCAATCCTCGTTTATTCGCACCTTTTCTGACTCATTCATTCGAGGCCTCGAGCTTGCGCAGGCTCTTCCTTTTTTCCGCACCGCACAGTCTCTTTTGCCCTCGATTCTATCACGTATACATTCACCACATCGATTCTCGTGTTTGTGTAATTTGAATCTCTCGCGTTCTAATGATTAAAGTTAGCACAAAGTTTCGTGCGAATTTCATCGAAGACACTGCGAGCGTCTTTGGCCAATCAACCGAGCGCGAGAACTCTCTTATTAGCAATTTCCAATCACAGCTGCTGTGCCGCGCTTCGATGCAGCTTCCCTTGGAGCCAAAATCACTGCATATAGATTCGCGCGGATATCTTTGTTTTCCGAGGATAACGAAGCAAAAGTTTCTTGCCCCGGCATAAACGAATAATAGAAAATAACTTTTAATGAAAATGTAATGGTAACCGTTTTTTTTTTAATTTTTTTTATCCTTACAAATCGAAGTTTTGTATTCTAATCGAATTAATTGTTACAGCGTCGTAGTGCAATGGTGTGAAGTAGTAGCATCCATGTTGCACGCGCATTTCAATATTTGTTCAAAGTCTAGGCGCGAGATGAACGTGTTTAGTTTACAGCAGCTGGGGAAATACAATTCGTAAACAAATGTGCAATAGTTAATACGTACACATTAACTTGAGAAAACTGGCAAGTTTAAATTAGTTCTAAAGTGTTGCACCGAGTCTCGCGTAACTTGAAATAAGATAAAGTAATGCGAGTATTGCAAGTCGTCGTAGAGCGACCTATGGCAAGTTTCGTTTTATTACCTTATTTCCAGATAATGCAGATTCCATTTCGTACAATTTCAATGTGAGTCAAGTCGTTGCCGCTGCGCACACTGTGAAAATTCGAACGCACTCCCTCGTGAGCTCACCTTTTCCCGAAACTTCAATTTTCGCTACAAATACGAAATTTGGCCGATCGATGGTCGTTTACGCTCGGCACGCCAACGCGTATATGTCAATTGTCATTTCCGTTATCACACGCGCGCGCGTTTAATAAGCATCATCCGCGCGTCGAGCATCGACATTCATTTCCGAAGTCGTTTATGATCTCGAATCGATGAATATGCGATACCGCATTATATTTTGTCTCTGCTATCTTTTGATGTTTGTGCCGATGAGCGGCATATTTGCTATATGTCACGAAGCTAAAGTAAATTGGCTTGAAAATAAATAGAAACAGTTGATTATTATTGTGATTTTTTTTGTTGATAAAAAGTGACTGAGTATACATGCGGCTGACTACTGCAAACGGAAAAACAATTTCAAGCTCCCAGTAGATCTCGCCTCCCTGGGGATAAATCTGATTGCATTGTCCAGATGAAATTTCAGAATCGATAATCGGAATGTTTTGTAAATAAGAAAAAAGTCCTATGAATAAAGAAAGAAAGGGGATAAAGAAAAGGATCGCATCGCGCACATGCCCAAGCAAGTAATTCGTAATCTCGTCGGGTATTTTTTTGTCGGTTGTGATTTAAGCAGCGCGTGCTCGATTTGAAAAGCATCTCCCTCTCGAAATTTACGGCTTTTATGGAGGGCATAACTTTGTTTTTCTTTGCCACCTTCTCCATCATAGCCGTGGCCCTGCACGTACTCTACTTTGCGCGTCCGAATCTAATAATAAAGCTCGTGCGCGAACCAAGAGCGAAGCGCTTCATTCACGTTGATCGGACTAGCTGGCGGTGGCAGCGGCGGCCTCTTCTTTTTACTCCGCGATTTTATAGCTGCACTCGAACCATTCAGTAGCGAAAGCTAGCATAGCAATAACATCGCAGCAGCTCTCGCGTACTTGTATAGGCGATATCGAGAGCAGTTCCGTACGATCGAGTTTTTTTCGCTCAAAGCTCGCGCGCGCGCCTCGCGTACATACATATAGCCGTCTATGTACGACGACGACGACTCTTCAGTTCTCTTTTTTAAAGTGCCGTAGCTGCCGGCCATTCGACGCGCATCGCTTGTCTCGTTATACGCCTTCGAATGTGCAGTGCCTTGTACCTACCTATCGTCTGGACGCGCGCGCGACATTAGTCCGACTCTCTCTCTCCCTTGTGATCTTTTCTCGACCTTTAGAAATCTCGGCTCTTTGACCTCTCGACTCGCGCAAAAATTTCAAGCACCTGTTCAAAGCTGTAATAGCACGGCAAGGAGTACGGGTCGTGAGCTGCAGTCATACCTGCCAGGCATCCCTTAAAATTAGATAAAAGTCTTCTAGCCCGAGGAAAAGTCCGCGGGCGCAACGTCCTCGATAATAGCTCATTCGGTCGGAGCACACGCCAATCGATACGTCGCTAGGTGTAATTCTTTAAAAGCTTTTATTCCGATACAGTTAACGGGCGACACGAGACACGCCGAGTGAAAAAGCTCATTAACCCATCGATATCAGCCGTCATTCGCTCATACATTTTCGCTTTAATTTTCACACCTATAACACGAGGCCGTCAAACGGAAATATTTCCCAGAGATAATCGGCGTCTGCATCTCTAACAGCTTCGAGCGATATAAATGCAGCCGAGGAGATAAGAAACTATTCGGGCATCTGCAAACGCGCAAAGCAAATTTCAAGCGCAGACTCGTTTAGGCCTGCAGTCCCATGTACATATATTCTATCTCTCTCTGTCTCTCTGTCTCTCTCGCCGGTAAACTTTGATATATGAGTATAGACCTCGGTGTCGCAGCTCGTATGCACACGATGCCAGTTATATATAGGATGATAGTACGCACGTACGTACGCAAGCACATAGACGCGCTGCCGAGCTTTGTTTTCGTCATGAAGCTTAGAGCAGCAACAGCAGCAGCACACACATGTGAATGCAGTGGCTGGTCTGTGTATACGTGTGTTTATATGCTGCACGCGGCTGTATTATGGATCAGGCAGAGGCCCTTTATTATTCATCTCACTCTAAATGGCATAGGCCAATAGGCAGTGCAGAATGAGGGAGAGAGAGAGAGAGAGAGTCGGAGCGAGAGAGACAGACAAAGGCAAAGCAAAGCTCTGTTTACGTCGTGTAAATTGCGCTGATGTATACGTTTCCATCTAGTCCGCGTCTCTCTCTCTCTCTCTGAGTGTGAATGTCGCGTATGGCAGAAGTTCATCTAGAGATATTTTCCACGTATTGTTGTTCACCAGAGGAGGAGGAAGAAGATTCGTTGACTTTTTTTCTCGTATTCAGCGGCAATCAGTCCTGAGTGCGCCGCTACCGCCTGTCTCGGGGCAGCTTGCATATCGACCACGACATGTAAAAACATGCACCTCGTTGTGCATATATAATTTTTTATATAATAATGTTTAATTACGATCGTAACAAAGGTTAAGGAGAGATTTAATTACCGTTGGCAGGCCGGGGGTGGCTGTTTCCCCTTGAAATGTTAATAATGCTACGAGCGAAAGCTAACAGCGACTAACGCCTTCGTACATGTTTCAGTGGCGGATAACAATGTTGGACTCGCTGCAATACATTTTCAAATCCACACGGGTGTAGTTCACACAAATTAAGCCCGGAAACATTATAAATTTAGTTAAAAGGCTCAAGCAGTGGCACTGCCAGCCCTGGCACTGCGTGATGAAGCTAAGCCGCAACTTTGCGAGCTTCAATCCTCATAAGTACCCATGTGCGAATTAAAAATTGTATAAAAAAAAAACAACAAAAAAAAAGAGATAAAAAGAAGTCGAAACCGAGTCGATTTCAAGGTCTTTGGCAAATAGTCGTACGTATGTTTCAAAGGTAATTCACTTTCTTGTCAAGTAAATATGTATATACACAATTGGCAAAACTTTTAAACTCCATTTATTATGTACATTCAACGTTCAGCAAGACGGTGGAATTTCTTGAAACTCTAGCCTAGCAAAATTGGTCGTGCACGTTCGACTTTTCTATAACTCAATGATGGAAACTTGTGCACGATGCACTTCGTTAAAAGTACACACACACACACACACACACACACACACACACACACACGTGTACAGCGAAGATGGAAGTTAAAACAAACTGTAAAAGTATCGCTGCGAAGATCTTAGTTTATTATTGAAATATACCCAAGAGCTAATATCCAACATGAATTACTCATTCATGTTACATTAGAGGAAGTAAAGTTTGAAAAATAATTTCAATCTTTTTGCATATAAATACGTCAGTTCTGATACAGTTTAACGTTAAGCTCGCTGCTAACGATCGCCTTTTATTGTAATCATTTAAAATAGGCGATCTTGCTACTAATCCGATCTCGATAAAATGTATATATCTCAAGTCGTTCGGAAGCCCGGAGACGTATAGCAGACTCGCGACAAAAGATTAATTTTACAATGCGATAGCTTTCGTTATATCGTTCGAGGCAGAAGCCCTTGCCATAATCTCTCGACTCATAAATATCAACGAGCTCCTCGCGCCTGGCAAGTCGTATATAGCTTATTCGATGAATATATATCGTGTTTGCCGAAGTAGCAAAACTTCTCTCCCTCTCTCTCTCTCGGGCGCGCTGCAGAGAAGTTATCAATAAGACAATTCAGCCCAACACAACAGACCGCAAAACCCATTACTATATCTATCTACGTTATGCACACAAATATACACACGCGCTGGCTTCGTAAACATGTGCAGCTGCAGAAGCGAGAGAGAGGAAGTGCGAGAGCGCGAGCAAGGGAAAGAGAGGATTTGATGCGCCAGTTGCGGCCTGTATACATAACACAGAGTACACGCGGTACTTAATTGCCGTAACTCTTGTAGCGCGCATAAGAGCAGTTAGCCGAGCGTAGCTCCAGCTGCACACTCTGACCATGAATTCTGCGCTCGTGTCGGGGGACTCGCACTCTGCACTTTTTGCATGCTCGACTTTACTCGCTCGCCTAGATTCTTGAGACTCGAGACATAATTTTCAACTCCCCCAACTGCGTGGCCGCTTTCATCTCGTTTTAAACGGTCAAGTTGCGTAACAAAGTTACACTCAAGATTTCCCTCCCTCGTCAGCGTTAACGCATGCAAGCGCTCGAAAGCTCGGCCTCGTAAATGCGCGAATGCAAGAGATATTGACTTTTAAATGCGTCAGAAGCACCCTTTTTTCTCATCTGAATGAAATGGAAGGCTGCCTCTTTGAAAGTAGATCGTAATTAATGTCAAGATTTCTGCTGGGCGTGTTGCTCGATCGGAAACGTAGCTTTTAATGAAATCAGATTTTTCCGCTTACAACACGCATCGATGGACGCATGGCATGTCGAAGTAGATCGAGCCGATGACGAGCAGCTTATTTTTTAATTGGCCGTAATTTATTTAACTCTTCACCAGTCGGTAGTAGCAGGATTTTAATGCAATTTACACGTACAAAATCCGCAAACTTTTATTTGCTTTTTCTCTCTCCCTCCCTTCCTCTCTCTTTCCATCTCTTTCTCCCTCGACCTGTGTGTATTTTTCTTTATTTCAGTTCGAGGACTCGGCTGTTTGTTTAAGTAGTTCGCGCAACTTGCACAATGAATATAAAAGCGCGCGAGCTAGCATTTTAACATGGTATTCTCTTTTTACAAAAAAAAGCTTTCTCCTCGTACGCAGCCATTGTAATAAAGAAATATTCGAAAAATTTTCGCGCTTTATCCAATTTTGTGTGCTATAGTAACAAGATATTTCTGAACATTTTACTAAAATAATTATCATATGTGCGAGGAAATTTGAGAACAATTGGAATCAACTTTATCTTTGAGCCACCTCAGTTTTTAACCCGTACCGTTTTTTTTAAACATACTTCGCATTATATTATCCTTAACGCTGAAAAATTTTGATTAGTGACCACAGACATATTAGGTTTTCATGTCGTAAAAATGAGCAAGGTTCCGTAGCTGCAAAATCTAAAAAGAAAAAAATTAAAATATGCGTTGATATCAGATTAAAGCTGGTCACTATTGAAGCCACAGTCATTATCACATTAGATAAATTCTTCGCGTTCATAAAATGCTTTTACTCGTGTTATTTCCGTCAATTACTCAAAAATTCATGCTCTTCCGATACCATACACTAATTAAATGAAAAAAAGATGAGACACTTGGACGATTTCTTGATTACAAGCCTGGCATACGTATATAGGTAGTTCAGGCGAGCGTTGAAAAAATGTATTCACATGCAGGAGCAATAGCAGTGCACGGGCTCGATGCCAAGGCATATGCGAGTGACGAAGATGAGACAAGGTCGCTAACGAGCGAGAGCTCGAACACGGAATGAAAAAAAAACGAGCTCGAGTCGCGCAAAATAAACGAAGTCGTGTAAACTTGTCAATTAAAAGAGTCGGAATTAAAAGTGCTACTTTCTCTCTTTCACGATCCATTAAATCGTCCACCCCCTCGTGGCGCGCATGTATTCCGATAGACAGTGGCGGAGCGCAGAGCTGGCGTTGGAGTCTGCTCCAATTTCATCGATGCGCGCACTGCACCGCACATCTTATACAAACTTTCTTATCTCCTATTTTAACAAATTCCCATCTGCTACATCTTGAAATTCGATTCCTCGCCGTGTATACGTGTGCGTGAGTATAGATTGGCAGTGGTGTTGGGCAAGGTGGGGTACGTCAACTCGACACGGCGTCTCCGTCTAATTGTTGTAGGCGCGACGACGACGACGACGACGACGAGCGTCAAAGTGTCAGGCAACTCGTACGCGCTCGAGCACACCGAGTTTGTATGGCCTAACGACGAGTCGTACTACTTCCAGACCTGCCAAACGCGGCAATTCTCTCCCGAGCGCGTGAGCTAAACTCATCTTTGCTTAAACGAGTTTCTTAATATTGTTGCGCGTGCACACGTATAACCATAACGTCCGTTACAACCTTTAATTTTTCTAAGCAAGAAAAACTGCAGGCTACTTCTGCGCGAGCGAGGAACTTTTGCGCTCTCGGATAAGAGATGCCGCCGATGATTATTTTATATACAAAACCATAAAAACAATGCAAGTTGCTGTGGAAAAGGTCGCTTATCTGGAAAGAGGGAGGAGTTTTAACGCTACCTACTTGTTTTCCCTGGCGATTGTAAAAAGTTTTGGCACGGTGACGCGATTAACTCAACTTCTTTTGTATAAAAATCGAGAATAAAGTTTATACTGGCACGCATGTGTAATGTACATCGTCCGGGGTATCACGCACAGTATCGCATGTTTAAGGTCATCGCTGTGTGAAACGAACCTTATTGTTAAATGGTATTTGACGTTGTGGGGGGCTCAACGGCTGGCATACGATTAATATTACTGCCGCTTAAACACAGCTTGCAGTGTAATAAAGTTCGATACTACGTGAAATTGAAATTACACGACGATAATTGACCAGTTAATTAAATTTTAATCTCCCGTTTTGAAATATTTTTATTTTGTTGATTTCAAGCTCTCGCTTCGTGTTATCAATTCGAGAGAGAAAGAGAGAGATAGAGAGAGGCTTTCCAATTCCAGTGTATTACCACCAGAGCCATACGGAGCAGCCCGCGCGCACACCGAGTATTTACTCATTCACTTACAAGAACACGACGTTGAATAACTTATCGAAGCTCGCAAGTAGAATCGGTCTGATGGAGATCGATTCCCCGTCGTGGCAACGCAACTTTTCTCCCCTCCCCCCCGAACGAGCGTCTTTTATACCCGCGTTTACAAAGATTTATAGAGCTTTCGCTCGAGACTTGCCTTATACTCGTAATATAATTGCTTTTTTCTTCTGTAACTCTTTACATGCATTCGGTTCGCTTGTATATAGAGTTGGCGCTTGTATAGGGATGGATTTTTCTCGCTTTTTATCGGGGGGCCGACGTGCACGACTTACACGGCTACGGTAAAGATGAAACGATAATGTTTGTTCGCATGTTGAGGTAAAACATATACGGGCATTGTGTTTACGCTGACAGCAGGAGAAAATAAAGATTTTTCGGATAATTGCATATTCTATCTACGCATTATTCAATATTGACGATGTGCTTGAGAGACTGCGCGCAGAGGATACGCTCGAGGCGTTGTTTGAACAATTCCTGCCCAGCGTTAAAGGGAGCGTCGATCTTCTTGAGTAAACGCGCCAGTAAATAATTACACAAATTATTTGATGACATTGGCGCGTACTACATTCGAGTCTTGTTGTGGTTGGTTCCCGTTGAATTTCTCGAGCGAAAAATTCAAAGTTATGTATATAAAAGCAATTCGTAGCAAGTTTATGGCGCACATCTTGCGCATACAACTCGAGGCCGTACGCTTGTATGATCCAGCGGCGTTACTTCGCGCGGCCAGTCCGAACTTTTGCGAAACTCCTATAAATATGAACGAATTAGCTCTTTTCAGGGTTATTTATCGTTGGTACAAGTCATTGGATTATGAGGCCGCCGAACTTGCTAGCTCGCTCCACTCGTAAAGAGAAAGAGCCCGAGGTGACGAATCCATAAAGATGCTCGCCTCGGAGAAAGCCTTGCCCACCGAACGCAGCCAAGTTTGCAAGCTCCGAATCGATTGCCCGAGCTTTCGGTCCCGCGCTCGGTACTGGTCGCGAGCGAGTAGTATGCGGGCGCCAGCCGTCATGCAACGAGCGCGCATAGCAGTGGCGTGCGTCGCGGCAGCTTTCAGCTCGGCCAAAGTCAGCGGCGCGAGCGGTGATTTGCGACGGACGGATACGAGCCCTCGGGCGGTATCTTTTCACTTTCTCGGAAGTATTTGTGTACTGCTGGCGCCGCCAAAGGCCCGCACTGCACGCCTGGCCGAACTGCGCTACAGGGGAGAGGAGAGAGAGAGAGAGAGAGAGAGAGAAAGAGCGGAAGCCAGCCAGCGAAAAAAGTATTTGCCCCAAAAAACATAAGCAACGCGAAGCTCTTTGCTTTTACATCTGGGCGACTGAGGGTGTGTGTGTGTGTGACGTCAAAAGTCAAGTTGCGCGACGATTGCTCTCCTCGAGAAATGAAAAATTCCTCAAAATGAAAATTGCATAGGAGGAAAATTTCACTTTACGCCCTGAATTGGCGGTACAGTGCAGTCTCTTTGCGAGACATTGGATTAGATGAAAGATCAAAAACTATTACTCGTTGGCTGCAAATTTTATTCCACAACGACTGAAGAATATATAATTCATAGTTAGTCATACATGACTGTAAATTTTAAGAAAATTCTCTAGAAGCATCGTTGCGTACATAATAAAGTCATTACATCTTGGGTTATTTGAGAAAACAGAGCGAAACTTTTCTCATCTCCCAGCGATGTGTTTTTTTTAAGAACCCGTGCGTCGTTGCAAGGCAAAGAAGACAAATAAAGAGGCGGAGTTAAGATTTGTCGTGTCACGCTGCTACTTTTGACACTGCTAATTTTTGAGTGTCACACTCGTGCAACAGTGTCTAGCACTGCCTTTAGGAGTAGTAGTAGTAGCAGCAGCGAGAGGCCATTGTTCGCCGCTCGTACACATAGCTATGGGGTATAAAAGTTTCTTTATTCCACGCAGCTCTTTTCTACCCTATATATATTTTTTGCCGCTGCTCCTCCTCTTTTCTAGCCGGTATTATTGTACAGGCGTCTGAGCATACTCCGCGCACAGTGTGTATATAGTATATGTAAGGCACATCCACATTTAAATGTCAAACGCGCACAAAGCAACTAACTAAGCTTCCGGCGCGCGACTCGCGTGTAGCTGCTTCTGCTACACTTTTTTCTCGCTCTCTCTCTCTCTCCCAGCGCGCACATATCTGGGCCCCCGAGCTGCCTCGAGAACCTCGTTGGATTATGTAAAATTATGTACAGTTCGCCGAGACATTGCTCGACACATTCCCATAGCCCCGTATAGCTATGTATCCCACCCCAATTTATCCCCAAAGGGTAAACAGAAGCGTCTTAAGATGATAAAGCGCTCGGACGTGACCGGAAAGCTCGACGTACTTTTTCGACTTGTTCTTCTTTCGGGGAGCCGATCGTCAATTGGCATGCAAAACTTTATCTATTTCATTCGGGAGGATGGCGACGCGCGATCGATTCTAATTGGATGTATAGCCTCGGCGGAGTTGAAATTGTTCGGGCTTTTAAATTTCCGCCGATCGAAGAGTACCGAAAATCGATCAAAGTTACATTATACATCGGAGGCGGCTGCAGCATGGGTTCTGTCACTCTCTTGCCTTCACCTTTGATTCGTTATATACTTGTTGCAATTCACGAATCGTCCCCCGATGCCCTACACTTTCCAAAGATTTCACGCTGCTGCCGTATGTAAGCATATTGATAGCTACTAGTCGCCCGAGTTCAAAAGGAAACTTTGGGAGTCACGCGCTCCGCTCATTCGCAGTGTTTGCAACTTTCTGCAAGAGCGAGAGAGAGGGAAATGCAGAACTTGAGTTCACACCGGCGAGTGACCTCTATATCCTTATAGCTTTTGCTTCTCATGTATACATCTTTTGGAGAATGTTATATATATACTGATCAAAGCCGCGTGTATACGCAAGAAATTACGCGCCTCGAGTGCGTCGTTATAATGCATCACTCGTAATCAAGAAAATTAAATCCGAACGGCAGTTTCCTCGCTGCTGCTGCATCGAGGATTAAAAAAATGCGAAGAAGCGAGTATCACTCGCGTGCTTAACGACGATCCACTTCTTGGCTCCGCGACACGGAATTAGAAGCGACGGTGACGCATACGCTGTATATAGACGAGTCGAGACAATACACATCGTGCATGCATAGCATGAAAATCCTGGCAAATCTTGGCTGAGGGGCTGCTGCTGCCGCCTCTTGTTTTTAGCCTGGCGCCCGGCGAGAGATCACTCTGCGTTCTGCAGTATACCGTTGATGATGACACGACGAGGCTCTCGCGTTGAAATTTTCATACTTACTCGCGCTCGCTGCTACGCGGTCGAGGTTGACTGTCTAATGAAGCGGCTCCGCTATGCGCCGCCGCGTATACGTATACAGCTCGTGCCACACATACTCCTAGTTGTGCGCGATATATTTTATCAGGCTTTTCTCGGAGCTTTTGACGATGCAGCTGAATATTAAAACGAGCGAGTGCGAGAGGCGCTTCGCGTGTGTGGGCTTGTTTTTGTTGCGTGCTTCTGTCAAATATTATGCGCGCCAAATCCACGCGCGCGCGCGCGACTCAATATTTATGAAGTCAAATATTGCTGGTCGAAATTCGAGCGGGTACTTTGTCGAAGCTCGCGCGTACGCGTGCGAATTACTTTACTCATATATTAGGTGAAATTTTGAGCGGAAAAGAAAAGTTGAGAAATGCCGCTCGCGCGAGTGTGTGTGTGTGTACAGTGGAAGCTAGACGAAACTTATTCGAGAGCTATTTCAAGCCACATAAACCTCCTATATGCTCTCCAAGTAAGTTGGGGAGAAAAAGTCAGCGAATCATTGCGTCGTAATTTCTTGGCCGACGCGTTGTTTTTACCTCGGAGCAGGACAAGTTTTCATCACTTGACTCGTCGATATCTCACGCGTGCTCGCGATCCCATCCAAAGCAGACGTAAAAATGAAAAGCAAACAACTGCAGGGCCAAGAGAGGCAGCGCTCGCATACGCTTCAATTTAGAGCCCATCAAAACGGCAAATGAGTTGGAGTGCGCTGCTCCAGCACTAGGCACGCGCCTATACGTACGGGGCGCTACACGGTAAAAGCAGTTAGAGAAACGCGAGCGAGCGGCAGGCGCGATTGTTCGGATGATACGCGCCTCATGCATACCAAAAGCTCCGTTTCCTGCCGCAGCGCAGCCCAAGTGCGTGAGCGCGTATAATGGACTCTCATTTTTCAATTCAACCGAGAACGCTTTGATGGATACGCCATTGGCAATGCGGCGCGTCTATGGGCTCTTTTTTTATTTTGGCTCGCGACGCGTGTGCATATATGCACGATCTTTCGCAAGTTCAATGATAAAAATTCCAGCTCACGCGACGACGTGTCAATTTTATCGCCGCCGCCGCCGTTGCAGCTGCTGCTGCTGCTGCCACGGAAAAGCTCGTTATTTTTTTTTTAGCTTTTAACATTTTTCATCTCATTTCCCGAGTTTTCGTACTCGTAGACATTGGCCGAGTGTCGAATATGGAATGAACGAGCTACACTCATGCAGTTCTTCGTCTTTATGAAAAAGTCGTGAAATTGAGTTTTTGGATGGCAGAAACTTTATCGTATGCGGACACGATTAGCGTCTAATAAGAAGAAAGCGCGAGGCAGGGAGCATTATTCGCCCTTTATGTATAAAAAGCCACTGAATCTCGTATCACCCGGGGGGGAAAAAAGATCCAAAGCACGCGGGGGGCTGCCGATCTTGCTCCGCTTTCAATATCCAACGGCTGTGCACGCGTGCATGTATCGATAAGCCTTTGATTCGCGCACAAGAGATCCCACACTGGCGCAAAGTCAAACGATTTCGATACACGAATATGTTCTCTCACTTTTTTCATCTCTCCCCAAAGATTACGCAACGTATTTGAATTTTTCAACGTCGGTTTCGACCCCTTTGGCCGCCGGTCTAGCCCAGGTGCCGCTATAGTCTTTATTGCAAGGTAAACGCACGCTCAAAGCTACGGCAGCTTTTTTGCGCCACGGTGTCGTTCGAACGACATCGATAATAACGGCCACTTCAATTCGACTGACTCGATTCGCCCGCGAGCTTTTCAATTAACTTACCCATGTAATTGTCAATCAAGAGTGAAAAACGCGCGTGTAATCTAACGAGGCCACAATCACTCGAATAGACGTGCCAAAAAGTTGCCAACAAGCGAGCGAGATAACTTTGGGCCGCACTACTCGGTATCTTATGACCGATACGTGACGCACTTTAAAAGCTCGTCGTTGTCGTAGTCGTCCAAGATCTTTCTCGCTCTCGTGTATCAAGGACAGGAAACTCGAGACTTGAGCATCTTCCCCAGTGCCTTTGCTTATTAAGGACTTTCTCGCTGTGCAAACGAGTTAAGAAGTACACGCACACGCTGTCGACATCGTTTTGTGTTTTAACTAAGCCGCCTTAGCTTTATCTTGGCCCCGAATTATCCCCAAACACCGCGTCTATATATAATGTACATGTTCCGCCCGCATTTGTCGAAATTCCCTGGAGAGCAACTGTGTGGTGCGTCGCCACCAATGTATTTAGACCTTACGTGCGAAGAATCGAGCTCGAGAGAAATGTATCGAGTCGATTCGGATCGCAATGAATGAAAAAAAAACCCGCGCGCTACCGAGTCGAGATAATGATTAATGCCCCGAGATCTTACTGCCACGGAATAATGGAATATTCAATTATTCGAGACTTCATTTCACGACGATCTCCGGCTCTCTCGCGCGCGCGAGCTTTGTTATAGCCCAAAGCATCGAATTAAAATCGATTCGAGCTGCTAGTCTATTATGTCGCGTGCAGCAGTGCGGGATCAATCGATTTTCTGTGATGGTATAAATTTTCATAAAAAAAATAAAAAAAGAATTATGCAACAAAAATAGTCTTCTTCTTTTACAGTCGTAATAAAAGAGCCGCAAACCTTTATTCACTGGTGCATAAAAAAACAATACCTAGCGCGAGAGAAATGAATATGAAAATAACGATATTCCGTTGAAGTCGATCAATTTGGCACCGGCACGCCATTAGTTGCGAAATCTCGAATACGTGAAATTTCTCATCTACCTAATCGCAATTTAAAAGTCGAGATTCATACGGCGGCGGGGAAGCGCATATATATAGGTGCGAAACGCTTTCGACCTGAATTTTACCTTTCTTCTTTTTACTCCACCCACACAGTGCACGTGCACGTACACACTCGCACACAGACACAAACTCATACAAATCCATTCAACGTACTATTTACGAGATCGTTGGCGCGCGAGATTCAAAAAAAAAAAAAACTGTCGACAGAACCGCTCCTCCGTCCGGTGCCGCGGAGCTATATTATATGCTTCGTTCCTCTTCTTCTTCTCTATTCACGATGATTCTCGAAAGACGGATGCTTCGGTGGGTGCGATATGTGTGTGTCTGCGAGGCGAGAAAAGAGAGCAGTCGCTAAACAGCGTCGGCGCGCACGCGAGCGAAGAAATAGGCGCAGTTCAGAGATTTGATGTATCTCTCTCTCTCCCTCGCTCTTTCCCTCCTCGTGCCTGCTTGCTCGCTTTCCACCACCCTCGGCACTGTCGCCGCGCCTCACCTTTATCGTCGCTCGTCGCAAAGAAAAAAATGTCTCTTTTTATCTCGCCTTAACCCGTAGATGTGTTACGCATTCTCTCTTTTGCTGTACGTGCGGCTGCGGCTGTTGTGTATATAAGTGCGCATTGGAGAAATTAAGGATGACGCGAGCGAGTTTGTGGTACTTTATCGTGGCTCGATTTTCGCTGACGTTGTCCTTTGTCAAAGTCACAAAAATCAGCGATCGACAAGGCTCGCGCGCGTTCACTCGAATGAAAGCTCCAGGCGAGAGACGCAATTTTTCCAAGCTGTACATCTTTATAAAAACGTTCGCGCTAGCTGCATGCAGCACTCCTTGCAAAATATGTATTTCGACGAAGTTAACTTTATCAAAGCTCGAGCAACACTGGTCGAAAACTTTGATTAAGTTTCGAGCGTGAATGCGCGTATGAAATTGTCTTTTACCGTGTGCAAAACAGACAAAAAAAAAAATAAAAGACTTTACCCAAGAAAAGAACACGCATCAGTTTTTTGTCTTTCTCTTAGGGCTCTTTTCGCAGGACTTTATTCATTCTTTCTGCTCAGTTCACAAAGTTGAAAAGAATAATTCGATTAAAGCAATACAGAAAAATTGTCGACGAAGAGAAGATATTGATTTAATCCTTTCAACTTCATTTCCTCTTTCAACTTTTATTTTATTTGATACGTACAGTTATCAGTGCCCCCAACAATCGTACAAGTTTCTAATCAAATTTGTGTAGCATGAAATACGTATTTCGACAATCTTACATCAATCTGAACAATTTTTATGGAAATATCAAGCATTTGTCGATAAACATTCCCAGTAGATTAGTTAACCCAGAGCAAAAGGAGTGAAACTAGCTATTTCAAAGTTCAGCAGAGATGGATACACACACAAGTGGCTACACTAGAATCCTCGTGCAGCAAAGAGGCAGCAGCAGCAGCAGCAGCAGCTCCAGTCAAGAAACTTGCGCGCTATTGTCGATCTCTCAAGTAGATGAATGCGCTGACCCATGAGAATTAGCTGCACACACAAGAGTTGCGCTCGCGCGACTAACAAGTGTATAGATATACGTTTTATCCCGAACTTATCGCGTCTCGCTATATATATAAGCAGTGAGGGCGATTCGAGCGCATAGCAGTGAGTTATTGGTTTGATTGTCGACGCGCGCCCTAAGCTTCGCGCGTGTTTATTCACAGACTACAAGCACCGATGCCTTCTGCCTCTTCGCGACGGAAAACTTCCTTATACCGAGATAAGTCCGTATGAGCTATCGCGAATTCAGTACAGCGCGCGCGGATATATAGCTTCAAAAAGGGATTTTATAACTCCGTGAGTCGTGAAAAGGTGAGAAAAGAAGATTTCCCGCCAATGGAAAGTATCTTGCCGGCGATGCTTTATTCGACGATAGAGCAAGTATTTTTTTTCTTTTCATTTTTTTTCGTTCGTGGTCAGAACACCGAGAGGGAGAGAGAGGAAGGGAGCTGAGAATCGCGGCTTTGTTTTTGCAGGAATTACATAGGATGTGTTCTCGCGTCTCTTAGTTTACTTTGAAAAATACAAGTTTTTGCTGATAAGAGGCGCACACGCCTCTGTCTTGACAAAATGCTTCTCGAGTTTCTCCGAGTTACTTGGATTTCCAGATGAAAAAAGCATCTTCACAAATCGTAAATTTTCTCGATGCAACGAATGAAAGGAGTGTCAACTTCGTGTAAGCTGTTAACTGCCTCTGGCCATTTTTATAGATAAATTAATTTTTTATCGCCAAGCTAGATTAAACATTTATCATTATTCTAGCTTTTAACGAGTCAACAACTTATTTATCCAATAGCGAAAAGAAATGTTTATATTGAAAATGATTTTTTTTTTCATAAAAGTGGGTGACACACAGTTTTAATTAAACTTATACGTTGTGCAGGTATTTTAAGAATTCAAAGAATGTGATTTAATAGACATTTATCAAACTTGGTGGAATGACTGCGAGATAATATTTATATAGTATTTTTTATGGAACTCGAATGAGTGGAGTAAATCAAAAAGTCTGAAATTATTTTTCGAATTTAACGAGTAATTGCCCCGGAATTTGTCCAATTTTTATTTGACCTTTTAGAGTTCGCACTGTGGTGGACATGGAAAGTGTAGTATTTAATTTCTCCGAGGACTCGTTGAATTTTTTTTCTTTGAGTTAAAAATCGAGCTTGCAGCTAAACCTACGTACGTGGCTTTCAACGCTTTTACGCATACATGCGCGACTTTTAAGAAAATTGTTTGGGCGTCGATTCTAAGTAAAAAGTTTGCCACGAGACGCCAAGTTGCTACTTTTGTATTAAAAAAAAATAAAAAATAAACGAAATCAGCTTCAAGGTTCAAATAGTCAATAGACAAGCAAAGTTGTACGAACTTCCGACTAGACAATTATCATCGAAAGTATCGATAATTGCACTCGCATGCAGCAATGACCCACTCGTACTGCCACAACCACACACACCCACACATACTGGAGAGCTACAACTTACCGTATAATCTCGCTCGTTCTCGATTCACTTTTTGCATTCTTTCATTTTTTCGACGATCAATACTACTATATAACGAAGAGAAATACGACGGTAGTAAGGTTTTCATTAAACGATGCACTAGACTCATTTACGAGAAAGTAGGGAGCGTACACGTGTTGATTGCACTGCAGTCAGTGATTATTAAGATAAATAATCGCGTGGCTCTGGGGATGAAACGAAGCCGGAGAGTAATATATAGGAAAACGATGAATTTTCTTGCGATATCACTCCATGCATGACAATTCCTGATTGCTAGAGCTTGATAATTGCACGAAAATACAACATAGCAATTTCGAGCAACCTTATACTACTCATACTGATTTAGGAAGCATACATTTTCCGGATATTTTTAGTCAAAACAAATTCAACTAAAGATTTCCAGCCGACGCGTTTGTCGTGAAGTTTATTTCGACGAATTGTACGGAGCTAAATTGGCATTTCAAAAGCTTACAAAGACTCGAACGTTATATATAGGAAACTAGCATGAGCTCAATTGTACTGTTTTCATTGTAGCAGTTGAAACATTTAGAAAATGTTCAATTACCTTCACCACACAATTGAATACTTCACGACTAAAGCAAATATTATTCTTTAAGTATTTGAATCTAATGAGCTTTTAAATTAAGAATTTCACTTTTTAATGGGCGCGTTGGGCAGGTTGAGGCAGAAATATCAGTGCAAAAAATTGCTACGCTGGACGATCGTGATCTTGCCGCAGCGCACGCGTTCGATGTGGGACTCGGACGCCTGGCCGAGCTCTCTAGAGGGGAGGCAAAAAGAGAAGGAGAGGCACTGAAATCAAACATAACCGCATCCTGCTACTGTGATGATCGTCGAGAGGTCGGCTGTGTGTTGTCGATGCGCTTTTTGCTGCGAGCGTCGAGAAATTCTTCTGACGAAGAATCGAACACGAAAAAAAAGAAGAAAAGGTAAAACAAGTCGAGTTTCGCGTGCCGACTGATTGGCTTCTTTTGTTATGGATTTTTTCAATGTTTCGGCCTCTCTTTCTGTGCCGAAGCTTTTAAGCTCGTGTATGTTTGCATGCAGACGCGGTACACGAAATACCTCAATGCCATTGACCATATCGATTCGAACGGCGAGCCTTTGCAATCGGATTCTATAAAAATCGTAATTTTTCGCGATCGAGATTACGGACAGATGGAAAAGCACATTTGTAAAGCACAATTACCGAGCACGTCTTGATACATATAAAAGAGGAACTACCGATGAGTTGGAAGCGACAGTGATATAAAATCGTGTTTACATTAATATTTTACGCGCTCACCGCACTTGTAACTAAAAGTAAAATAAAACTCGTCGCTGCTGGCGCGCGTCGCGTCGCGCAACGTCGGAACAGTTTTTAATCCTTTGTATTATACCGCAGGAGCAGCAGCAGCAGTGGCTGGTACACAGCGCGCGCTTATGCCGTGTACGCGTCGCATTTAATCAGACACTTTATGTATTCTCAAGTTGCGAATTTCCTTCTGTTTGACTCTAATTGGGTCATCATGATCCCCCTCGGTGGGCGAATTTCTATCCGCCAACTGCTAACCAAAAAGTTTTATCTTAAACAATTTATGAAACTTCCCACTATGAAGCTCTCATGGAAATTCATTAAAATTTTTTCTGCCCCTACGCGAGCCTGAAAGTTGCCGTTTTAACGAACAGCAACAGTAGCAGCTAGCGGCATTGTCTACAAGATCAGAGCTCGGTTGTGCATAAAACAATATCTCTCTAACATTCGCGTGTGGCGCTTATGAGACTTTGAAGCGGAAATCAAAGGTGTATTTTGCTACCGTACTGCCAGGCTGCACCACTAGACGACGAGAGCTCGTGTCGCGCACAATGCGTTTATGTGCATACGGAATGGCAGATGTCGCTCGTTGATTTCGGAAGCACTCCGAGTGTCTCGTAAACGCCAAGCGTCAGGTCCTTTCAGGCCCGCGATATATACACTCCTATCCCTAGTCGCAATCTCGGCTCGCGCGCTGTTTATTTCGAGCACAAAAGAAGCCGAGCAAACGTTTTATACATGCTCCAGCCGTTCGCGAGATGCTTCCAAGTTGACATTCGAAGCGTGACGAACTTGGATTAATTTTAAAACGACGCTAATGTAAAGTGCGTACAGTTATACATACGTACAGACATCGGTCGATTCGCCTGACGTGCACGTCAAAGACCCATATTCATATGCATGTATTCCTTTTGACGAGCAGAAAGTCTCTCAGCGCATTTTCTATAAGGTTTCAATCGGTCGACTGCCTCTGCGTGCTCCGCAACTTCTTAGATACATCCGACTAAAAGGATGTCATGCAGAGTTGGCTGGCCGGAGTCTTACAACTCTCGCGAACGAATAAACGACCGTCGCGCGGAATATTACGTGATTGAGCTTTTAGAAAATTTATACGAGTCAAATAAACACGCGCCCCTTGAGAGAGAGATATGTGTGTTTGCGCGCGCTGTCGAACTGCCTTGTTTTTAAGCATAAATACACGAAAGCTTCGGGAGCTTTTTTTTGTGCTTTCACCCCATTGTGGCGCGTGCAGTAATAACTGTAGCAGTTGCGCAAACAATGTATATACTACAACAGCCTCAATAGTTATATAAGAAATGCCTGTTTTTTTTTCTTTTTTTTTTCAAGTTTCGCGATCGTGTCTGTTTTTGGCGATTGCCATCGGCAAACCCCCGTCTCTGCACACAAAAGCTAAAATGTCGCGAAATAAAAATGAAGACTGCGTTTTCAGTACAATGCCAGGTAAGAGCGATTTCGAATACGCGAGAACCGATGATTATCTGAACTTTTTTTTACACACGCGTGTAAATTTTATGTAACCACGCAAGTACCCGTAGTAAAACGTGCGAAATCGTGGAGAATCAACTAGATCGAATACTTTAGTCTGCGAAATACTCCCAACACATACATTTTAAAGGGGGAAATGAGAGTAAAAAAAGCTCCTACTGGAGGGCATATTTAATTTACTTATTCATGGCATGCAAAAATGTGAATAAAAGTTGTAAATTAGTGTGTAAAAATAATGAAACATAGATACGCGTTTATTTTTGCATTTTTCAATATTCGTGTTAAAATAAGTGAAGAAAGTAGTCAAATTATCGTTTTATTGCTAATATCGATAGTATTTATGACTTGATGTATAAAATTAAGGAAGAAACCTGAGCGAGATTTCACCCGACTGGTTTATCGTGATGATTATGATAATGTACCCAATTAATTACTAACCAATCTAATTTGCTTCTGATTTTTGAAAAAGAAACGAGGTAATGAAATAACTCATTGCACTCATTTAATTATCCACAAAATTATTTGGTTAATTTGAAATTCTCGAAACGTTGTGACTGCGCCGGCAGCGAATACAGTACATTCGAACGCGTAATTATTCCCAAACAGTTTCGTGCTGCTTGAGCGCGCGCGGTCAACGCTTGAAAAATGTTAAAAAAAAGAAACCTTCGGCAAATAAAATGGAAATAAAATGCAAATGTATCGGGGCTCACCATGAGCAGCTTGACCTTGTTAACCAGGGGCGATGTGGTGATGAACTTGTTGAAGGCCGTGACGATTTTGCCCTCCAACCTGTCCTGAGGCTGGGGGCCTCCCGGTTGGGCGCATCCGGGCCCGATGACGCCGCTGCCTCCGCCGCTAGCCGCCGCTACCTCGTACGCCGCGGCCTGCGACTGCTCCTCCTCCTGCGGGCTGTCTTGCCGATGCTGCTTGCGCGACCACAGCACAGCACGTTGCCGACGTCGCCTGCGACGTCGCCCAAACTGGCCGCGACTTTTGACTTGAATTTTTCTTTCGAAATTTTCCTCCCTCGACTCTCAGGCCCGCGCGCGCACTCGTACCCGTATGGCGAGCCTATCGCATGCGGGTGCTCGATTTATATCCGATTTCTCTCGCCGAATATTGGCAACGCGCCGTTAATACCGATTAAGAGGTACGCGCACTGCGATGTACGAGGCTGCTGCAGTTTCACTGGGCACTGATATCTCGAAGGAGACTCGGAACGAGCTTCACCTGGCGCACTCGGAATTACCCCCTGGCGAAAGAAAAAGATCACAGCTGCGCGCGACGAGGAGACAGGTGTGTGGGTGTATGCACACGCAGGATGATGATCGGCACAGGTCGCGAACTCGACTGCTGCGAGCCGTAGCGACTCCATCCACGGATGCTGGGAGTGAATCTGCTGCGCGGCGCGTGTATATACGCGGTAAGGGTGCTGCAGGCCAAGGGGCGTCTGCGCGCCGCTATATACATATTATATATCGTACACACGCGGGGCTATGAACCTCCGCTACTGAGCGAGCGAGCGAGAGAGAGAGAGAGAACGGACAGTGAGCAGCTTGTACTGGCCTATGTATGAACCTGTCTCGTGCTCTGGATAATATTGTACCTATGGACTCGAGAGCAGCGGCACTTCTTTAACTCGTGTTTTATGCGCCGTTATAAGGCTGGACGACGACGACGACGAAAAAACCTCCTTGACGATGTAATTTATACACGCTGGGCGGGAAGAAGCGAGGACGCGCTATGCGGCATGCCGAGGCAGTTTGTCATCGTTGCGATGATCGCTCTCGGGGCGCCTTTATCCCCCTACACCTATAATCCACGACGTTTCCGATTTTACTCGCATTAGGGCTCATCCTCGCGCGCCTCCGCTGCTACTGCCTGTACGTACTTTTTTACCGGTTAAACGTTCGGCGAGATATATTTACTCGCGACGATGAACAAAAAGGTACGCGCACTTACTCACTCCTGATTAATTCCAACATCTTATGTTCCATCTTGTATGCATGTGTACCTAACGTCAAAGGTGTTATCTTAACAAGTTACATTTACTCAGCCTAGTATACTCTAATGAGCAGACACACACACACATGCTCACCTATATACACAGTCAAGCCATTTTGTACTCAAAGCTAAAGGTATATATGAACGCTTGAAAGTGCAACTCGATATATTAGTCGGGGGGCCACTGACATGAAGCTTCCACAGACTATAATATACGTTTGATAATGTTATACAATTTATCGAACGCGCATCCTAATTTTCTATTGATTAAGGAAAAATATGGACGTATTATACGCTAAAAGGATCGAGCGTAATATCTAAATAACTTACAACAATCCGCATTGTTACTTTGATCATGTGGAAATGTTCCAAACAATATATAGCATTGTTAAGCTCGAATCATTGAATTATTTTGGTTAATATCGAATAAGTAGTAGCATTGCTGCTCTTACGCGTTTATTATTGAAATTTCATATATCTCGAAAGCTCTAATGAACAGCAAAATTGCGAAAACTTGTAAGGGCCCCTGATCATGACGGATGTACAATACGCGTGTACATGTATCGGTATTTATGCTCGCTTTCGATTGAATTGATGCTTGCCCCGGAGAAAATTCGCTACTTCGTGTTTTTTTTTCCAACTCGCATATACGAGCAGTGTTCATCCAAAGTTTGTCAAAGGCAAACGAGCGAGTAAATATAATATTTGCAGTCATTGCAGCGTACAGCATAACGTTTAATGCATTGAAAAGTTAAAAGATTTAATTATGCTGAATAAATTTATATATGAGTTGTAACTATTGCATGTCATTACCGACAACAAAAATACATCTAACAGAGAGGCAAACGAGCTCGCATCGCCGAGTAGACGCGTGCACATAAAGTTTTTCTCCCAAATAACTCAAACGATTCGAATGCCGCCATAAAAGTTTCGCTGTCAATGCACACGCGTGTAAAATATGTTTAGGGACAACGAAACAAAACTTATTCGACTGATTTCACAGTTGCACGAGTCTCGCGTAATTTCATTTCTGCGCGCTACTCTTTTTCATTTCCGTCAGAATTCAGCGAAGATTCGAACAAGTGGAACAGGTCTCGGGGAAAAAAAATTGATTCGCTGTATCGGCTGCTTTCTTTAGATTGAGATTTTTCGACGGTGCAACGAGAACTGGAAATTAAAAGGGTAGGCGAAGCTATGTTGTGCGCAGTATACACATCAGAGTGAACAAAAGGTTTAGTTATACTTGCGCGCATGCCGAGCTCGTGTCGAACTATTTGAGCTATTATCGAGATCATCGCTCGCGCACACGTGCAAATTCTCGAATGCTTAAGGAAGAATGGTTAAAGTTGGTTGTTGCGCAGTACGTATACGCGTATTATGCATGCACGTATATACGCGGCAAACAGGCGCGTAACTTATACGGGGATACATATTTATACACGTCGGGTTAATTACTTGAATATTTTTGGCCGCAAGTTCGGAGGAGGTAAATTTTCATCGGTTCACGAGCCGAGGCGTCGAGCTTGGCTCGAGCGAGCGTGTAAGTCGAGAGGAGGTGCATAAAATATATATAGGAGCTGGCGCAGGCTTGCTTCACTGCCGCTGTCAGGACTTGATATAAGATGATTTTCGGGGCGAGCTGTAACTTATTCGCGGCTCGTACGCACTTATATACACGTATATAAAGTTCCAAGTTCATTTGCATGAGGTCTAGGAGCATTCATGATGTAGACATTAGAGGATAACTTGCGTGACACATGCACTCGGCGGTGGCTGCTGCTGCTGCTACTCCTAAACTCCGCCAGGATGAGGGAAATAAAATTATCCTTCGTTGAAGTCTTGGCGCGCGCTCGCCCGAGTACCGTCTCGTGTACGCCCTTTTGCGAGGCACGTAAAAGTATATTTGTGAAAATATATAAGTATTTGGCGCGACGTGTGTGTACATTACATATACGTATACGTGAGGCCGTTGAGTTATTCTACCTGTATATAATTTGAATACACATGCACACGACATCGGAGCAGTGCAGCCAAGCAATCCGACGACGACGACGACGACGACGAGAGGAGAAAATTGACGAGTATAGCGAGTAATGCTCCGTCACGCGGATGATTCTCCTCTGCACCGCTACCTATATAGATAGCTGTAGCTATGCTATACTCTACGTACACACCATAGCAGCTGCCCCGGGTTATCAATTTGTCTGTCCTATTCCTTATCCTCTAGGCTGCCTCTGCCTCTGTATAAGCGCAAATATATACGCGCGCACGAGGCGCGAGTTCACGCACACGGGGGCTTCGGAAATGAGGCTCTAAAGTAAGTACGCGACTGTAACTTAATATAACGTTAATCAGATTTAGCCATTATTTATGACGTGTTGCTTACCTTTCTTTCCTTTTTTTCACAGTTGGTTCGTTGCCTTCGCCAAATTGCCACCTATGTTTAGATTTTTAATGAACTTGTTGAGCATAACGCGTCTGCCTCGGTGCCTTTTTAAGTATAAAATAAGAGCCCTACGTTCTTTTATATTTCATTCGTGATGCAAATTAATTGTTGCGCGAAAATAACTCCTACCCAGAGAAAGCTTATCGTTAAATTGATGATTTATTTTATCACTATTTTATTAGCTCTCGTAATAATTGGTTATTTCAAAATTTTGAACTTCAGTTCACCAGGCTCGTTATATCGTGATACTTTTTGCCAAGACAAGGACAAAAAATGAAACATAATTACACTCGGACTATTCTGCTTTTTTTTAATGTAAAACAAAAGAAAAGTTTGCATTGTTCGAGCTCGACTAAACCCTGCAGGCATAACAGTGTTTCGTTAGTTACCTGAAAAAAAACTTGCTTCCGATGCATTAACGACGCGCAGGACTTGTAAACATTCCTTTTATACTCTCATTATTCAAGATAAATTGATTTTTACGAGAATTCGACGTTACAGCTCCTCGTAATAAATTATAAAAGAAGTATGAAACGACTAGGCAAGGTATACCGTATGTAGCTCGATATGTGACACATGTAAGAGCAGTAAGGTTTTTTTAATAAAGTGCATGTTTCGATCTCTCAAAGCTTCCTTTTACGATCTTATTTATGGCGTAATTTCCGCGCCAATGGTCGCGTTTTGTTCGATGAAAAAGTCTTGATAAAGGTATCAATTATTTTCAATGCTCGACAATATACAAGGCTTTCGATTCAAAGACCCTTTAATCTGTTAAGAAACACTTTTTGTCCGATAGAAAAAAAGTCGTACCAACAAATAATCATAATATACATCTGATTCAATATACTTGTTAGCAAAAGAAGAAAATAAGATTACGGTATTGAAAATCGTAACTTTGATCTTTTTTACGATTTTCGTGTAAGGACTATTTTTAGAAACATCTCGAGAAACCTTTTAACTGATTTATCAGGATTCTATTTTATATGTAAAAAAAACTTGCACACCACCATAATGCCAATTTCAAAAAGATCTTTTATGCTACATAAAAAAGGTTTCCATCACCTAATAAGAATATTTCTCTATCGCAATAAAACTACCAGTTATTCAAGTACTCGTGATGGTGCTGTCCTCTCGTGCTCATTGTAGAAAATGTTCTCTCGGCAAGTACGAAAATATTTCAACCGATCGAGGATGGACGATCAGAATTTTTTTAAAAACATTAGCGCAACAAAATAAAATTCACAAAATATTGTTTACGTCATATTGTTAATCAGGGTATTGAAAGCATATAAATTGTAAAAATAGATTAAAATCAAATTAATCAAAATGATTAAATTCTTGATTATCTTCATTGTTTAAAATTTAACAATGTAATCTAACAATTGTACAATGTTTGAAAGTATATGACAATCCAATATAATAATTACTCATGACAATGATATAATAGAGTTAATACACAAATCAGTCATAATAGATACGGCACAGACGTGTGCTTTATACAGTCATAATCGGCTCTGTATAATAATCGTGACTCGCGTGTACACTCAATAGTACTACCTACACATTAGAGTGCAGACATGCAGGCAGTTGTGCATGAAAGACTATCGTCTGAAATGAGAATGTTCGCTAGAACGGAGTGTTTCAAGCTCACCGCGCGTGTACGACTGCTTGTTAAGGCTTAAAGTAGCTGCGCGCATAACTTTCCTTTGACGATGTACATAGACGTACATGTTACATAGGTCCCCCTGAAAATCAAATATTTATTTAGTTAAGCCCGTACTGGCCCATTTAAACGAGTCTTTTTTTGACGAAAAAAAAAGGCGTCCGTGTGAATGTGTTCGTATACATGCGCTGATCCTTTCATGCATATTGCATAACTCATAATCGAGCTCTTTGATGGGACTAAACGATGATGCGGCTTCAATGAAAGCGGCTCAGCTCGAAAAAAGAATCGGAAATACAGAGCCACGATATTTTAACCAATTGGAAATTGTGAGAGAGACGAGCCCGTGTCGTGCGATTATGCCACTCGTCGATCGTCGTCGAGAGCTTCTCGCATGAGCGCGCCTAAATCCAATTAATCATGCCGGCGATCAGTGCACATATTTCATATCGTACAAGAAGCAAAATTAGAACTTATTCCCGAGATTGGAGCAATGAAAAAAATATGTAATTATTGTCGGATTGTCAGATTTGGAATCGTCTGAATTTTTGAGTGCAGTTCGAAAAAAGCCATGCCTACGCATATCCGCCGTAACGTTTTGAGGTAGTTCAGCATGAAAAATTGAGAACTGGGTTAATAGCGGCTTTGCGCTTACCCGTAAAATAAATAATATATGCTAGGCTAAAGCATTATTTTTTGTAATATGTATGTAAAACTTTTCCTTTAGCCGTAAAAAATACGATTTGATATTCTTTTACATTGGTATTTTTTTAAATATAAGGTACTATCTTCTTCAAAATTCCGGTTTAAAAAATCTCCGTAAATAATTAAATGGCAGAAAAGTATGTGATATGAAAATTGACATTGACTCTGTAGCGTTTTACAGTCACTGTAAGTAGCTTACATACAAAACTCGAAATATTAATTGGTTGCTCTATTGAAAATCCACTGCTCGAAGTTTTGAAAAGAGATGCCGAAAAGGGGGGCCCGTGCGCGTACATGTGTACAACATGTCAATGTGCTAAATTTAATGCTATGTGTGCGAGTGATTACACTAAACACACATAGGCGTATAATACCCACACATCGGTAGGTCGAATGCGCGCATCTGCCGGTACTATATGCTATATGGGCGGCTGGTGGCCGACGCAGCGAGTGTTGCTCTTAGTGAACTTAAAGGTGTATCGGGTGGTTCGTGGCGGGAGCAGACTGTACTATACGGAGCGAGCGGCGAGCAGCTCGACGAGCCGGCCGGCATCGCGCCTCCTTTGCCCCAGTCGCAAAACAGACGCCACGGCAGTCGCTTCGTTTCGCATTTCCACATTAGCAAGTTCGATAACAACCCACACACAATGCCTGAATTTCTCGGCAAGAGGTACAAGCTGTCGACCAGCGAGAACTTTGACGAGCTCATGAAGGCCCTCGGTAATACTCAACCTTTGATTTTGTTTTATCTCTATCTTTTTTCGCTTGTTTTTGTTTTGTTTGTTTTTTTGTTGCTGTTATTGCTACCGTATGCGCCTTTACAGAGGCGTGCCCTATTGCATTATAGGTATAGGTATAGCGTGTTTGCAGTTCTCTATTATAGCTTCATCCTTTTCTCCCGTTGGATGGCGTGATGCTGCGCAGAAACGCTCGGCACATCTGCAATTTGGCGCGTGCGACGATGACGAAATACCGGGATCTTTTTTTTTTGCTACACCTCGTAACCCACGTGGCTCTCTCTGTACGGATTTTTAGCATCAACGCGTTGTCGTCGCGAATCGTGCGTGTGCGTGTGTGCGTGTTTGCAAAGTCTGCTGATTTCGACGCGATGGAATAGAAACGAGTCTCCGAATTAATAATTTACGTTTTAATATTGGAGTATATGTAAAGTTGCCAATATGTCGTATGACTCGTATGCGTGCTTTTTGTCAATATACCTCCAACTTGGCTATTGTTCTCATTCCGCGTATTTAAAGCCATCATAAAGCTCCGACGTTTGCGTGTTTGTTTATCATTTATGGAAATAAAACTACTCGCAAGTCGTAATCGCGAGTGCCATCTCGAAAGCGGTGAATTTTTAATAGAAATCAACGCCTGTACTTGTGTGAAAAGTAAACTTGACCGATCGATACCCACATAAAATATACGGAAACGAATCGAGACTGGTATTTAGTAGGTCGTTGACAAGTTTTCTCCAATCTGGCGGTATAAAATAATAGACGCGACACACCTCCGTCGAATTTTTGCCGTACATACAGGATGTATCGGAGAACTGGTTTTTAGCTGTATAGGTATAGGTGTACGCGCGCCTCCGCACTGAGTACTTCTCGCCGCGCGGTGCATCGCAACAGGCGACTGCTCGTTGCTTGCGCACACGTGCAATTATCCGCGCCGCATCTGCATCATCTCTCCTGTAGGTGCTCGGGCATCGGCAGATGAGAAAAAGCTAATAGTCTCTACACAAACCAGCCTGTTGCGCTGCTAATGGGCCCTCTTGCTAATTGAATTCCAACGCTGATTTTGTTGAAAACCATGCGCGCTCGGCATCTTTTGTGAAAGAGAATAAGAGAGAGAGAGAGAGAGAGCGTAGACATTCTAAAAATACGACACGAGAGACTATATTTGACGTATCGTAATTGCGAATAATCGGATGAATATTTAATTCCACGAGCTTCGGTATGCGGCGGTTCGTCGACCCTTTCCGCACCAGCACTCAGCAGAGAGCCGCCGCCTTTCGCGCGCGCAGACGAACCAATTGTCAGCCAATTTAATCCCTGAATTCATTCTCAAGTGCGCTTAATAAATCGTAATCGGTCGCACACAAACTGCTGTGCATACACATCGTGAAACCTTGACCCCTTCCTTCTTTTCGCCTGCACTCTAATGTTACATTAAAAATGTGCAGAATACCATGCATGGTGCATGAATTTTTTGCAAACGCGCGCACCGAGACTGAATAGAATAAAAAATAAATTGCCTCGAAGTTGGCTGCAGCTCGTATCGATCGTCCTCGGTGTCGTCCATGGTAAAACTTCTTTTGCCACCTCGGCCGTAATATCAGGCCAACGCGTATACGGCGAAAAATTGCATTTTTTTTTATTATAATATACGCGTATAATAGAATGCGGGAGAGCGCGTGTATACCTGATAGAGCGTCAAATTTCATGGGCTTGACACATGTGCGTAACGTATAACGCGCACCAAGTTTTACGCTTCTGTTGTTTTTTTCTCTTTCCAGGGATCGTTTTGCATTCTTATATACAGAGAGGAGAAGGCGCGCACACACACATACGAGATGCAGAAGCGCGTAACAAGCCTTGCGTGCAATACACATTCTCTCTGCAGCGCATAGTCAACGCGTGCGTGTACGCGCTTATAGGTCTCTCACTTGTGTAGACATACATAACGCACGAAAGGGAAATGATGAGATACTCTTGATTGCTTGAACGGGAAAATACCGTCGTTTATTTCAATCTCGCCTTCGCTCGTTGTAATTATTATTATAAACTCTGCGCGTTACTCTACGCACATGTATGTAATATGTATGTGCGTTGGCCGTTGTATATTATAGGCTCCGATGCGTTGTCATACGCCACGTCATTCGATTTCTCGCAATTTATTTTCACCTCTTCTCCGCGCGAGCAAAATATCTTTTTCAGAAACATTTATCGAAGCGAACCACACTTATCGAATCAAATGAAATTTCGCTTCCTGCTGAATTTTGTCCTTTTACAGCTCATCGAGCCCGAGATACATAACGACTAAAGCCCAAATACCACTTGCCTGATTTAATTCTACTATCATGTGCTCTGTGTAACAGCATTAAATGAACTATTACGATTAGTCAAGCATCTATCTTTGAGCTAAATAAGCACGCGAGCCTCGAAAACGTCTTTGATCGTTTTAATTTGATAATGATTAAATTCGTCTTTAGAAATGTCGTTTTGAAAACTCGACTTGCTCTCAATCGTCACACGCACGCCAACGTGTCCCTGTATCGACCATCACAATAAATCTAATTCATTGAGCTCGTCCTGGAAGATGAGTCCACCTATTTTCTCGAAATTTACCCCATAACGGAAAATATTTCAAAAAATTTTGCTCTTGCTTTTAATTTAAATCTGTGCTGTTTCATAGAGCCGACAATTGCGCCGCCTAAACGATTTAATTTTCGACTGATGGTAACTTGAACTTTGAAGAACATTAAGTTTCGCAATCGTCTCGTTGTATCTCAGCTGAATTTTTGAACGTGGACATAATTTGCTTGAGAAAAACAAGCGCAGATGACAAAATTGGCTATTTTGCAGAGAGGAAGATACATCGACGGTTATTTTAAAATCTTACCAGTGCCCGTTGTAACTCTATGTCAATATTTATTTAGTCATGCGATCGTACACTTAGCGAGAAAAAGGCTTATAAAGCATTTTGCAACTATTTGCAAAGCATAAATACGACCATCGATAAAAGCTACACGTGATAAAATAATTGCCTGTTACACTCATCGCTGACCCATAGATGTGTGGTTTATCTTCATCATTTGCACAAAGTGTAGATTCACGACGCAAACTACACATTTTTTTCCCAGCAAAACTTGTCTTCGATATTCCTTTCTAATTTTTTTGATTCACCTTTCACATTCTCTACTTTTTTAGTCTTTCCATTTCTCAAAAAAAAAAAAATAATAATAACAATGATGATCCCACCGATCGCATCGGTTTACTGATTGTGGACAATTCTGAGTTCTGATTGGCCGATTAGAAAGTCACTGACATTGTAGTCTACGTTTGCGCCACACAACGTATACAGAAAATATGATATTTTATAAAATATACTCGACCGCTCGACACTGCTTTCAGTACATATCAAATCGTGGACCGAGCTGTTGTGAATAATTCGTACAGTAAAAATTGATAAAAGCAAAAATGGAGTTCGTAGGAAAACGTTACAAGCTAGCGTCCAGCGAAAAATTCGACGAGTACATGAAAGCCTTGGGTACAATTTCAAATAATTATTTCAAATAATTAATAACTTTGGTTTTGGCGTTTGAAAATTTATATTAATTGCATAATGTAAACGTCTGACGAGTCGATCATAAATCGTCATCATAAAATCGTCTTCAAATAATTCATCGAATTTCTTTATCTTATCTATTCTTCGGTCGCATCTACCTTACAGTAAATAGTTAGTTATCCGATTCAGTACTGGGCCCAAATATTAGTCATCAAATTTACTTTACAAAATAATTATTAAAATTAACCACTCTCGTACAAAAATAAATAATTGTTATGAATGTTTTTATAGGAGTCGGCCTCATCGTACGTAAGATGGGCGCTGCCGTAAGTCCAGTCGTTGAAGTGACTGAAAACAATGGCGAGTACACAATGAAGACGCAAAGTACATTCAAGAACCAGGAGATCAAATTCAAGCTGGGCGAGGAATTCGACGAGGAAACACCTGACGGTCGCAAAGTCAAAAGTGTCATCACCCTCGACGGCAACAAAATGACTCACGTACAGAAGGGCGACAAGGAGACGCTCATCGAACGCGAATTCACCCCCACGGAAATGAAAGCCGTAAGCGTCACCATTTTTCAATTTTTATTTGGATAATGACACGTTTAACTTGACGTTTTGTTTTTTTATTATAGGTCATGAAAGTAGATGATATCGTCTGCACCAGGGTGTATAAGATTGAAAATTAATTTATTTTAGTTGTGCGATTAATTTTTTCTAGCTTTTGGAAAATATTTCGTAGGGTCAAAGATCATATACGTAATATGAGGCAATTTTTCATATGAAACTGTCAAAAAAAATGATTTATGCTGATTCATAGATGTTTTCAATTTTTATACACACGTACTCAGAATTATGCTGTTTGCTTGCTGTGAAGTAAATTTCATATTCTGCAAAATTATGTAATTATTTTTTACTTAATAAATAAATTTTCTTTAAAAAAACAAGTGCACTTTTTTTACTTTTAAAAAGTAATTTATATCTATTACGAATATCGGAAAATTATGGAAATATTGAAACCACTATAAAAAAATAAAGTCCAGGATTTCGTCTTATTGCTAATATGTACAAAATTGCTTAAAAAAGTGAGATCTGAGGTACCCCCGTTTTTGCCAATGGTTTTAATACTATTTTTCATAAAACAATAATAACGCTAATTAAATAAAAATATATTTTGAGAAATTCCTGTAGATACAAGAAAAAACTAACTTTTATACTTACATCGAATCCCACTTACAAGTAAAAGTCACTTTAGATATGATAAAATGACCTTTTCTCCAAAACAAAAACATTCGTGATTATTGTAAAACATTAGGATAATCATAATTCAATCATTAGTTTTAATTTTTTATTTTCCTCGAAATAAGAATTTTTTACTATATAGTATCGCATCACTATATGAAATTTAAATCATAAAAAAACTAGCTCATTGAGATGAAAAACATTTTGTAAGAACGCTCAAAATACACTCGGCAACAAAATTATCGCAACAAAAAAATTCATCGAAATTTTGTCGATTTTCAAATGCTTCTATCTTGGGCTAGATTTATCGTATCGACACGCTTTTTTTTTTAATTTCTTGGAAATTTTGTCCTCTTTAAATCCATATAAATTAAGATAAGATTTGAGTTAATGTTGAGTTACCAGTAGTATTTGAGCGTGACCCTAAAAATTACTGAAAAAAAATGACTGTTTGAACGTGTACCAGTACCACAGTGATTTTTTTATCGAAATCTAACATACACCATCGCAAAGTGCTCTTTTCAACGAGTAATTTAAAAAAAAAAAGACCTCTCTACGATTTTTTTAACGCCCTGTAGGTCGATTTGAAGGTACGGTTTATGTACGCATAATGCCCAGAAAATCGTCTTGATTTCAGTTAAACGGGGAATTTTACGTACTTTAAATGGTATCTTCAAATCGACCTACAGGGCGTTAAAAAAATCGTAGAGAGGTCTTTTTTTTTTTAAATTACTCGTTGAAAAGAGCACTTTGCGATGGTGTATGTTAGATTTCGATAAAAAAATCACTGTGGTACTGGTACACGTTCAAACAGTCATTTTTTTTCAGTAATTTTTAGGGTCACGCTCAAATACTACTGGTAACTCAACATTAACTCAAATCTTATCTTAATTTATATGGATTTAAAGAGGACAAAATTTCCAAGAAATTAAAAAAAAAAGCGTGTCGATACGATAAATCTAGCCCAAGATAGAAGCATTTGAAAATCGACAAAATTTCGATGAATTTTTTTGTTGCGATAATTTTGTTGCCGAGTGTAGATTAGAATTCTTTTTTATCGGTCATATGATCATTATTAATCCAATGTAAGTTACTTAATTCATTGAAAAGTGTTGGATAAAAACATGAAAATAATTAAGGAACCAACACGCACATGTTATAGAAGATTCACTTTACTGATGGTAAAATATATCTCAGTCGGTAAATATTTTTATATCGGTGGTAGGTGTTCTATTGAATTCTACATTATCAAATGCTCACTAGTGGTTTCATTTGAACTTTTCAATAAATTGTTTAACAAATCCACTATAATTCAGTTTTTAGTACTTTTTTAGGTTTTATAACGTTACTTTTTATTTATAAAAGGGGAGCCTAAAAAATATCAACTTTTTCATTGAAACTAATAAAATATGAACATTTGCAGGTACGTTTTGACTGATTGATTGATTTATCATTTATTGAAGTTTATAAACTTTTAGAAATATTTCCAAATCTTTTGGAAATTTAGTGATTGAAAGTTAGGATAATACATTAATAAAATAGGTACAATATAAATCAATAAAAATCTGTAATTCCAAGCGAAATTTTTAGACGGATATATCCGTTTGTTTTACTGGTGCCATGAATAGCGACAAATCATGCAGTCCATATAATTCAAACGCATGAGGGGTGTATATTACGTTCTTTCACTCGCCATCAAATCGTTCGAAGAAAGTGTGATTTTCACGAATTTGAAAAAAATTAATTATGTAATGCGACATATAGTTTTTTTGAAATCCCAGAAGATTTTTTGTATTGTCATACTTTTGATAAGCTTGCATACTATTTATAATATGGTTTATTATATCTATAATATACAATACATTTAATTATGTAATCAGTGATTTATTGCCACGTAGACACTTTTCACTACCAGTTGGTACAAATAAAGAGTACTTGTCAAGATTGAAATTTGAGATTCGATTACAAATAGATGGTCAATTTCTGCAAATAAGCATTAATACAACTTGAATATATTCTTATGCATGATTTTGCATTATTATGACTGTCACGTAGAATTAGTAAGATAAATGTTCATAATCGTAATGTTCTTCAATATAGTCCCAAGATAAAACCCAATAATTTATTCTGATAAACTCTAAATTATTAACGGTTTATTAATTTTTACAAAAATAAATATGGGAAAATTTGAGTGAATCATAAAATGTATTTAAACTTTTTTCATAATAAAATTTTGATTGGAACACCATTACATTGGAGCATTATAATCAGTTTAATATTTTACGCGAGGAAAAAGTTAATGTAGCAAAATGAAAAGTATACGAATCTTTCCTCTCAAAAGTAAGCGATTACACATCAAAGCCTGCAAATAAAAAATAACTTTCAGACTTATCACGCGTGAGTAAAATTTGTTTTCAACGAAAAAACATGAAAAAATTCGAGGTTCACTGGCCCATGACAAATCATGCATAAAATTTTTGAAGCAAAATTTCTTTCATTCTGGGGCCTGATGCAGAACTTATTCGATCGCAATAATAATCATGATTTAAGTTACTCGGTAGATGTCGAAGCAATATATTTCCATTTTGTATCCATGCTTTCAGATGCTGCTAAAAATCATGTCAATGTAAAAAAAAAATTTTGTATGCTGCGAAAAACAATCTTTGCAGCTTCAATATCTGCGAGAGCTTATTTTCTTACTCGGAAAAGAACTAAATGAACATAGTATCAGTAAGGAGACATATGTACGATTATTGTAAGTCTAAATCATACAGGAGTAGCATACGGAGAGCGCGAACCGTGTGTTAGCTAGCGTGTAATGCAAACGAAGATGAAAATTGACTGTAATGAGATGCACGTCCCAGGAATAATGTACTTCTGCCGAGCCCTCGCTGCTGTGTAATGAGCCAAGTTCGCAAACTATTATCATTTTCTGCCACTAAATCAATTTTCGTTGTGCATTGCTACTAAAGTAGACTCATGGCTGTTTACACGTTTCACTTTCCAAGAAAACGTCAGCTTGCAAGTGGAATATAAAGAAAAAAAAATACAACACTTTGTCGCAACGAGTAAATATGTTCTAGCATTTGGGATACTGACGATCCTTTCACTTTCCTCTGCAATCTCTAATCTCCAGTACTAATGCGCTATTTAATCGCATGTCGATCATCAGTCAGTATCGATCGAAGGTTACACCCATCGAACACTAGGCTAAACATTTTCGTGCCTATACGGAGATAATTATCCGATAATCCGTAAAATTGCGTAACTTTTGCCGGTTTCGAAGCTCATTCGAGCGGTCAGTATACGGCAACTTCCCGGTGGCGATCATCCGTTTGAGCAAAAAAAAGAGATAGCGATCGCGAGCCTTACCACCCGCGGTTCGTTTGATTTGAGGCTCGCGAAAATTTCTCGCGTTCCTATCCAAGCGTGCGACGTAACCTGAATATCAGAGTTTTATTGCCTGCCGTGATGCAGCAATAAATTGGATGTTCTTCCTTTCTTCATTTTTTCAAAAAAAGTACATAAGAGTTAATTAAACACCAGTCTGATGATTATTAACTTTTTTACCAATTATCTTTTGACGTTCATACAGGATTGAAAATTGTCAAAAATGCCATAAAAAGTATTGCCTATTTCATATAAATTTCATTTAACGATACTACTGAAGCTGATCTTTTTTTACAATTGTTAATATAGCTTTTAAGCTTCATCAATAAGCAGTATGTGATGAAAGTAAAGGATAATTTTAATAACAATTTTAATTTGTTACGAAATGTTTCTAGCACAAATTTTACGAAAATTTTAATTTATAACGTCCCGCTTAAATTAGCGCATTATAAGCACCATACAAAGCTATACAAAATATATTTACCTGGCTTCGCTTCAATCTTGAAATCATTAATTTTTTGAAAAAAAACCATGGCCTTGTACAATATCTTATTCACAAATGATACTGTGTAAGAATATTATTTCTTCATTAATTTTTAGAAAAAGATATAATTAATCAGCTTTATGTTTGTACCCAAACAGTTATCAGTAATTCAGTAAACAAATTTAATTACAAAGTATATAAACCATACAATAATAATATCAGTAATATCTACTATTTTTGACTGTATAAAAGAACTTGCTTACTTCTTGAGAATCAGATTACATCCGAACAGGAATCGATTTAAAAAAATCATGAATGTTTTCATTATCTTCGTACTTTTAGCTGCAGCCTACGTGAGTTAATTTATGTAATAAGTATCTTAACTATGTTCGATTTAAAAAAATCACAAAATTTCTTTACGGAGGATGTAAATTTTAGTCACAAATTATAAAAAAATTGTGATAGTTTCATTTGGATTTTTGCCATTTTTCTTTCAGGGGCGAACTGTGCAAGCAGATACCGAGGACGCTTATGGGGAAGTATTTGACCAAGATCCATTACTAGCAATCACGATACCCAAGCTTTTAGCCCAATTTCATGCGGAGAATGATAACCAAATAATAAAGGATTCGTGGACTCATTCTAGAGTTTTAACAAAAACATGCAAAAGAGAGTTGGTGTATCGAATGATACTTTACCGACAGAATGAGGACCTTGCAAAGGAAATGCTGTTAAAGTTTGAAGAATGTAAAAAATCAATGCCATACGATGATGTTATAAACTGTTACGATCAGGTAACTTTTTTTAAATACACCAGGCACGAAAAAATATTTGTACAATTTCATGCAATTACTAATAACTAAGAATAATCATGAAAAAATCGCATGAATGAAATAAGGAAGTTGGAAAAAAATGTTAGTGAGTTGTTTCAATTAATTAAAAAAAATTCAATAATTTTTAGAGATCATTCAATCAGTCGTGTTACGAGATATCGGGGAATAGGCCGACATCGGAAGTAATGCAAACCATTTCCCGTTGCACAATAGAGGTAAAATTTGTAGTATAATACTAATTTTTAAAAATTTTCTAACAATTCTATAACTAATAATGAATCTGAAACTTTAAATTTTTTCTATAATTATATTCAAACACACTAATGACGAACTATTCACGAATTTAGTTTAATCACACGTTTAACCAATCTTGTCATGAATTGTTGCCATACAAAAATATGCGGAGCTGTTATTCAAAGGTAAAAATTTTGTAGTGGTACAACTTATCTCGTGGAGTGATTATTTTATTAAATTTTACATTTTGCAGGCTGTTATCAAATTTATGGATTTCATGTATAACAATGGAATTCAGCAAGTCTGGCACGAAGAGTACAGACAAATCATGCGGACATGTGGTCATATGAAATCTGATCTCAATAATGAAACGAAGGATTTGGAAGATACAATTAAACTTTACGAAAGCGAGCAAAAATCCGTGAAACAACTTAAAAACAACAAGAGTTTAGAGCAAATACTTGCAATATTCAACTAGAATAAAATGAATTTTAAATATACCACAATCAAATGTCACTTTGCGTTTTTTTTTAATAAAAACAATTTATTGAACGGATAAATGCTCTTTCTTGTGATTTTTTCGTACAACCATCTTAATTTATTAAATTTTTCAAATTCTTCGTCAAGATCCTCATCGATTAAAATAAACCTGGAATGTATATCGCGCAATACTTCAAACGTGGGTGAACTTTATCAATTATCGCCTTCGTTATTTTTTTCGAAAAATAATATCAATCAAGTTGGAGGGGTCGCAAGCGTTCGCTCGGTGACTATATCGATGGACAAGCAGAAAGCTTTTTTCTGGGATAGAGCATGCATATTGTATATGCCTGTTGACGCGTTGGAGAACAAAAAGCGTGACGTCGTCGCGTCGCCGCCGTCGTTGTCGTCGTCTCGCGCGAGGCAGAGTCTAACCAGTTTCCCGACCCACCAACACACGCATTTATATTTATACACACGTACAAGTACGCGGGCTGTACATCGTTATCCCTTAAGGATATGTATATATTATTATATATACAGGAAAGGCCGAAAAAGCAGCATGTGGAAGTCGGCTGGATGCGAGCCTCATCTTATACGTATATAGGTACGAGTATAGACACGCTATGAGCAGCTGAAAAGAGAGAGAGAAGGAGAACCTGTTTTTCTCTCAGGCGATAATGTACACGAGTGCATGGTGCATTGCGCTGGGGGAGTTTAGCGATGGGCAAAGACCTCTCGTGCTCGCACACATGCACACCAACACACGCGCTTGAGCGCTATACATGTTTGGTACGTATACTGGCACACGTATCGGGAGTTATAAGCGCAATTCCACGATTCCCACGAGCTGATCCTCGCTCTCTGCCAATCATACGAAGAATAAAGCGAGATTCTGATGAAGACGACAGCGGAGCGTAGCAGGCTTCGCCCCCGATTGTAATTACGGAGATGACCAAGATAATGGAAATTTGGACATGTGAGCGCGCCTGACCATTACCCACGGATCCCAGAATTTCGACCTTTTCCCAAATGAATGATTACTTTTTTGCAGTGTTCGCAAGTATTCGAGCGTCCGCAAGTAAACTGTATCAATACGTGCCTTTGCGAATCATTGCTACAACTCTTAGTTTCTTTGTAATTCGTCGATGATCGACTTTTTGGAATTTCAAAGCAAAAAAAAAAGAGCGATCGATGCAGACGTGAAGGTGTGTCATTTCGTGTTCCACTCTCACGGCGATAGATCATGCTCGAGTGCATAGTTGAAAAACGAATAATTAATATCAATTCGGTGACAAATTTAGCGAAACAAAAATTCGAATACGAACGAGTCTTTTTATCGAATCAAGCGGCGCAAACAAGAGATGACTTTTAGGGAACGAAATTTGCTCCTAATTTGTCCCATATACGAATCGTCGATCGTGTGTGTTTTTGACGGTTGTTTTCTAGGTATTTTTTTCAAGGTATACTGCAAATTTTAAACTATTTTAAGCTTCGATCACTTTTTCGCTCGAAAATTAGTCTCGAAAAATAAGACGTTGTTTAAAAATAGAGTTGCGAGTGTCAATGACAAAGAAGCGAAATCAACCCGAGCAGTTTACGCTCGATAATCGGAGCCTCTGTTTGACTTTGAAAGGGATTTAGTGGGTGATTAAATGCTTCAACTCGATCGATACACATGCTTTTCCAACCCGCATGAGTTTAACATAGATATTTATTGTAAAGCTCGTAAAACTTTATGATTTCCTGCATATTTTAAATCTCGCTCACACACACACATTTATTAAGCAACACGTAGCATAAGGCCTATAGTCACCATCGTCGTCGGCCTTTCGAAACCGAATGCAAATAATTCCGCGGTTAAATTTATAATGGCCATCGTATAATGCATTATGATAATGCGACGCATTATAAATGATTTTCATACACAATAGGCCATCCAGGTGCGTATCAGCTCATATAACCCTATTAAAAACAAGAAAGAAAGAAAGAAAAAAGAAATGAGGATTCACAGCCAATCGGATCGAGATCAGAGACTAAACGATCGAAATAAAAGATTTTATGAGCTACGGACCGCTGTTGTTATTTTTTATTTTTTTATGCGGTTCAAAGCGCGCGACCGCGAGAATCGTTATTCACAAAATGTGCCAAAATCTCGCAAGGCTCTCTTCATTAATTCTCAAGAGAGAGACACAGAGGCTCGAGGAATCGATGTAATAAATTCAGCCGACCGGCTGCTAGCCACTTTATAACTATGGCTTCTCTCCATAATTTTTAATAAATGCACATTTAATAACAGGGTCGTTAATCTAAACAACAAGCCTAACACCTTTACTACAATTTATGTTGTTTAAAACGGCTCCCCTTTTTGTTTTTTTTTGTAAAAAGTGACAATTTGCTCATTATTCGACATAATTGCGAGAAAAAATCATTTGCTTACGTGGAGCCATTGATCAGCATAATCAACATGAAAAAGGATCGTACTTTGCTGTGCATTATTGAGAGCAATGAAGAAGAAAGAGAGAGAGAGATAGTCGTCCTTGAGTTCCGAAGTATGCGTGTATGGAAGTGCGTGTATGTGTACACGAGTTTATATATATCCTTGCGCGGCATATCTCAAAGGTACAGGCGATCTCGCTACTGTTTCTCCAAAGGACGGCTATCCACTCGACGTGGCCAAGTATCGTCCCGGTGCACTCCTATATACACGTCTGACGCGCTCGGTGCACGTATAAATGCGAGTACGAAGAAACGAGACTGTATATACGCATAGAGCGACACGAGGTTAATGACTGCTTATAAGGCGCTTTTGTTCCTCTCTCTTCTTCTTCATTTTCCACGTGCTCGTCCGGAACTCTCGCGCCTCCTCTCAGTATCCGAGTCGTTCGGGTTGCTGTCCGTGCTCGATCATCCGCCCTTTTGATTGCTGCGATGATTTGTTTCTCATTGAGCCAAATTCTAATTACGCGTAAGCCCAATGACATCATCGATTCTTCACATTTTCAGGAATTGTCTATCATTCTAAAATCTAATCATTGTGGGTTTCACCGAGTATAGTAAAAGAGCTTAAAATTTCAAGAATGGCTTGGAATGTTCGAAAAACAACTGAACTTTGTACGAATCGTTCGGAACATTTCCTCGTCTTCGTGACATTTCACTGTGCGTTTTATCAAGTATCCAATAACGTTGTTAAGTTTTAGAATATTTAAGAATTGTTTGAGAATATCCCAGGAATATCTGAAATTTAAAGATTTGCTTGAAACATCCACAAACTTTAAAGAATAAATAATGGCAAGTTGACAACCATCAGGGAAACACGAAGCCATCTTTGTATAAACTTTTTACGTGACTCAAGAGATTTTACAAATCCCTGAATTATTCAGAATTTCTTGGGAAACAGTAAAAACCGAGCGGACGTTAGCTTTGCGAGGTATATAATGTAGCGCTAGTGAAGATCGAATGGTGCGACCGGTGCGTGCGGAGATTCCACGATGACATATCCTTCGCGAAAGGACTTAATCTTCGCGTCTTTTATAGGATATACGTGCGCGAGCGCAAGGCACTTACCACCCGTACGTGAGTCTCGAATTTATGGTCCTTGCCACTCATAAAATGATCTCTCAAATTTTCTTAAGACAAAATTAATCCTCTCGGCGGCGGTGTGGAGTATCGCAACGATTTGTCTTAATCGAATCGGTCGATCCAATTGTGTATCGCGAGAGCTACTGCAAGTTCGGAGCGCCCATAGAGCGCGCAAGACACGGCGAGTCTTGGCGCGTTTAATATAGTTTTCGGCGACATTGACCGAACGAAAGTGTAGGCATACGAGCAAAAAAAGACACTCGCTCATACGAAGCCGAGTGAAGCGCGACGCACACTGCGCGAGATGTCTTCAAAGATAGCGCAAGCACGCAGACTTATTATTTTGCGAACGGTACTTTGGTGGTCGCTTCTGGCGGTCGAGAGATGCCCCGGCTCGTTTTTTTCCCCTCTCTCGCTCTCGCTCTGCTCTTCCTTCGTTTTTGCGTCCTCCTGCTTCTTGCTTTAATTAACAACGAGTGACCGCACGCAGTGCGTCGAGTATTGTAACGATTCGGGCGTTTATCTTGGTAAATATAAGTGGCAATTGGTCGGATGTATTATTGTTGCTCTTGCGCTCATCGAAAAGCTCATGATCGCAATTTTGGGACACGGACTGCGAGCTAAGAAGCAAACAAACGCGCTGATTCTACGAGCGGCTGAAAACTTTAATCTAAATACGGTTTTGGCCGAAAGCCAGAATATAATCATTTTGCGGCGCGTCTGCGAGTGCGGCGCAAATTCTGCGATCTCGGCTCATATAAAGCGAGTGCGTGTGCGTGTGTGCATAGTAGCCCTTTACAGACTGCAGTTTGCTGCCGCACGAGCGACTTCCGAGAAGCACTCAAATTTTTGCCCGCCACGTCTCATTATTATTATGATTTTTCGAATCGATGCAAGGAACGAAGCACTTTTTAAGTCGTGCATATCGATTTAGATTCGATGGAGCTTTTGAATTCGTGATCGATCGTTGTGAAAGCTCTATTATAATATGTACATGAGCGCGTGGCACGAAGAACGACGCCCTGATTAAATCAAGTACATTTTAATCCGCGCACGATACATCTCAAAGCTTTTTATTTGACGGCGTAAATCGTCGTGTAATAAAGTTGAGCAATGCCTTTTATAATACATCAGATAAAATAAAAATTTCTGCAACAATGCTTGTCGCTTGAAGCAAAAAAGAAAAAAAAGAAAAAAGCGTCGGGCTGTTGGAAAGGGCGAATTTGCGATCGAGCCACGCAGCTTGCTGTAGATATTTTCCACGACATAATGTAGGCTTTCACGTATTGATTCGGCAATATCAATACTGCAATGCGATATCGAAACGACGGAGCTTGCGTGCGTATACAGTCAACGTATTTAATGAGCTGGGCATAATGCGCGACGTCTTACACGCGTGTACAAACGGCCGAGAAAGTGAAGTGTCTGAAGGCGCGAGGGAAGTCACTGCATTGCCATGTTAGACGCGCATACGGCAAATACATAGGTAGAAGATGGCTCGCGGAGCCGTAGTAAGTGCCTATATGCGTAGTACTCGACGGATAGATAAAAACGTAGACTCGATGGGGCATTAGCGAGTGGCGAGCGGGCTCCTACGCGCATCTAGTAAGCTCATAATGTAGGCTAGACGATAAACAACGAGCTACCTTGGATGTACTGCGCAGTGCATAATGCAGAAAAACCCTTGGGGCTGTGCACGCTCTGCATCATTGGATAATTCATCCTGCTTCTGAACTCTTGGTACGAATGGCATTGTGTCGCTGTTACAAGGTATAGCTTCGCTGCCGTTTACTTTCATATAAACATATAACATATATATATTTGAAAATGACGTCAGATCGTTTTGCTTAGCTATATAGACGTCGTTGATCCGCCGCCAATTAATATTATGTGTAATAAAAAATCGTGTTTTTTCGCCAACGTTGTGTAACGCGTACAATATACGGCCAAGGCATTTTTGGCGGCGCGCATAAAGCCGCTCGCGGATGACGTAGGTGTTACATAAATATTTATTTGATAAACACGTGCAGAGAGAACTACCATCATATATACAATGCAATATTTCGGACAATAAGGCGCGCGCGCAGCTAAGCATCGCGCAGGACTCATTAGGTCGAGCGTAAATACGTTATTCCGTTGTTGTTGCCTGCTTAATTGGTATATTATATTATACATCGCACGAAAAGGAAACGCTGCGACTATATAACGGGTCTATTGTAATGTCAAGGCCCGTCCCATAGCGAGATTTATTCGTCTTCGCGTCCTGCGCGAGCGACCGAGTGCAATATGTGCTGCAATATCGCTGTAATATCCAGGCCATATTCCTCGCTGAATGAATGCCAACGTATAATAATACAGAGTCATGAGTGAACGCGAGTGTCTGTGTGTGTGTTTGTTTGTGTGTGTATTTGTGTGCCTTTGAGGCTCGAGTTGTCGTTGCAGAAAAAGAGTTTCTGAAACGACCAGCAGCGAGTCGCTCGCAAGAATATAACAAAAATTACGACCAAGTTTCGTTTGACTCTTTTCCTTGCTCGCGCGACTCGCATATAAGCGCTGGGCTGTGTACACTCGGTAAGCGAGGCGCACCGCGAGAGCTGCAATGAATATATACCGGCGACTTTTCTTTTTTTCGAATCGAAATCGCCCATTTGAGTATTCACTTAGCCTTCGGACATTGAAAAAGGTGTACAAGCGCAGCAGCGACAGTTATATAGCTTACATGTCTGGGCCCAGACGCGCACTCGAGTAGTACCAGCTCGGCTCGAGCGACGAGTCCTCGACAAAAGCCAACGTTTATTGCGAGCATTACGCGTTGGCTAAAGTTGTTGAAAGCTGCGAGAAACTCGATTAGATGTCTACTTGAAAAATGAGCGACGAGCCAAGCGGCGGTGGCACTCGCAGCTGCGCATCTTCCGGCTTTACATTATACGCGTACGCTACATTATTATGCACACATGTAGCGCAGATCGTCTTAATTTTCTGCCTCGGCGTTGGGGGAAAAAAATCGCGATCGGTGCACGCGCGACTCGACGCTTAATAGCTTTTTGTGCCCTTCGGCCTGACTCGAGGATAGCTCGACACAGCTCACGCACGCACGCGTAATACTCGATTGCTTCGACTTTTGCGCCAACTCGAGTCCGCGTATCTCGTAATGGATTTCAATGATGCTGCCTCGATGCTACGGCTCGTAACGAATGTTGCCAATTAGACTTTTTTTCGGCTCTATGCGGTGTGTTGAATTTGTAGCTTATATTGCGTAGCTGATACAGCCGAGAAAAGCGCCTGTATGTGTATGACCGTACTCGATCGTTGATCTCGATACTTTAGGAAATTCAGGCCTCCGTTCGAAAGATCGGCCGATTCGGCGACATTAATGACCAGAAATCGAAAGAGATCAGCCTTGCACTGGATCGACGATATAAATAAGACTTTTAATTTCTCGAAAAAAAAAAGGAAACTCGATTTTTATATGAGGTACGTGTGTTTAAATTAGCAGCAATCGCAGCTGGACACGGGAATATAATAGCTGTAAATGAATTTTACAAGGCAGCGGAATTTATTCGTTTCCTTGTTAAATAAATTAAGCACGGATAATTACGGACACTGAATAAACGTCGTCTTGGACAGGTCGAGCTTCGCGCTTATTATTGCGAATAGCTGCTTTGACTTTGGGTCGTTGGTATTTCGAACAAACGAGCTGGTCTTGGAATCGGTCGCTAAGATAAACACTTTGGGCAGCGGCAACGGCAGCGGAGCTAATCGGTCATCTCCTTTTATCCCTGCGTACAGGCTCGCGAGCATCCATATATAGAGGCATGTGTGTATGCGTTTGACTCGGTAGCCGCGCGCGGTATAGCGGCGCGAAAGACGAAGCAAAGAAAAGCTGCAGGTACAACAAATCACCGGTCGAGCCCTCCAATGGAGCCCGATCGCGAGAGATCATTCCCCTCGTCTTCGTGTCTTGCGTGCGTTGGTGTGTGTGTGTACTGCAGCGAGAGAAGAGCAGGACGGGCGCGAACGCGCGATAAATCGAAAAAGGGACAAAGCCGAAAGAAAAAAGGAATCACCTGTGCGCGGGCGAAAGAGAGCAAAAACAATTTATATATGCGCGCTTATATACATATAGGTGCTGAATGCGCTGCGGAGCACGAGCGCAGAAAAAGAGAGCAGCGGCGTTCGGAGCGAGCGATATGCATTCGAAGCTTATATATACACAGATGCATTTGTATGTAGTCGTGTATGCAGAACATTTGCTCGACAGGCTGCGGCAGGCAAGGGCACGCGGACTCTATTCTCGCGCCGATCCAACAAGAGAGCTACAGAGAGAAACAGAGAGTATATATAAGCCCGATATCGAGTTGGTTTACATGCGGGTTGAATGCATACGTACTTGGCTCGATATATGTGCTATTTATATATCAATTTCGGTTTCGTTAGCTGCTAGCGCTATCGATCGTGCCGGTGGAAAAAAAACTGGAGAAAAGCACGCGATACACTATCTATGTAATTCGCGGCTAATTTGTCCTTCGCGCTTGCGAAATGAACGAAAATTCGCGGGCCGTACAATTAGAGGATAATTGCAGCGCAGGGCAAACATCGCAATCGCGAGCAGCTCGCTCGTGCTCGCTCGTCGAGCTGCTTTCAATAAAATTCCAAGAAAAGCTTGATTATTAATTTTTCTCGGCGTATAATGTAGCGCTGGCGATTACGCCAATTTGCCCCCCTAATAGACGTATGTGGGAATCTATATTCCAGCGCATTCCTCTTACGAGCGTTGGTCGTCGACGCGCTCGTGCGTAATATATCTATAATATAATCCCATTCAGTTGGATGTGACTAGTTGTGACTTTGAAATAGCACATTTCGATAGGCATCGTTACTTTCGCGCAACAGCTGAGATGATTAAATCGACGCTTTTAATCCCGCGATCCGAGGTGTCGCGGGCTCGATTCTCTTATATTTTATACTAATGTACGCGTAGCGATGTGCGTGCAAAATTGGCACTCGAACGCCGAGTTTCGCCGAGCTTAATCAAGTGCCTATCCTATATGTACGTTGAAGCTAAACAAACAGTCCAAATAGAAATAACCTGGTTTATTGGACGCGACTATACAACTGCGCGACGCTGAATAATCGCGCACTTCTATCTGGCTCGCTTTCATATTTCCGCGTGTATCAATTAAAAGGCCTTATCCGTTGAGATCTCCGAGTCGACGTCGTTGATTATTTTTCTCGCTCGTGCTTCGCGATCGAGCCACCGAACACACGCAGACTCTTCTTCGGCGATGACAATTTCGTCGATTCTTTGGAGCAGCCCTGGATGCAAAATCGCAAATAATGCACAAGTATATGTGAACCATGTTGTATATACATGCAGCCGCGAGTCTCCTCCTCCGTATTATATACACAGCGGCCAAAGAAGCACAGCGGCAGCGGCGATTCTCTCCCTCTGCCACTCCCTCGTCTGCATACGTGTATGTGTGCAGCAGCAGCAGCAGCAGCAGCAGCAGCAGCAGCGGACACATACACACCGACACACGGAGCAACGTCGAGCCAAGGCATTCAATGTGCAGTAGTGAGCAGTTTCTGCGGGACAGAGAGTTTCTTTTGCGCGCTGCAGAAATCTACAACACACATGTATGCCTATATGCTATAGTATGTAGTTGCTGCTGCTGCTGCTGCTTCGGCGAAGCGCACGAGGCACGCGCTTCTCGATATAGCCAGCCACGAGTCAGTAGCCGATCGTCGTCGTCCGGCGCCGCTCCGCTTCTCCGGCCGCGTGCGTATCTGCCTTGTCCCGAGGCCCACGAGCTTCGTATTATATACATACGCTCCTCTGCCGATGCGCGGCTTACTTATTCCTTAATTTTATTTTCATCTTTTAATCAAAGTTTTTTCCTGCCTGACTATTGTAAAGGCCGTGAGAGGCGTTCACTGCTTTTTTGTACATTCTTCGAATGCAGGCCGCTTGAAGTTCGCGTTTACCTTGTGCTCGAGTGAATTTTGGTGCAACATCTTGCTCGTTTGATTTTTGACGAAGACATGTGAATGCAGTTAGATATACTCATATCAGGTCGAAGTCATGGATGGATTGGAGTGGAGATTGTCCTAGACTAGCGCAGCAGGTATATATATAATCATGTATTTTTTCGACTCCTTGGATTTTTCGAATAAAACTCTTGACTTCTGCATGAATCAATCGTCGGGGCATATTTCGTTACATTTTGAATAAATCTCGGCGATGCGCTCGAGCGAAAAATATCCAACTCGACGGTGTCTCGATGAATTTTCAGTGATGAATCGTTAAAATTCGCTCCGCGAGCTTTCCGAAAGAAAAAGCATATACGTACGAATATACGATCGAGCCGCAGTTGAAATGAGAGAGAGAGAAAGAGAGACAGAGACGTTTCGCAAGGCGTGTGTTTTACAAACACGTCGCTGCAAATATTCTTTATGGTTGGCTGCATCGAGTCCAGTCCAGCAGCAGCAGCACATGTGAGTCGGATGGAGCGCGCGCGCGAAAAAAAATTTAGTGATCCGCTTATAATACTCGCATATATGTACCAGAAACGTGGCCCACGCGACTTTGGCTGCATGTATTTTGCAACACAGCGAGACCTACGTACATCGGCACCCGATAGAGTCGGCCGTCGTTATAATCGGCTTCGCGTACACGCGCGCAACAATCGACAATGACCGATAAAAGCATGACTGCAGCTATTTCTTTTCTTCTTTTTTCTTCACTCTCTTTCTCTCTCTTCTCTTCTCGAACGTATAGACGAGTATTACATGTACATACATGTAGTTTGCATATTATAGACGCGATAAAAGTGCCGTTCGTCGCTGGTCTCGCATACACACACACGTACAACATAGAGCCGTAGGTAACCCCAGCGCCCGCAGTTGTGCAAACAATCGCAAAGTTTTAATGTCGTTCTGGCGCTTTTATACGCGCGCTGACTGACTGGAGAAAAAATAGACGAGCGCCGAGTTTGCCGATGGCAGCAGCAGCAGCGCAGAGGGCAATTATTATGCAAATTTGCAGGCGACGACGCATCGAGAAATTTTCGACTAGCGCCGCGTGGCTATTAATAACCATTATATACAGGGGAGGAGCAGTGCAGACGCATAGAGACGAGTTAAAAACAAAATTGTCCGTATAATGCGAGACACGTGCATCATTCGAAACGCGCGAGCCGACGGCTTTGCCATACACAAGACATCGGAGCCACACGCACAATATTAGAACGACGCTACTCGTTTAATGTCTTTGAAGGAGCCTCCGCGTGCGCTTATACTAGGCCAGCTGTATATTATTGGCAAATATGTAGATAGTAGTGCCGACGCTTCTTTCTCTCTCTCACTCTTACTTGGCCGCTTCTTTCTTTCTCTGTGTGTTGATACAAACAGCTACTGTAACGACCTATTTCACGACGTAACCTTTTTTTGTTATCAACGAAAACTACCGAGCAAAGAGAGAGAGAGAGAAAAAAATGTTTAATCGGTTTCGTAAACACTTCCTCGTTTGATCGACGAGCTCGGGCGACAGATCAATCAGTACAAGAGAGCTATTTTAGAGCTGATAATGAGCGACAAATTTCACTCTCTGAGCGCGTGTGTGTGCACGAACTTGTTATACACGATTTGCACCGAGTATGACGTTATAATAAAAACAAAATTTGCCTCGTCGATACAATTCAGCCATAACGAGCATAAGTAGGTTACAGATCGGAGATCGGCGCAAGGTATTATGCACGCGCGATCGCAGTTGAGCAATCAAAGAAAGAGAGAGAGAGAAAAGTTTAATAATCGGCGTCGCGCTGACGATCGGAACTGCAGTGCCAGGCGATTATTTACATTGTATAAGTAAATATACACGCGCGCGATCGATTTGTCCGCGAGCCGTGTCAGCGATTCGATGCGCTCTCCACTTCATAATATCACGATGTATGTGCTGTAATCGAGGGCCAATCGAAAGTATGCGAAGCTTAAAAAATACGCGAACGATCGTAGAGTCGTTCGATCTCGAGGCGTACGTGTTGCATGCACAAAAGTACTTGCGCACTGACGAAATATCAAAATCTCTCGGGCAAAGATAATATAAGCCGATCGTTGAGAAAATTCAATTCTCGTTAAGAAAACAGACTCGCACGTGGTTGGAAAAAGTCGATCGTCACCCGCCGCTTGTTATAGACTCGAGTGGCGCTAGAAGTGCAGCGCGCGCGCACAAGTGCGGGGGCGATTGTTTTTTGTAGCCGAGAGTTGGATACGGATCGCGCAACAATGATAGGTTTGCGCAACGATTCAATTTGCCGATACGCGGCCCGATTATATTTTCTTCTCACAAGTCGAAATCCTATACCGTATCCCATTCATCTATCCATCATGCGAATTGGATCCCTTTAGCAGCGCGCGCGACTATTTACAATCGATACGAGCTGCGCATTTAAAGCATTATAGCCGCTCGTTTCAATGCAGCCGATATAATGCCTAGGCTTGTTCAGTATACACATAATACGTATTCGTGAGTCTGAATTACAAGCTGCATTTCTCTCAGCACCTGTCGGCTAAGTAGTTGTATTACGAGGCTGCGTACACCCGAGTCTTTATACCGAACACGTTGTACACTGCGTGCTGCGGAGCACACGTACAAGGCGCGCAGGTACATCGCCGACTATTATTGCAGCAGACGTATCTCGTGTAATGCTATATCCTAGACCAAACGTGCGGCCAACGCGCCTCCTTGCCCGCACTCCATTATACCTGCAGTGTACAAGCTCGAGAGATGCTGCACATCTGAATCGATATCCTTTTCTTGCTTCTCGCGCGCTCGCAACTCGATTAAATATACTCGTGTATGCATACGTATACGTACAGATGCGAGAGGAGAGAAAAATAATCAAATTACGTATTCGCGTACTCGGTTTGTGTTGACTTTTGCTTTATCACGCCGTGCTCCAGCGAGAGAGAGAGAGAGTAGAAAATTATAGTGCATGGCTAGCGTAATTACACGCGTGGACGATGATTTATTGGCCTGTGTGCGGCTACGTACGTACTCTACATGCTCGAAGCTAGCAACAATTATTGCACGCACATCGCGCACACGCTCGAGCTGTTAAGCTTCGAAAAATGAGGGCCTAATTTCTAATGTACTTAATGTACTGCACGCGCGCACGCGTCACGTCTCGCTATTGTGTCTATGTTTTGCTATTATATGAATGCGCCTAGACACGCGCCCACAATCGTGTTTAAACGCTTGACCGCAGAATGCGCGAAAAATGTCGGAAGTCTCGAAACGATTTTACGCCTCGGTATGTCCAACAATTGCCTCTGCTTCTCTTCTTTGTTGCGAGCACGCAAAAATCTACCTTGTTTACACGGCTTTCGTTTTACTTTGACAGCGTCGCTCGCGATCGCTCAGAAATGTCAACACCAGCTGTGGTCTACAAGAGGATATACCGATTACCAGCCGATCGCGTATCGATACGTTCACGCGAATCACACATGTTGAATGAGTAGACGAGCGGAGTAGGTGTGAGCTGCAGCTGCTGCACTTTATATCGTTGGCTCATTTGTAACGAGGGAGAGACCGCTACGGAATCTTGAAATTTATTATTGTTTTACGAGCGTCGCGTACGTACACTCGATCTTTCGCAAAATAAACACATTTACGATGACGAACGGCCAGTCTATACTACACGCAATTTCCGAGCCCGAGCTTACCTCTTTTTTTCTCTCTCTCTCGCTCCTTAGTGTCGGTTTTCAATTAACTTTATACAGCGGAACGTGATGTACAACTCGCGCGCACGACCACTGCTCTACGTGAACATTAGAATATTCATAATTTCGCGGGAAAAAAAAATTATGAAAAACGGACGTTTGCGTGTCAACCGAGCATGTTATACGTGCCCGAATGAATGAAAACTGGCGTACTTGCGCTGAGTTTGACAAAGAAAAAGAGAAGAAAATGTAAAAAAAAGAAAGTGGACATTCTCACGACGAAGGTGCGAGCGGATACGTATCGGATACCTTGAGCGAGATACAAATGACGAAATGTATCGGGGCAAATTATCGAATTAAAGCCGACCTTGACGATCGTGCATATACTTATGTATCGCGTATACGTAGCCCTCTCTTGCTCGTAGTCTATCCCAGGAATCATAAGATCAGACGCTATTATCTCCGGCTCTCGGACCAAAAACCTCGCGCGCCCACAATAGTTATTATATTCACGGAGATGCGTCTGCGAAAAAAAACACCGATTGTACGCGCAGAGACAAGTCAAAGTCGTGCCCAGACACAGCTACATAGATAGACCCCGTGATTGATTGACGGATTTGCGAAGGAGGATCTGGCATTACATGTTAAAGGCGAATCGATATTTTGACAACTTGATTCGAGACGAATTAATATCTATCATTAGCTTGCGTCCTGGCTAATTGTTATAGCTCGCTCGCAACTACATGCAGATATATGCAAACGCGTAGTATTATTATCTCGGCCGATTCTTTCATCCTTTGTGTGCTTTTGAAACTACTCAATTATATTTACGAGCAGTTCGTGCGGTATTGTCAGTATGCCTCGCGCTCGCCTCGGATATTATACTCACTCGCTCGCAAGCAGCGTGAGTCGAGCTTTGAAAGATACATTTATAATTTTTCATTGCCGATTTAGAAACAATATTAATTTATGCCTCGTAAAATCAAACTACAATTGTAAAACACAAAGCTCGCTGCGCGCGCACGTGTCTGCAAATCAAATCAATTGACTTTTCTACTTTATTTTTTTCTGCGGGCAATAAACCTTCGCTTAACGCGACTGGAATGAATTAAAAAGGAGAAAAAGAAAGAAAAGAAAAAGGTGTCACGATCGGCTCAGCTGCGGAAGAAAAATTTGCGTCATTTTCACGATCGATGCGCTTGGCGTGTCCGGGCGAATTCGACATTATTCACTCTAGCTGCTGGCGTCACGCAGTTCGTTTTCAGCTTTTATTTGCACCATCGTTAATGGCTTTTCTCGCTGCTGTTTCTTTCACAAATGGCGCATCGTGTAGCACGCGCGCGTATTTGAGCTTTTCAGAGATTCGCGCGTACCTGGAAAGTGGCCAGTGCGTACGCCACAATACGTTACACCGATGAGCAAGTAACAGCGTGGCTTTGAGTAATGAGCCGCACGCACGTTAGCCATTATGTACTATTACGAAACCCTTGAACCCACCACGTAGAGCCAAGTTGCACGTCTCATCCTCCTCCTTTTTTTCGCGACTCGTAAAAAGAGCGCGACATTGTACGCGCGCATTGTCCGAGGATGAAAAAGAAGAAATGAAAGAAAAAAAATTGGGCAGCTGTAAAGAAGCAGGAAGAAATAAGCACGAGGCGCAGTAAAAGAGAGCAACAATGTATCATAGACTTTTCATCGGTCGGCCGAGCGAGCGAATCGCGATCGTAGCCTTTATACCCGTGGTCGCTCCTTTTTAGTGCCCGAGTCAAAAGTGCCTCGTCAAAATAACACCGCGCGTCGAGTCAGTTCTCGGGTCTAGGCGCACATGGGCTTGTTGGCATGGACGTGCGTGCCTCGCGACCGACCGATCATTTATCCCGGCGGGCATTTACGATTTTGTGATTTACGGTGGCTAATGTATATACGGGGGCCTGGCTATATACCTACATTCACGCATATTGTATAATGACTGGCGTAATGCATGCATTTATACGTGCCAACGCTCGACTCGCAATGAGAAAGGAATCGATCGTAATATATACGTGTAACTCGAGATGAGCGAACAACACAACGCAGCGTAAATAAATATTTTCGGCCGTGCCTGTGTGTACGCGTGCGTACTTTTGTGTACAGAGTGCATTTTGTCGATCGTATACGGCTCGCACGATTCTCTCTTTCTGTCTCGATCGCATCGGCCGCGGAGCGAATTGCGAATCGCTCGATCGTGGATGAGCGATTGGCTAACGATATAATCGTGACGGGTCCGAGACGTATACCCACGCCGACGTGGTAGCGGAGACAAGCTGTTGTACATAAACACAGGCCCCCCTTCAGCTGGAGAGAAGAAAGAGAGAAGACGACATTGCGTCACCGCTACAACGTGCCCATACACACAGATGCACGTGAACTTTTATCGAGAGCAACGGTGGATTCTTTCTTTTTGCGAGCGCAAGGTACACTGCAGCACACACACATAGCCACGACCTGTCACTTATTATATTGTGCATACACGTAGCCGAAGGTCGCTGATTGGCCACGCGCCTGTAATCATGAATAATCGATAAGTCATCATTTGGCTCTCTATTATGAAAATCTGCAGCCGTTTGCGCGATATTTACGTAGCGGTATGCCTCGATATAACCGTTAACCCCCTTCGTCGTCGTAGCTCAGTTCGGTCCCCCCTTTACTCGTGGAATAATTCATCAACTTGTCATTGGTAGTTGCTTTGCCCAAAAACGATCTCATCCTTGGAAAAAAAAACTTAATCAGCCGCTGGTGCTCGAGCCTCTACTGAAATGGAAAAAAGAAGTACGTCGAGCCGAGCACGTTTCTTTCTCACGACTATATTATACGCGTCTATGCTATATGTAGTGCACACAAGAAAAAGAGAGAGATATCGCTCGGCGATAATAGCAGCCGAGAGAGCTTATTGTGCAATTTCGCGATTTCTTTATTTCGCTCGTGCCACTGTACATATATCAGCTCGAGAGAATCAAATACGCGCGTACGCGTAATGACATTTCTGTATAATTAGTTAATGCCTCCGCTGCGATTTATTGCCATTTGAAAGCACATAAAGGTATACACGTGGAAATGCTGCTGCGGATCGATCGTGCGCCGCGAGGGGGGTAAAAATAAAAACGTCCTTACACATATGCAAATCGTTGTATATTTAGAGCAGCTCGCCGAGTATAAATAGGACGTATCGAAAAATACAGTGAAATATTGCAATTAAGCATTATATCTCGAGCGGATCGCGCGCGTCAGCTAATAAATTCGATATTTTCATGTGCGCTACAGCTCGAGGCATTTTTAATGCGGCGCATTTTTACGCTCTTTGCTCGACTCCATTGAATAAAGCATCCGAGTGGATAAACAAGAGAATGAGAGAGTCCAGCGGAGTACATCGATTGGAATCAAGAGGCCAAAAGTGCTCGTCGTCGTCGTGTCTCGCTCGTAATACGCCGTGTATATTTTAAGCTGCATTTACGAGCGCGCACTTGCCTCAAAGAGATTATCGCACTAAATATTCGTGTCTCCGCTTCGAGCTTTTGAAAGAAAGAGACGTCGTTTTTACTCGAAACTGTCCTCGTTGATTTCATCGCGCGATGAAAACGAGTCGATCGCTTAAACCATACTGCAAGTTACGATCGAAATCGAGTATAAATGCAGCCGTATATTGGACGATTAAAGCCTCGAATTTTCAAGAAGTCTACGCTTACCAAAATATTTCTCTAGTATACCGATTTACGATGTTGACATAGTAATATGTGCTTCTCTCTCTCTCTCTCTCTCTACAAACCAAGTACAACACTGGCGAATTGATCGTCCCTTACGCGGATTGCGAGCTTCAAACGTGCACGAGCTTTGATCGCTGCTTTTGGCCGGATGCCTAAGTAAATCCCGGTGCTGCAGTTCATACATTTGAATTCATATAAAAGATGCACTTTCATTAGCTTTTGGTTTTATTTCACACGTATAGAGCGACCGCAAATAGCTCGATTATACCGATTTTATTACTATCCTCGGCGGGCCTGATCGTAAATAGTTTGCATTCGTGCCGTTATTTTTCGCTCCTATTTAAAAGCTGCATTATACGATCTGCGAGATCCAAAATTTCAGCCGCACAAAAACTATCGGGACAATGGGCGAGTGTATAGGCGCATCGGTATCATTACGCATGTAAATGCGGACTTTACGAGGCAGTCAGCAGCAGCAGCAGCAAGTCGGGCAATCTCGCCGTACACGCGAATAATAAAAAGCTTTGTGCGCTCGCGCGGCAAAATAAACATTCGCAGCTTGGCTTAGCTCGGCCCGACGCGACAGCGGCTAAGCGGCAATAGAACCCATCCTTGTGCATCGCGTACGCGCCCTGTGTTTCGCTCTCCTCTTATTTTTTTGCTTTTATTGAAGATAGAGGGTCGCTACACCTTTCCACGTAGCCGTACACTGCCGTGGGTGCAGCAGCCTAACGCGTGCAGCAGCTGCGTGGGTGGATGATACCGCGTGAGTAATTGTCTCGCCGCTCGAGACTCGACAGAGACATTATTGCCGTATGGGATGCAGGGGGGGCTTTTGGATCGCAGCTTTATGTACGCGTCCGTTGATAATAATTGATACGCAAAACCGAGTACAGGCCGAGCTGCTTATGTATGGTAATGACCGCGTCGTCGTCGTCGAGCGCGTGACATAATCGACGTGTTTTACAACGCGGATGAAATCCGATTAAAAGACAGAAGCTCCTGCATATATTTATGACAAATCGTCGACTTTATTATTTTTTTTCTCTCTCTCTGTCTCTCTTTTTTCACAGGAGTAGCTATAACTAAATCCTTAATCCACTTTTGCAATTCTGAAATTCAATTGCTTTTGCTGGCGCACAAACGATCGGCCGGAAATGCCGTTCTATAATCGTCGGCTCGCTCTTACGCGGAGATTCGCAAGTTCCGCAAGTGCACAAGCTCGCAAGTTTCTCGCTCGAATAAGCGAGCAGTTCGGAGCAGAAATCATTACACTCGCGATAAGAGCATCTCGATGCTAAAATTGGCCACTGCGAGAGATTTCGAACGTGCGTAGCACTTGGTTGGTCATCTTTGGTAAAATTTCGCAAGAAAATACAGCCAAGTAGGGGCTCGTTGAAACGATAAACAATCTCGCAGATAGCTCGCGTTTGTTTTCCGAGTCGGATCCCAAATTGTCGACGGACAGACATACGATCGCTGGGCAGTGCGAAAACATTCAAGATTTTCACATCCGGACAGTATTTGGATGGGGCATGTATATTCGTTGTATGAAATATTCGCTGAGTGCAGCGGTCGATCGAGCGAACGAGCGCGTCTCAATCGGTGCATAAATACGTCGATTCCGCGAAGCCGAGCACGTATTATATATTTTTTTAATGACACACCAGAGCCATTCGATCTCGCGCCTTGTATAAACTTCCAACATCCACGTTTTAAATATATACACGTACTTGAGACTGTGCGAATAGATGCGCGCGTGTTATATATAGGTATAGCGCGCAGTGCCTCGGTGTGCTGCAGCGCACGCATATTATGCCTCGCGGCAAAGGTCGGACGTGGAGAAAGAGAGAGAGAGAGAATAGAGAGCGATGAATTATGAAGCGTTTGTCGCTACTTTGCTACGCTTTCGTATACATACAGGGTTAGCTTTGTGCTCGCGATGCGCTCCGGCCGATATTCGATAGTCCTCGCGCGTATATAATATTATTAATAGATCATCGCCTTTATGTGCAGCGCATTTTTGCAGGCCATCCTCGAATATAAGCCCCGAAACAATTCGGATGCCGGTAGACGTGAAATACGAGTCGCCATGGGAGAATTAAGACAAGCCGCTCGCCGCCGTCAAACATAAACTATATATAATGTAGACGTATCGATCGGAGCATGCAACTCGCTTATATATACGTGTATATGTACGGCATGTATACACAGCTACTTATAATAATTGTTCGGTTACATTAGTTAGCGCGGCAGGCATTACGATGCCGAACGAGCTGATTATACGGGACCTTGGCTTAATAGTCGCGTAATTCATGCCTCCTCGAACACGCAGTGTATCACGCGAGACTGAGTTGCACCGATAGCCGCGCGTATACGCACTTAATATAATAATAACGCCGCGTCCATATATTCCAAAGTCTCCTAAGTAGGCTCTGATCTCAATAATTCGAATGATAGATGGGTATTAAGTGCAGCCAATATATATGCGCGCTCACTTGTTGCCGCGCTCCTTCTTTTTTTTTCTCCGGCTTTTTTTTTCTGCCGCCTATGTAGCATGCAGTATGTATAGGCGCTGTCGCCGAGACGCGCGCATATATAGCTTGTTTTTCTATTTTTTTTATCGGTCCGCATGGAGACAGAATAGGATTATTACGTTCGATTAAATATACACTGGCAATAATCCTGCGCATTTTTGTGTTAAGCCGATTTCGCCAATCGGCCGACGCATTCGATATCTACGCGCGCCAGCAAAAAAGTCAAAATATTATACAGCGGTAATTCAATATGGAATACTTGTAGCTTGGGCAATAAATTTTAGGTAGCTCTCTCGCAGGCATTGTATATTAACGGCGTGGAAGAGCTATATATGTACGTAGGCCGTATATATACCTGCAGCGCGGCATTTCGCGCATTAGAAGCTCCCGAGCATCTCGGACTCTCCGACAACAGATGCAAAAAAAGGCTACTGCCTATATCCTGCTAAAACATCGGCTTATGCGAGCGGCTATTTCATGCCTCGACAGATAAATCTGCCAGCGAAAGAAATCCGATAAGAATCTATATACTTACTCTCGCGCACACATGGGATTTTGCGTGGTTGCCGACTATATCGACGAATAAGGTGTTATTGGTTGTGAACTTCGTACAAAAGTATATATACGGAGAGATTTTTCCTTGCATCGACGCGTGCGCCAGCCTCATGTGCCCCTGTTAATTTTTTCCCCGCATCTTTTTTTAACGGGTCGCAGCGAGTAATCCGTTACTGTTTTTTGCGCGCGCCCCGAGAGCTCTATAAGACGAATGGACCATATGCAAAGTGCAGCCACTTTCTTTTTATCCCAACCGTTATATATGCTGCTGCTGCTGATGCACACACGGCGTCGTTGTTGACAGCTCGCGTCGAGATACACACGCGTATGCGCGCGCGAAAAAAAAATAAGATAACTTATGACTTAATTGCCCAGCTGCGCGTGCAGCGCGACGAGAGAGAGAGAGACAGAGAAAGAGAGAGATGTGCACGCATGTACGTTACAAGTGCGAATGCTTCGAGCGCTCCACTGCTGTTGCTGACTTATTATGAAATGTGTAACGGCTAGATAAAATATATGTGTACGTATTTCGCGCCTTCGCTTGGCTCTTTTTTCTTCGTGTACGTTTTTTTTTTATCAACATCTTGATTGCGCGCGTACATCTATTCGCGATTTATGGGCAAGTGGCCGGGATTTATGCTTAGCCAACGCGTTCTCGTCTCTATTTTGATTCAATTAAGATAAGGCCATATAGCTAGCGCCCGACTCGCGAGCTCTTTCTCTCGTCGAGGCACACACGCGATAAATTTTTCCTATTACTTTTTCCCTTCTTTAACGAATAGCTTTTTGATTTATACAAGCAGATACACAGAATTTGGTTTCTGCACGGTGAAAAATATATTATGCGGCTTATCTGCGCGGAGCTCTCTTGCTGAGAGCCGTGCTCCGAATCGAGCCGCGATGCATTAGGAGAGCAGTCGCTCGTCGATCGGTATAGGGCGCCTCGCAATCTCGCAGCGCACCTCGTCGGCTTTTCCCATCGCGAGACACGCACGCATAATGGAGCCGAGTGGGCCGCGCGCGGATAAAAGCCTCGGATTTCGGCACGATCATTTATAAAAGCACGGGCTTGTTATGCAAATGATAATCGTCGCATGATTTTTCAAAATCACCGTCGGTTCTCGTCAAGTTTCTGCTTCGTGCGTAGCAGCACCTATTCGATGCACAAAAGCATATACGAGTCTGCGTCCCGTGCCCGAGCGAGTGTGAGTGCGATATGTGGTTTCGCGTGTAAAATGCAAATTAAAAGCGATCGCAACGCGATTCCGCGAATTTCGTGCCGGACCTCAAGCCACGTATAAATAGCAAACGGCTGTTGGCCAATTTGTTGACGGCGAGGCAACGGAGAAAAAAAAGAAAAAAGAAAAAGAGGAACACGTCCTGTCGCAAAAAAGTGACTCAGCTCGTCGAGAGAGAGCTACGCACTCGGCATTCCTCGTCACTTTGTATGCCATTGTGAGACGAGAGCTGGTCTCGCGATCGGCGCGGCCCACCCCCGAAATGGGTCTCGCTTCTCGAGTTGACGCACCATATAATGCGTCTACCGCGAAACACGCCGAGTAATGATCTCGTCAAGTCGTCGTTCTTTTTGTTGTCGTCTCGACGAAACTCATCTCGCTTCTCTTTCTTCTCTGTTGCAGCACAACTCGAAGAAGATAACGCAAGGGCGAATCGTCGCCACTGGAGCTGATCGACGCGTAGCACAGCAAACGCGCAGACAAAAAAGGCGCGACCCAAGAAGAATACGTAAGAATTTCGTGCTCGAGATACGGATCGCAGAGTCTGCAGCAGCAGCAGCAGCAGCAGCAGTAGTAAGTATATAAGTAGCAGCAGTGGCAAGAGCATCAGCAACAGCACCGGCTGAGCAAGTACAATAATACGGCTTCAGGCTCGTCGAGGGGTCTAGCAGAGCGGCGATGATTCGGCGTCGCGCCTCTACAGGATCTTCGCCTCGGAGGTATGTGTGTGTATGTGCACGCTGCATTGTGTACTCGAGCTGCGGTGAATATAATTGAATTCTCAAAAAAATGTTTGGTATCGCGAGACGCGTTTTTCTTTTCTTTTGCGGGCTCGGGAGCAAAGAAGATGAGCGTCGAATTTCACCGGCTGCATGCACGTACGTGTACCGAGCTCCGATCCGTATACGCGTCGTTGATTCTCGATCCGGTCGCATATATCACGCTTTCGTGAATTCCCTCCGTGTAGCAAGTTCGTTGTCTACATCATTTTGTTAATTAATCACGTGGGTATTTGCCCTGCGCGAAGTACGGCCGGAAAATTGGCCGATCGATAACGGCTCGTGGTCGGAAGAAAAAAGCCACGAGGCAACATCTCACGGATAATCTCGAGTAGTCTATTCGCTAAGGTCAAGGAGATTCGCATTACGAGAGATCGAGAGAGCAGTAGAGATCGTCCGCGTATAATCTACTCTCGAGCGTGCAGTGCACAGCGCACTCGGCTAAAATAGCGCGATTACCTCGACGAGAGACCGGGAGAGAAGCCATGGAGAGGCGGAGTCGAGAAATTTATATATCGTCGGGGCTCGATCACGCGGAAGAATTCATTTTCGTCGTTTCAATTAAAATCGCCGAGCTGCAACTGAACTTTCTCGACGTTAGCTCAGGTACAATCGAGAAATCGTTTATTCGCAAGGGGGCAATGAAAAAGTTGATTTTACGGATCCTCATGCATAGCCGGCAAGCTCGAGCCATCCGAAAGTCTATATAATAATCGCGTTATAGTGCCTCGCCGGTGTGTCACTGCGCGCATATATAAAAGCTCGATTCGACTCTCTCTCGAGCTGCCTAAGAATAACCGAGTTGGGCTACTCTTCTTGTTGTCCGCGCCTATTCCCGTACGGCAGCGAGCGGGCGGGTGTGTGCACTGCACGCATGTGTCGCGCTGCAACTCGGCTCCTGCTCTCGTTTCGCGCGTATATAATGTATGCTCGCACGAGCTCGAGGCACGAATCCGTATGCGCATATATACAGTTTCTCTCCCGCACCTTGTACATATATACCTACCAGCCGCTTCTCATCCAGTCATTTGTAAATGTATTAAACCTGTATGTTGTATATACCGATTGTGGGACGTTGGCACTTGCAGGAGAGCGACGTGAAGGGGCGCAGCCATGGGCAGCTGCTCGCAGCACCGTCTCGCCGAGGTGGCGGCCGGTCTGGCTTTTGTACTACTGGCCGCGTTGCTGATCGTCGTCTGGACCGGGGCTACCGGTGGAAGTCGCCCGTCCTCGCTACCCAATGCCACATCGTCTATCCACGATAACGGCTCGGACCTGCGCGTCGTGCCTCTCAGGCCGCCAAGCGAAAGTAAGTATACGCTATTATTGATATAATTAAGAGCTGCAGTTCCGTTTTCTGATCCAACTTGTTCGGCTCGCTCGAGCTTTTGTATGATTTTCACGGAGAAATGTTTGTCAGCGCCGCGAAACACACGTGGTAAATCATCGCGGCTTGCGAAACAGCCGTCAAATGGCAGTTATATGCACGTACGTGTGAGAAAGAGCGATTTCACCGTTGCAGCTGCCTTAATGGCTTGTAAAATTTAGTGAGCATAGCGAGTACGGACAACATCATTAAAACTCGTCTAATCGACAATTTTTCTCTATCGTATACAAATAAAATGCCGTCAATATTGCATTTTACTTGCGGTACTCGAGAGCGGCCATTTGCTCAGTTGCGCAAACACCCACTCAGCTGCTCATCGCGTATGTGTGCAGAGCTGTCAAAGCTCGACTCGATCGAAAAATGCACCCTCTCACAATGGACGATAAATTTTCAAGCGCAAATTAAGATTTCGCGCGCAGTCGGATCCCGACGTTGTGCAAGTGCAGCTAGAGATAATCGAACAAATTTCGTATAGTGTAAAGAGGCGCGCGCGAGGTGGCTTTGATTGTGGCCGAAGAGAGAAGAGAATTCGCGTTTAATAACGAGTCGTAAAAGCTCGCGTCGCTCGAGACGAGTACCTTTATAACTACGCGATACATTTTAGAAAGTTGAGCGTTAAAAGTGTTGGCTCATAATATATGCCAACGTGCAAATAACAAAGTAATAACGCACAAACGTCTCTCTTACACGGATGTATCGTTTCAAAGTTGGCGCGCCCGACGTCTGAATCGCAATAAAGCTGGTAGTTAAAGGAGATAATTTAAAATCATCGATACACACGGGCGGCGAGTTGCCGGATAATAGCTCTGCGAATGAGAGAGACGGACAAAGAGAGAGAGAGAGAAAAAAGTCACGACACACATTCGGCTTCACGGGCTCGTCGTGGCCGATGATGCATTTTCACTCTTCATAAATACGGTACGCGCGCGGCGCTTATAATATAATCGCGCCAATAATTGCACGTGCGCCTCCGAGCTCGCTCGAGATCGTCTCTCTCTCTCTCTCTCTCTCTCTTTTGTCGGATCAATTAAACGGAGGCGTGACGAATCAATTATGTCGCACGATCGCTGCTGTGTCCCGACTTCCTAGTCTCTGTAAGGCATAATACGCGCCCGTTTATAATACAGCATCGGTTCGAGAGCTGTTGGCTGCTTTATGTACTCGGCGCGCGAAGAGTATGGCGAATCAATTAACGGTATAGCCGATATGCGGTGTGCACGGCCCGTATACGTTATACCTACCAGCGGCGCACGCGATCCTCTCGACGTGCATCGTGTTTAATACACACACGCCGAGAATTTACCAACGACCACGACGACGAAAACGACGAACCGAGCAAGAAAAAAAGGAAATCTGTATCCGAAAGAGAAGCGCGAGAGATTGTGTGCACTGCACAGGTCGTGCATTTATGTATATAATGCAGACGCGGCCTTTTATATTATTACTCGGGCACTGCCGATTAATTGAGCCAGATTACACAGAGTGAAAGTCGAAATTTAAGCGATTCATCAAAAGCTCCGCGAGTGCCCGCATATTTGACGTACGGATTTCGGCTAGTGGCACAATTGGCACGATCCACGCGCGGCGATGCGGTTTTCGTGTTGTCGCTGGTAATGACTCGATGCACGAGTATTTTTCAATCGTACGCCGCTTGTGTACACTCGAGCACGCGTAAGTCAAACACATTCAAATTTATGTGCTACGAGCAATTGTCGTCATCGTCGAGCTTTCGCGTGTGGCGGTCGTTGTTTTCTTTACGCTCACCTTCGTGCATCGTATAACTCGAACAAAAAAACATATACACTGTATATAAATGGTAAAACTATAACTGTGACTGCTCGAGTTGGTGAGGGGAAAAAAATCGAGGCGCACTCGAGCGAGCCACTTTTCATTGCATTATTTACTTTGGAAAAAACCATCTTATCGAAGTGTCCGTGCGAGATGTTGCGCAGCTGCGCAAATACCATGTATAGCCGCAGTGGCAGCAGCCTCGATATCGACTTGTGGAACTGCATAATGCAGCCGCCGCCACTGCGAGTGCGTAAACCTCGAGCGAGCCGAGCGTTTTTGCGCGCGCGCGCGGGGGCATTGTCAAGGTCCCCTCGGGGCAATAGATAAAAGCCAGCTATACACACGAGCACGTGATATTCCGTATATATACGAGCTGCTAGCCGCACTGCGACGGTATATCTAATGGCAAGCGCGAGCCGAGGAGGTGTTCGTTTACCCGAGAAAGCGTCGTCGCTGCAGCTTCCTTTTTTTCTTCCAGCTCTAGGGTAGCTCGCGATCCGATCGGCATCCGTGATGCGCCGCCTATGCAGCCGCGCGTGTATCAACCGCATATATAATACGCGTATATAGCTTCGTTAAAAGCCGCCGTGGCAAAGCTCGAGCTGCGCAGTCGATCGTATAAACTCTCGGATCGAAGTTGCAGGCAGCTTGCGCGCTTATGGATATATCGGCCAATAATACGCGCCCGCGCGCGCAGTTACACATAATACGACGCACTGCAGTCGCGGTCAGCCTCGATTTTACGAACAATCGACGCGGTATTTATAGAAGCGATACATATTCCTCCCGCGAGCGAACCGCGCACAATGAATCGAGCAGCTCATTGCGATCGCTCGCGAGCCCAAAGTCTCTGCGCCGACTGCATTCCTAGAAGCAGCTTTATCGATTACTCGGCGCGCCGAGACTGCCTATGCGTGCAAGAAAAAAAACAGCAAAGAAGGTGTCGATAAGCTCGCGCGGCTGCGTTACATTGCGAACGTGTGTGATTTTCTACGCGCCGCATATATACGCATACACGAGCTGTGTGCGACACCTACGCGTAATACACACGAGGTACCCCGGGAGTAATTTAAACGCCTCGCCCCGGCAAGTTACGTACTCGATACTTACAGGAGAGCTATTGTCTGTGTAACGTGCCATGTCTCGCTTATCGCCGCTCGAGGACTGCATCCGTCCAGCTGCATAGCTGCTTTCTCCGTATACGACGACGAGCCGAGTAGAGCTTTTACGCGCTCGTCTATCTCTCGATCGCTATCTAATGCATATTTACGCGCGCACGACTGACATTTTTCACGACGACTGCAACGGACACGGACGCCCGATGAATTTCAAATCTTTTGTTTTAAAAGCGCCTCGAGAACATGTATAGCTGGCTTTCCAGCGAAAACCGGCTAAATATTATATAAATATAAAAAAAGACATATAATACCGAAAGTCAATTAGAGAGAGTCACGTGAGCCGAATGTACAATTATCATTTGTATAAGTAGGCCAAAGTATACGAACGTCTTGTACAGAAGCAGCGAGAGCGAGCTTCGGAAAAAGCTTCGGAGAGCCGAGCGGCGAGAGCTGCGCAAACTGCCGCGCGAGTTTACATTACGTTACACGCGTGCAGCATCGAGCGAGAAGAAAAGAGGCCAGGGTTTCGCAGACTCGAGAATTGAGAAAAGGCACGTTTGGTTCCTGGAACGTGACAGCTGATGAGCAATATCACTCGGAGCTACTATTATATATGTATTATAAATACGCAAGCCGCGTTTCGAATCGCGCGCGATATTGTAACGACATCAAAATTATCATACGCATATATAATATAATCTGTAACTCGATAAGTTGACAGAATTGATAATGGAGCCGGTCGACGTACACGCGGATGACACTCGTACGTTAAGTATACGCAGAGCCTGGCTGTATAACTTTTCGCAACTCGCAGCTCCGTACCCGGAAATTCGACGAGCGAAAAATCAGTTCCAGCAGGACACGTACTGTATTTTGTGCCTGTGCTGGCACAAAAGGGACGTCGCTGTAGGCGCATGCATCGACACCAGTCGACGTTTACCAGCCTCCGCCTCGGATTAGAATTTAAAATTACGACGTTACGTTCAATGACACCGAGTCTTGGCTATTATTTCAGACTTTGCGGCGTAAAGTAATACTATAGGATGTCACTATCGGTCTTTGAAATTCATTTTCACCCAAACATCAAACTCCAAACGGACAATCATTTAATCATTACAAAAATTAATCACCTCTAATTCTGTTTAACGTGAAATAAGCCTAAATCTGAAACGAAATGGCCTAACTTTTGAGGAATTTTCGAAATCAACCAGTCTCGCTGGCAGATTTGAGCGAGCAAGTATTTTTCGTCATTGGGAGGTAATAGATACGGACAGGCGCGATTGAACTGGAACTCAAACGTGCTAATGATTGTTTATGGTCGTATGCGCGATAGATATTGTACATACTGTGCATGTAGCGTACGTAGGCCAGCTGAGCCGACTTGAGTTGCAGCCTGGCGCGCGCCGTGTCAACTCGATGTATGCGACTATTAATGTTTACGATCGCTCGATATCTCCGCCGGCTCGATGCAAGAGGCAGCCAGCTTACATGCCAGCCGATCAATAATACATCTGCAGCTGAGATCTGTAATAAATATTGCTCTACGCGCTCTGTCACAGGCATGTATAGGAATTCCAGCGATTAGCGGCCAGATAATTCGCGCTCGAAAATTTTAATTAACACTCGCTCGTGTCACCCAGCTACCGATCACTGCTGCAGCGGCCATTTACATAAAATCGTCGAGGGCTGTTCGATGGATAAAGGATAAAGGGGTATAGATAAAAGCCCCGGATCGATTACGCTCGGATACCAACGGCTCTCTATACATCTACATCGCGAGAACTAAACAACAACGACAACAAAATAAGAAACTCGTTTTCCATATAATAGCAGCTGCAAATAAAACCAGTCGTTTTCGAATGCTTAATGCACATGTGCACTTTCGATTCATTGCTCGTGAAAATTGTCTTTCAATAACGCGCACACACTCTCGACTATATAAAGCATACAGAAATAAATGAAAAGTCGCCGCGATCGACCTCGAGCTCTTGAGAATGGAATCATCATCCTCGAGTCGCAAGCTGTATAGAATACCATTTCTGGCGCGAAATGAAAATATGTTAATCAAATCTCATAAAATATCCTCGGCATTCATTCGTATATGCTTTTGCAGTTGCAGGTAAATTTTCAGTAGCCAGCGAGTGGGAAGATGACGTCGGCGGTGATGGCGAGCATCGCTGGGCCCACTGGAAAAACGACATCCTGCCGAGCAACGGCTCCGGCGAGTCCGAATACATCGTCCTCGCCAAGGCCAATCAAAATTTCTACGAGGATCCCAGTGAGTAGCATCGATAATTTATAATATCGGCCGCGTAGCCGAGCGGATAAATCATCGAGATAACTCGAAGCGTGCGAGGTGAAATCATTGCAACTTAGTTCTCTGCATCTGGCAGTGCGCGCGATAGATTTTCTCTCATTTTCCATCCTTCATCGCGCGCGAGGCAGCTTGATTGGTTTTAATTGATCTTAATGGCCATTGTCGTTCATAATCTTAATCCGCGTGGCGTTTTTTTCTCGCAAAAATACCTGGCATTTCTAAACGAGCCCATAATTATCCACGCATAAATCGCGACTACGACCTGACAATACAAACAATTGTGAAATATATAAAACTCCCGAGAGTGGCGATCTTTGTTTTAAGATGCTTATCTCTGGCTTAACTCGTGCTTGAATTATTGCACTTATTTGACAATGTGATACGAAATCGTTATCTCTTATGGATCTCGATGATTTATCCCGCAAATGGGCGATATACGACGCTGCCGATCGCGCAAAACAAAGGCCAAACTCGTTTTTCGCGCAACGACGACGACGACGACGACGACGACGTGCACAGTCGTAGGCACAATCCGTCGCTTTATAAAACGCACATTAGTAGGTGCATTTATTTTTTCTGCATCTATTGCTCAATCGAACTACGAGAAGCTGCAGTCATCGCGCTTATGCTCGAGGCTCCGATGCTCGACGTATCGATGTACTTTCCAATCACACGAGAAATCGTTATCCAACGCGATTAATCTGCACTAATGCATTGCTGAAACAATTATAATGTAAACATTCGAAAGGAGAGGAGAGCTTCCATCGTGAGGAAACATATTTATATACTGTGTGTACGTTTCAGCGCTCGTGTAATTGCCATTTTCGCAATCCGAGTCAAGTGCCAACTCACTCGGCTGCGTGCGCCGTGATTTTCGATGAAAGAGAGAGAAAAAAACGCATCCGCGAAGACAAGTTATTAAAATACTCGCGCGCGTCCGATTTAATTATGCAAGCTTAGCAGCAAATCGTGCGTGCATACAGCAGGTTAATAGGGATTTCGAGAAAATCTAATCGTCGAGTAGTGAATTTTCGCAATCGCAATTCGCTATACAAAGTATTAGAATGAAGTTGTTTCGATACTAATTACAAACAGTCAAATAAACTGATAAATAAACTCGATTACGCCTTGTGCTCGAAAGACTCGAGTAACTCGTGCGGGCTGCTTACGCAACGGCCGATCTCGAGCCATATCGAATCCTTCGAGCTTATCTTAATGTTTCGTGTAGACGCCGGGGGCAATTGGGAAAACTCGCTGGCGCGATATGTGATACGCGCGTTGGAATTAAACGGCGATTAATTGAGAATGAATTTCGCAGTGGACGAGGACTCGGCGGAGGAGCGCCACCACAGCGGCCACTTCCGGCACAGCCAGAGCAAAGTCTGGGACCCGCATCCCCAGTACGAGTTCCAGGCCTTCGGACGCCGCTTCCACCTGAGCCTCAAGGAGGACAGCAGCTTCGCGCCGGCCAACGTCCAGGTGACGCACATCGACGGGGAGAACGCGACGATGCGCGAGTACGCCGACCATGAGCTCGGCTGCTTTTACACGGGCTCGGTGAAGGGCGATCCCAAATCCATCGTGGCCGTCAGCCTCTGTCACGGAATGGTAAGCTCGTTCGCGCAATTCAAGTATTTGTATATATAATCGGGAGCAAAAGCCCCGCGCGCGTCTTCGAGCTAATCGTAAATCAAGGCGCTTCGAGAGCTCCGAAGCCGGCCTCGAATCGTGGGATCGAGCTTTTACGCGCGCGCGTGCCTGACTATCGTAGTGTGGGCCGTGATCGATGAATCGTACAAAGCTCGGAAATTTCCTTCTTTTGGATCGTGTGGATGTAGCGTTGATGCGTTGACGCAGGCTAATATTAATGATCTTTTCATGCCAACGGCTTCTTCAAAACTACCTTCGGAATTTTGTCAAATGACCGATATAGCTGCCGATGCAGCTCTCTCGATTAGTTAAACGGAGCTAAATTTGCATACTACTAAAATTCGCTTCGAGCTTTGGCAGCTCATCGTTCATGAGAATCCGTCGTCGCTTTTGTTCGTACTTTCCGATGAATAATGATCCCCTACCGACTTTTCCCGCAATCCATACAGACTGGCCACATGAGAACGTCGAGCGACAACTACCTTATCAAGCCAATGGAGCGCTGGAACTCGAGCGATCGGCACTCGGCGGCCCCTCTGCGTCACGTCGTCTACAAATTGCCGAAAAATCCAGCGACGACGTTTCCCAGGAGCGACAACGATCTGCCCGATTTCGACGTACTGGAGTCCAGCAATGCCACTGTGACGGCAACGACGATGACGACGGCTGCTCGCGAGTGCGGTCTCATCGGTAAGTGCACACGATTATGTATGTATCAATGTGAGAAAACCTTGCCATTGCGGCGTAAGAACGAGGAAATGGCTTTACTTAATAAATGTCGAGATTATTAGCATGATAATTGCCACAAAGAGGACGGCTGAATCACTGCGACGAGCTGATTTATGCCTGCCGGGAGCGGAGCGGAAAAACGGATTTGTCGCTACAAGATGTTCCGCATTTTCAGCAAACATTTCGCATTAATAGCTGCCGCGTGCGGTTGGAATCGATGCGCAGCAGTCGCCTTTGACGTTTCTCCCGCGCGCCTCTCGTTGTGTGTGTGTGTACTTTGCAAATGTCACGCGCACCGACCAACGGTAGTTTTTCATATAAGCCATTGCCGCGCGCGTTATATCGAGTCTCGAAACAAACACTCGATTAATGTGTGCGCGCCGCTGAAAAAATACGTACAGCGCAGCAGATATTGTGGGCACCGCTCGACGTATAGTAGCTAGCAGCCGCGCAAAATTGAATAATGAATAGCTCGCAAACTTCATTTATGATAAATTGCGCAAGCGCGCACCGCAGCTGTCTATATATAATTAAAACGAATGAATGGCATCTGGTATAATTGAAATATTATTGAATTTTACGCTAGGGGAGAAAAAAATAATCAAGGTCAGTCCTCTCTCTGTCTCTCCTTTTCCGATCGGATGATGAGTTATTGGTAAAATCGGTATGCACGCGCAGGTATACGATGATTTATCATCGACGACGACTCGGCACGCGTTACTCAGAGAAAAACAAAAATCGAAACCAGTCCTACATTCATCGATTCACGACGCCATCTTCAAATGTTTCCTTCGTTATAACGTGAATTTCTTTCAATGAATTTATTCGAATCCGTGTGTATGTAGGCTGCTTGCATCGCGGTGTATAATGCGTAACTCGAGAAAGAGCGAATTGGGCGCGCACGAAACGTTCATTAGTGGGCGCAAATCCGCGCGATTAATTAAATGCCCGTTAAAACCTACGTAAACGCGCCTCTACCGTAATTATGTAATAATTGATCTGTCATGTTAGGTGCTGCAGGCGCGCGTGCCTCTGCCATCATAATAGGTGAGCAGCTCGCATAAATCATTTGATGTGCACGATTGCTCGCACAAGCGAGAGAGAGACTCGAAATGAGCGTGGCGAGACAATGGCGTACATAAGCTCACGCGATCGCAAGCGTGAAAAATGAGATTTTCTTATTAAGCTTTTGTGGCGTGCGCACGAGCGAATCACGAGATATATATTTACTATACGTACGTATGTACGTGTGTGCGCAAAAGAAAACGACTCGACGCGTTCATTGTATAAATCAGAAGCAATTAGAGAAAACGACGACGAGCTGGTAGAGTCGTCGTCGCGACGCTCGTTTATAATAAATATCGCTATCGCGCGTACTATGCACCCGATATTGCTTATCGTTACACACTCTTATTCGCTTGTATTTATTGAAAATAAGCCAAGCCGTAGTAGGAGAGCGTGGGCATTATTCGCCGGCGCGAGGGAAAAGATACGATGCTTCGATCCGCGCACGTTCATTGACTCGCGGCGTGCAGCTTCGGCCAACGGTATTCTCGTATATACGCTAATTTCTATCGTCGTGCGTACATAGACGCCCGCAGCTATATTTGTATATAATATACTGTTTCAAGAGATCCATCGTATAATGCATAAAAGCGGCTGTATTTATAAAGCCGCGATTCGCTGGCCGATAACCCTGAATTACGTACCTGAGAATTTGACTTTCGAGTAGTTCATACATACTCGTGCGCTCGAGCTATTGGCGACGACGTATTTTAGAGGCTTGTGCGCCGTTCCGGGAAGTGTACTTCCAATCGAGTCGCGCAGCGCAATGATAACGACACAGACACACACACGCGTGCGCGGATCGGATTTCGGTATCCTCATCAGCTGACACTAGCTGAAAATTCTATACATACCGTCGACGCGTTGGCTGTATACGTGCATGCGCCTCGGCTCTCATGCATTGCGTGCAGTTCTCTCTCTCTGTCGACTTTTCGGCCAAAAACGTTCCTCGCGCAGCGAAAACTCGAACGAATATAGTCCAGCTTCGAAAATAAGTTTATTGTGCTGCTGCTGCAGCTGTTTAAGTTTAATTTAATTGGCCACTACCAGGAAATGGGCCTCGATCTCGTGTTTGCGCTAACTAAATCCGTTTTGTTGACGCTCGCCCGCGCGCCTTTCCTCCTACCTGCGCAAAGCGTGGCTTTTCTCAAATCTGTACGCTCTGCTCCACGAAAAGCTATAAATATATAATGCACGCGGCCAGATATTGTATTTTCATGGCTTTTCGTTACGTGTGCGCCGCGCATATTTAAGCGTCGCAGCCTGTAACGCATAATCCCCTAGCTATATAGGTATAGATGTACATTAGTTATTCGATAGCGAGCCGCGCCACCGACCTATTGTGCAACATTTTAGCCGAGCTTTTATTTTTCGCGCGAGCGACACAAAAGCCCGCCGGAGAATAATCGCCGCTACTTTGCTCGAGGTTGGAGAAACTGATGGATGTTTATCCATGCGCTCGGGCACAATGAGCCTCGTCGCATGTAACCATAGCAGAATCGAGCGCGAAATCTGACAATTTTTCAGCGCATCGCTCGGCCGCTGCGACCGAATTCACTCTCTCGGCTAATAATTCACAATTTCCAAAGCTCGCGCTTGGAGAATAATAATTGCAGCTCATCGATATCTCTGCTATATTACACTGCGTCTCGCTCTTCCTCGAGTACTGTTATTACGTCACGCTTGACTCCGTTTATTTTAGTCGTATCTTCCTTTTATTCCGTTCGGTACATACACCTGTACTTATATGCGTGTACGTATATGTGTATTGTGTAACAGGTGGTTATAGCTCTGCCGAGACTTTGTATGTGCACTTATTCTTTGAAAATCGGCCGCGCTGCCCCGACCAGAGACTCGCAGAAGAAGAGAAAGAGAGAGAGAGACAAGAGCGGAATTTCACGAATAAGCGCGAGAGCGAAATTTTTTTCTTCCTCTTTATCGGGTGTGAAATACTCGACCTATACCGAAAATAAACTTGCAACAAAATATTGACAAAAATGTGCCGGTCTCTGATTGCAGAAAATGAAAATAGCAACGAACCTCGGCTCAATGAAATGACGCCTGAAGAAGAACAAATTGATGCATCGGATCCGATGATGGAGGAAACGAGCGAAAGAAGCAGAAGACGCCGAAGAAGAACTTCCCTGCAAGACTCCGACACGAGGTAACATTTTTATCGCTGGTATTTTTCGTCTCGATTCGCCTCGCAACGGCCTCAAATATATTTATACAGCGCGCTAACAAGAATCTGCAGCGATGCGATTTATTCGATTCTTTTCGGCGCTGCGCACAGCATCGATTTACTCGCCAACAAGGCGGTCATGATCGATCGCAATCGGTTCGATGCGCGCACACACATATTTTAATGCACACACATACGGATTCGAGAAACGGTACTCGATAATAATAACGTCAAACAGCAACAATAACAGCAGCCACAGCGCTGAAAATCCCTCCTCGCGTACGAATCGCGTGCACCGCGCACGGACGCATATTATTCGCACAAAATAAATAAATGCATAAAGTATAAAGCAAGGGAAAACTTTCTCGCCTCCCCGTGCGCAGGTCCAGAGCAACAGAAGAAGAGCTGGCCAGAGGAAGGAGCGAGGAGGATATTTACGGGCTGGCGCGCTCGCGCAGGGCGCTGACTCGCGAGTACTTTATCGAGATCATGGTCGTGGCCGACCAGAAGATGATAGATTACCACGGCTCCAGCCTCACCAGTTACATCTTAGTCCTCATGAACACCGTGAGTATTACAGCTTCTTTTTCTTCTTCCTTTTTTTTCTTGCTCCTTTTTCTCTTCGACGGGTTTGCGTGCGCACACGTAGCGATTCGGAGATTGTCGCAACGCCAGCGCATACTTTCTCGAGAGAGAGAGAGAGAGAGAGAGAGAGAGAGAGAGAGAGAAGCGAAAAAATAAAACACATCGAGCATCGGAAGGGCCCGGGCTCGTTGCATATGCGTACTCGACTGCGCTCGTTGAACCATTTACTCGCGGGCCAAGTGATGATTTATTGCAAAACTTCTTAAACGTGAGTTATGAAGTCGAGTGTGTGCACACACGGCATTATGTACATTTTGGTTCTCGTACCTTTTTTCTTGCCTCTCTCGCACATGCCACACAAAACTCGTGCATGCAAACATGTAACTGGTAGTAAAACGCAGGAGAGCCCGAAAAGAAAATGCCCTTGCGCGAACTTCTATATGCATTGTGTCGCAGGTATCGCGCATCTACAAGGACCCGTCGATCGGCAATCCGATCAGCATCGCCGTCATCAAGATCAAGCAGATCAAGGAGATATTCGGCAAGCGGCAGCGAGGCAGTTACGGCATCGGTGCCACCGAGATGCTCAGGACCTTCTGCGACTGGCAGAAGCTCAACAATCCTGACGAGCCGTCGCCGGAGCATCATGACGCTGCCTTGCTTCTCACTAGGTAAAACATATATGATCTATCCGTTCTTAATCTACGAGACGATTTTTTTCCTCTTTTGTCTCGATCCGCACGTATATCAGAAAAAGCTTTGGAATGCACGACATGCTCGCGCCGGGCAATATAATATTTAGCCTGTGCAAGCATTTTAGTGCACGAGCTATAATGTTCTCTCTGCGCTACGCGACGCCAGAGAAAAAAAAAGTCGAGCAGTTGGTTTTTTTTTCTACTCTATAGGCTTTTTTGCCACGATCACTGAAAACGTGTGTTTTTCTACCAACAGGGAAAACTTGTGCCACAATCCCGGCCAGAAGCGCTGCGACACGCTGGGCCTCGCCGAGCTCGGACGCATGTGCTCGGCCGGCTCGTCCTGCGCCATCGTCCAGGATAATGGATTGGCCACTGCCTTCACCATCGCCCACGAGATTGGCCACGTGTGAGTCAACGGCCACGAGCGCCGAGCATTCCTTACGAGTCGACCGCGAGCATCAATATCTCTCTCTCTCGCGCGCGCACGAGTCCTTGACTTTGCGAGTGGCTTTCCAGCCTCACGTCGCGAGTATAGTATGCCGCGAGAATAAAGTTCAGGGTTTTAAGGCAGAAAAATAGAGAAATCTCGTTACGAGTCGCGGGGCTCTGTCTCGTCCCCGATTGTTATTGTTGACGAAAACGATTTGCGCGCTTAGGAATTCGCGTATTTTTGGACGCGCGACGGCCGACACGGAGGCGATTAAATACGACGAGAGGTGATTTAACATCGCGGCTAACTGTACAGCAGTCTCTCGTCTCTTGGCATAATAGATGCGCGTACAAGCTCGCGAGAGAGCGATATTGTACGAGTAAACACTATCGTCTTCACGAGCGATGAATTACCAAATTAACGCCGAGCGAGCCGTATATTATTGATAAAGAGAAAAACGCGCGCAACGACCGAAGCAATGCGTATATTTATATGCAGGAAAATGTTACAGGCTAAATATGCCGCACGACGACGATCCGAAATGCTCGAGATTCCGCGACCGATCGGGTGTGCACAACATCATGTCGCGCATGCTCGACGACAACACCGTGCCTTGGGAATGGTCCAAGTGCTCCAGACACTACGTCACCGAATTTCTCGAGTGAGTATATCCAATGAGCTTTTTTTCATTAATACGTGGTTAATTAATTCGATGCACAACAAATGCGGACTCTCGACGATCACTTTGCCAACTTTTCGATGCACATTCGATGTCTAAAGAACTAAAGTTTAACTTAGCTCGAGGAGCTCGTTTGGTCACGCTCGATCTGGTCGATCGGTCGAGCATGTATATTCATGCGCGCCATGTTTCGAGTCTAAATTTTTTTCGTTGTTACTTACTACGCAGCGCCGGGCAGGGCAATTGTCTGCTGGACGAGCCTCGCGACAGCAAGATCATGTCGAGCTCCTACGGCAACCGACTTCCGGGCGAAGATTACAGCGGCGACCGGCAGTGCGAGCTCGTCTACGGAAGCGGCAGCAGGATATGTCCGCACATGGTCAGCGATGGTAAGTCACGCGTAGCCAATTACTTATAGCCCTTTAGACGAAAAAAAAAAGACGCACATACAAGCGCGTTCGTTACCGGTCAGGCAGTCTGCAAGCGATTGTGGTGCACCGTGCCGTACTGGGATACCGATCGTAGAGAGCACCAGCCCGAGTGCCACACTCAGCACATGCCGTGGGCCGACGGGACCCGCTGCGAGCCCGGCAAGTGGTGCCACCGAGGCGAGTGCGTCTCGCGGGAGAACCTCGAGCCCGTCGACGGCCAGTGGGGCGAGTGGGGACCCTACGGCGAGTGCTCCAGGCCCTGCGGCGGCGGCGTCATGATGAAGACCCGCGAGTGCGACAATCCACCCTCCAAGAACGGCGGCAATTACTGCGTGGGCGAGAGGGTCCACTACCGCAGCTGCGCCACCAAGGAGTGTCCTCCTGGAACCATCGATTTCCGGTGAGTCCATTGAGAACGCTCAAAGGTTTCGCCAAAACTAAGACGCCGCTCTATGGAAAATTGCGTCTTTGTGTTTTGCGGCTGAAAATTGCGGCAATAACGCGCTCGACCTTGACTCGCTGTTATTTCCAAGCGGCTTTGTTTACATTGGCGCACACACACAGTGCTTATATGCACGCTCAGCAGCGCGTTGTATTTAATTTATAAAAACATTTTGTTTGAAAATGCCCGCAGAGAGGAACAATGCGCCGCTTTCGACAACGACAATCGCAACATTCGCAACTTGGCGAAAAACGTCAAGTGGCACGCCAAGTACACGAGAAGTAGGTCAATCGCAATTATAATGAGACTAAATCGTCTCGGACGCGGAATAATTCGTATACGTGATTCGCAGTTCAACCGGAGGACCGCTGCAAGCTGTACTGCCAAGTGGCGGGTAATCAGTACTACATGCTGCGCGACAAAGTGACCGACGGCACGGCCTGCGGCCCCGACACCTTCCACATGTGCATCAACGGGCGCTGCGAGCCGGCCGGTTGCGACCACGTGCTCAACTCGGCGGCTCGGCTCGACACCTGCGGCGTCTGCGGCGGCGACAACTCCAGCTGCCGTCGCATCTCCGGCAGCTACAACGTCACCGAGTACGGCTACACGATGGTCACCAAGATACCCGCGGGCAGCTCCCACATCGACATCAGGCAGTACGGCTGGCAGGGATCGCACAACGACAGCAACTATCTGGGTGAGTCTCGCGTAACATATTATATGTACCCTCGTACAATTAGCCGATTTATAACGTAATCCCCGTGCACAGCACTGAAACTCAAAGACGGCCGCTACATACTCAACGGCAACTTCATGGTGATGCATCGGAAGGTGATCGTTCAGCCGGGCATCACGATCGAGTACAGCGGCCCGGAGCAGGTGGTCGAGCGGCTCAACAGCTCGCGGCCCGTCCAGCTGGACCTGATCCTCGAGGTGCTCTCGGTCGGCAACGTCTACCCGCCCCAGATCTCCTACGAGTACACCGTGCCCAAGTACCTGCCCGAGCGCTACGCCTGGATCGTGCGCGAGTGGACCTTCTGCGACCGCATCTGCCAGGGCACGATGCACAGGCGGGTCGTCTGCCAGAGCGTCGAGAGCCGGGAGATCGTGTCCGACAGCTACTGCCCGAGCGACGCCAAGCCCCAGGAGGAGAGCCAGGCCTGCAACACCCACTGCGAGATTCAGTGGCTCGAGGTCTCGCACTCGGAGTGCTCGAGTCTGTGCGGCCCGGGCAGCCAGACGGTCAAGCACCGCTGCGTCCAGGTGCCGGCGGATCGCGAGCGACATCCCCGCGTCTCGCCGAGGCCCGTGCCCAACTACGTCTGCAACTACATCGAGCGGCCGGTCGAGAGGCGCGCCTGCACGGGCCTCTGCGAGCAGGCCCACTGGCGCTACGGGCCCTGGAGCGCCTGCTCCGTCAGCTGCGGCGACGACGGCCTGCAGTACCGACTGGCCGAGTGCGTCGATGCCGACAATCGCACCCTGCCCGAGGCCAAGTGCCTCAGCGAGTCCAAGATCGATCGGCAGTCCTGCGGTGGCAAGCCCTGCCCCAAGTGGGCCTACGGCGATTGGAATCCGGTAAGAATTACTTTACTATTTGTACGATCGACCTTGTCGTGATTGAAATAACGAAAATTTTTATTCAGTGCTCGGCTGCTTGCGGACCCGGCAAGAGGGAACGACCTTACTGGTGTCACGTGGACAACAATGTCGTGCCCAAGATACGCTGCAAAGACCGACTGGGCGAGGTATCTCAAGCCTGCGATGCGGGACCTTGCCCCAATTGGCAGACAGGCGATTGGAGTCAGGTGAGTCTATTCCCCCCCTTTTGATAGAGTCAATCAACTCGTAAACTCAAAAACGTCAACGTCACTTGTTGCAGTGTTCGGTGAAATGTGGCGAGGGTATTCGAAGACGCATGGTTGCTTGTAAATATACCAATGGAACGACGGGCGAACTTTGCGACAATTCAAAAAAACCCATTAATACCATAAGCTGCTCGCTCGAGGCTTGCCCTACCAAAGTACGTGTTGTATATGATCGTTTTTAAATTATCTATGAATAAGGAAGAACTGAAATGGAAATTTTTCCAGACGACTTTTGTACCTGTAACCTACTCATCGAGCCTGCCCGTCGACGACTTATCGCAGCACGAAAACGACGTCGACAGCCATCGCATCACCTTCCGCTCGGGCTACACCTGGAACATCGGTGGTTGGGAAGAGGTAATTTCAATTTTCATCATAGTAACGCGAATCTATCGATCGCGCTCGATTAACATCGGTCGAAATTGCGCAGTGCTCGAAACCCTGCGGGGGAGGTCTAGCCGTCCAAATAGTCCAGTGCATCTCCGTCGAGACGAACAAGATCGCGCCCAATCAGGGCTACTGCGACTCGAAGACTCGTCCGGCCAGCACGATCGTCTGTAATCAACATCAGTGCCCCAACTGGGTCACGGGCAATTGGAGTCAGTGCGACGTCAAGTGCGGCGATGGCTATCAGCACAGGCAGATCCTGTGTCAGGACTTGCGCGGCGAGATCATGAACGACAGCGACTGCTCGGAAAAGACTCGACCGCGCCACGTGAGGAAGTGCTCGAGACCAGCCTGCGAACCGGTCCTTAACAGCTCGACGGATGTAGGCAAGCCCGTTGCTTCGTACAAGTGGCGCGCAGGAAGTTGGGGCGAGGTAAGTAAAAAACCTGCTAGCTCGAACGAAATATTCCCCTTGATGAACCGCGTCCCAACGCGTCATTTGCATTTCGTCAGTGCTCGGCTAGTTGCGGAAACGGCTACCGAAGACGCGAGGTCATCTGCCACAGGATCAACAGTTTCGGTTGGTTGGATCCGGCGCCGGTGAACGGCGGCTGCTCCGAGCGGGAAAAGCCCCCGTCCCAGCAGCCCTGCCGAGATCGCGGCTGTGCCGATCCCTTCTACTGGGTCACGGGCACCTGGCGAAAGTGCTCGCAGCCGTGCGGCATCAAGGGCCGACAGATACGCCGACTCTTCTGCCTGGACCGCTACAATCGCAAGGTGCGTCGTCGCCTCTGCCCGGTCAAGCTGAGACCGCAGCGTCGCCGCAAGTGCAATCAGCGCCCCTGCACCGGCCCGACCACCTGCATCGAGGTTCAGAACCGCCTCAAGACCAACGTCGACGGCGAGTACACCCTCTTGGTCGGTGGACGCTACATGTCCATTTACTGCTCGGGCATGGACAGTTTCGAGCCTCTCGAGTATCTCACTTTGCCCCAGGGTGAAAGGGAAAACTATGCTGAGATTTACGACAAGAGGTACTGGTCGTTTTAATGTTTTATGAAAAAGGATGCAGGCTAAAAATTAATCCAATTTTTCTCGACAACAGGCTCTTGAATCCTCACACGTGTCCTTTCGAAGGAGTAAGGAACGACAGTTGCGAATGCATGAATGAATCTGTACCGATATCTGGTAGAACTATGTTCCAAAAAATACGAATCAACGTTCACACGTTACATATAGTTGGCAAGTTTTTAATCTTATTAGTGATCGCGAGTTTGGAAAGAGAAATTAATTGTTTGATTTTACAGGAAACGACTTCAAGTTCGCTCGACAAATCGGCTTGAATAATATCGACTACGGTAAAGCTGGCGATTGCTACAGTCAAAAAAACTGCCCTCAAGGACGCTTCGCTATTAATTTGAGCGGTACCTGGCTAATGATTGCCCCCGAAGTTCATTGGCCTAAACAAAAGAATACTTTTTCACACATAGATAAGATTGTAAGTTGGACCTTTTTATCTATGGAACGTGTGTACAAAAAATTAATCTTTTGCCTTGCAGAATAATCAACGAATACTGGGAGTATGCGGTGGATATTGTGGATTTTGTTCGCCATCACCCAGTCTGAAATTAAACGTCCTGCCGACTTAGATGCCAAATGTCAAAGCGAATTTCAACGAGTAACAACAATTGAACATAGAACAACAATTTAAGTCACAATTGTACTTAGATCTTACGGATTAAGAAATTGGTGAGATTTACCGTTTGGCACGAGCCTCGTGGTGCTGCTTGATTTGTTTGATAAATAAAGCTTGGAGCATATGGTGAATCACGTCGGTGCCATAAATGTAACCATACGCATGTATGAATATGTGTGTTTTTGTACATATATTTTTGTATAATTTATTCCTCTTATGTGGTGTATCTCAATTTATATGAAAAAAGTATTTTATGCCGACCGTATTTTTTTCGCTGATGTTTTTATAACATTGTAACATTGATTTAATTGTATACATGTTCACTTAAAACTTTGCATTTTACGTATATTTAATTTTCAAAATATTATAATGTAACAATCATACGACCTATATGCAACATGAATTTTATTATCAGTTACTGTAAGCGTGCGTAGCAAAATTACCTTTTACAATGTATCAAGAAATTTTCAAAGTTATATGTCAAATTATTACCGAATTTTTTATGTAATCTCATTAATGATTATTATTTATTTTCATAATGTATAAGTCGTCTGTTGAATGTGAAAAACCTTATCGGAAAACGAGTCTCAGAAAAAATGGAACATAAAGTAGAACACGTGAAGAATGTGTCTGTGCTAGTCATTTGTTCCATCAAGACAATTCTGATAATGAAGCATATCAGACGTTTCAATAACAATTTAACTGCTATCGATATTGAAGTAAAAGTTCAAAAATATTTGCATTTGTCTTTATCGTTAATGAATAAAATTGTTAGTAATTAAAAGAAGTGCGAAAATTATTTTACAAAAATTTAGTTTGAGAAACTACACTCTCTACAAATACACTTTTTAGAAAGGGTAACACTGCCTATTTACACATTGTATTGTATTATTTCAAATCATATATTAAGGATATGATTTTATAAAAATTTGAATAAAGGCTTTAATAGTAAACTTTCTCTATTATGGTTTTATAATTATTATCTAAAATAAATTAAGTATAGACCAATTAAGAAGTATAACTATCGTTTTATGAAAAAAGTTATGAAATGAATAATCTTTTTAGCCAATTTAATACAATAGTTTTGACATTGGATTATCTTTTGAGGTACTTTTTGTCTCGGAAGTCGACTTAATGGCGCCCTAGGTATGCTTCGATAAGCCCTTTCAACTTTTTGTATCATACGAGCATAATTTTGAAAGATTTGACAACATAAGTATTTCCTTGATATTCTCAGATAAATCATCCTTGTTTAACCGTTCATTTTTTCGTAACTGTAATTTATTTAATAACCATGTATTTTATTATTCTTAATTAAAAAACATACTCAATTTAAACCTATTCAATTTATTTTTAATATTAAAGGTATCTATTGGGTCAATGCTTATATAATGGTATCATGGTAATTATCAGTGGTATCATGTTTCTGAAAACAAAAATAAACATAAACCTTACTTTAAAGCTGCTAATAACGCTCCCCATATTACAATTAATGTAATTTTCGAAATCCTCGATATTCTGCTAAAATGTGATGTTTTAGTATCCGGCTATTTTGTTAAATTATGACAAAAAATTACATTTTTTCTTACAATAAAAACTTGAAAATTACTCTTTCAGCTATCTGAGATTTTAAGAAAAAAAATTGTAAACGTCGTAATTTTAATTTAAATAAGCAGTCGGTAACTTAAATAAATCGGTCTTAAATAAATCGATTTGCGCCACTGTCTTGCCTCGTAATAAAACCATGTATTCCCATTGTTTTATTTAATTCACCCTATTATTCAAGCTTGAAAAATCACTCAACGATAAGTAACCAAATACAAAATTTTTAAGTCTTTTCCTTCAATTTAAGACTTTCTTCTTTTTATTAAAATAAGTAGTTTTGAGATTAGTATAGAGTATTAACCATAACCGATCTTTATTGATTTTTGAGAAATTTATCAACTAATAAAAATATTGAGCACTAGAATTGCATTTTCATACAGATTTATTTTAATTCCCGGGAAGTTACCTTTACTGCTCAGTAGTGCCATCAAGTGGCAGAATCATACTCATCAACAATTGGATTTGTTTTGTATACATGAATCAGTCATAACCTCCAACATAGGTTTATTGACGTAAATGACACTTGCTATAAAATTTCAACTCAGTAAATAATAAGTCAACAATATAAAAAAAGGTTTTAGGATCACTTTGAAGATTCTCTGTTTATTTTGTTTAAATAAATTCATAGACACTAGTCAAAATGGGGAAGCGTCAACATCAAAAAGATAAGATGTAAGTTTCCCAAGTTATTTAAAAAAAAAGTCATTCAATTATATTTTACATTAAATCATTGTTGAAGTGGAATTTATGACCAATATTGAAGTAAATGATCGAATTTGTATTTTTATAATGTTAGGTACCTTACGTACACCGAGTGGACAACACTTTACGGTGGAAAGGCATCTGGTACTTCAACGAATACACATGAAGACAGTACTTTCAGACGTTTACCTTTTGACCATTGCTGCTTAAGTTTGCAACCTTTCGAACATCCTTACTGTGACACCGATGGAAACATATTTGACTTAGAAGCCCTGCTACCTTATGTCAAGCATTATAAACATAATCCTGTCACAGGCAAACCTATTGATCCTAAATCATTGACCAAATTAAATTTTTTTAAAAATGCTGATGGAGATTACCACTGTCCGGTGCTATTTAAACCTTTCCTGAAACACTCTCATATTGTAGCAATCAAAACTACTGGAAATGTATTTTCTTATGAGGTTTGTTTCAACTAATTCTGTAAAATTAATGTAACATTTTACTTTGTAATAATCAATTATGATCTATTTGTGAATATTTTTTTATCACAGGCTATTGAACAGCTTAATATCAAAAGCCGTCATTGGAAAGATCTTATCACCGATGAACCATTTACTAGAAAAGATATAATTACTATTCAAGATCCTAGTAATGCTAGGAAATTTAACCTTTCTACTTTTCATCATATTAAGCACAATTTAAGAGTTGAAGATGAAGAAATTACTAGGGAAAGAAAGGATCCAAATGCTAAATTGAAAACTGTGTCGTCAACAGCAAAAGATGTTTTAAATGAGCTGGAAAAAACATACAAACCAGCAGAAAAAGAAAAATTAAAAGTTGCTGAGAAAGCAGATAAATTTAATGCTGTAGTTATAAACTTTTTAGTATAACTTAATTTGGTTAAATATTATTCTGATAATAAATGAATGTTTTTTAGGCCCCATATTCTACTGGAGCAGCAGCTGCAGGTTTTACATCTACTGTAATGCCCGTTGTTAGAACCACAGATGCTGCTATTTTAGATGAAGATGTTGTTCGATATGAAAGAGTAAAAAAAAAAGGATATGTGAAACTTGTGACAAATTTGGGTCCACTAAATTTAGAACTACATTGTGATTTAGTACCAAAAACATGTGAAAATTTTTTAAAACATTGTAAAAATGGTTATTACAATGGAACTAAATTTCATCGCTCCATAAAAAATTTTATGGTAATTATTACAACATTTCTAAACAAGTGATTGATTATTTAATTGATGATTACATGGAATATTTAATTTTTGTAATTAGATTCAAGGTGGAGATCCAACTAACACTGGCAAAGGTGGAACTTCTATTTGGGGAAAACCATTTGAAGATGAATTTAAGCCCAATCTCATTCATCAAGGACGCGGTATTTTGTCCATGGCCAACTCAGGAACTGATACGAATGGATCTCAATTGTAAGTTTTTATTACCAAAAAATAGTTTTTTAAATATTGTATTAAATTTCTCATTTATTCCTTTTCTTTTTAGCTTTATAACATTCCGTTCCTGTCGACATTTGGACAATAAACATACAGTCTTTGGGAAAATTGTCGGTGGCCTAGAAACACTCAACGAATTAGAAAAAATTGAGGTTGATAATAAAGACCGACCTATTGAAGATATTATTATTCAAATAGCACAAATATATGTCGATCCATATGAAGAAGTAGATGAACAATTGGCAAAAGATAGAGCAGAAGATCTTGAAAAACAGGCTAAAGAAGCAGCAGAAAAAAATAAATCAAAGAAAAAAGAAAAAGATAATGTCCTTAAGGTTTACAGACCAGGTGTTGGAAAATATGTAAATCCTACCAAGGATCAGGCAAAGTGAGTCAGAAAACCATACTTATGTAATAATATAAACTTTTAATAATATAATCATACATTTATTAAAAATAAATATTCATTTTAGAGTCGAACCAAGTAACTCAACAAACTCAGAAGTACCAGCTAAGAAATCCAAAATTGTTAGAACTGACTTTTCGTTTTCTTCTTGGTAATGCAGTGATTTTTTTTAACTGTCATGAAAACGTGACTCGCTGTAAATATTGTAAATATTTATGCAATTACAAATAGCTTGTTTATTGTAAATGCATTAAACAAAAGTACTGTTCAATGACATACAAAACAGTCTAGCATGTAGCAAAAGAACATGTTCTTTCATTGGTAATAAAATCATATTCAAATGAAAATTTCGACCGTTTGTTACCCGCGAACGTCCACTGTTCATTGATTATTTATGAATAATGTTTTACTCTGTTTAAAAGAATAATGAAGTTTGTAACAACTAATTTCAGTGAAAATAAATTTACATAAATTATAAGTTATTGAAAATTAAAATTGATTCTTTTTAAAAAAAACCTTAAATCATGAATTTTACGAGATACATACCTAGTGAATTAAATGGTAATTTTCAAGAGTTCGAAAGACAATTGTATAAAAATTGAGAGCGTCAACGCAGGCATGTAATTGTTCTCCCAGCCCTCTCTTCATCTCTTTCTCGTTATCATTATCCGCGTACGTACTCGCGCCGCAGCATCGCAGCAGTAGGCAAGGAGCTCGTTGGAGGGGCAATTGTGCAGGGATGTTCTTGCGGCTTGGCGACACATCGCTCCGTGGCCTCTGCTGCAGGACGCAAAAAACCAACTGCTGCAGGACGTGCACACGATTAGCTCGCGTCAATCGTTCCAAGTTATTTTATCCATATAAGCCCATGTGAATGTCCGCGATACCTTGAATAAATGCGGATTCGTCGCAGCAGTGCTATAGTGTAGTTATTTCATGCCGCGACGGCGTACCGTCCCGTCAATTTCAGCGTACACAAACAAAGTCAGTGTATATATATATTTGAAAATCTGGGTCGTTATAGCGGCTGCAACGAGATAATTGTTGAATCGGTGCATCGATCAAGTGCTTTGTTTAAGTGTTGATAACTACGATTAACAACGACATGGACGATCTCGGTAAGCCACTTCATTAATGATTTTTAAAATATTAAAGTACGTATGCTTGTGGAGTGATCTTGACCTACGCGGTGGAGTAACCTCAAACTGCGAGACTGAGTAATGCAATTTCAGCTCGCTTAAACATTTCCGACGTCTTCGGGGCGTCAATAGTTCATATTGATCGCTTCGTACAGATGTGTCTCATGAACTGCTTCATAATTTTTTACTTATCCGCCCCGTTTGACGTTACTCATACGTGTCACTTTTAACTCTTTTTACACGGATTTCGTCGATACTTTTTTACTGTGAAATTTGTAAACAAAATAACGTTTTAGGTTATAAGAATATTTACAATACGTATATGCACGCCAATGAATAGATTTTTCGATATCGTGGGCGTATCATACACGTGTTTAGCGCTCGAGAACAATTTCAACAATCTTTTGACAGCGAGCCAGCCTATATTTGAATAGGTAGTTGATGTTTTGCATGCACGAAACGTAATTGAGTTCAATAGTGCTCTTGCATTTACGTACCGAGAGAGGAAAATCGAAGCATTTTCTTACTTTAAAGCCACTTCTAAGGCAACTATTCATAGAGTTATTTTGTAGCTATTCTTGTCGCAATGACTGCCGAAATGAAGTCTGTGAATCGAACAATAAACACGGTTTATGGCGATACATACTGCGATTCGCATGGTGTAGCAAATTTCATACGAATTTCATTGTGAACTTCGCTTTGAATCGCCACGGCGTATCGTCTATCGAACAATCGTGAGTCTGTCACGTGCGTCCGTTTTGTTCTTGGCTCAGCTTGTGAATAATTTCGAGCAAGATACTTCGTGGACGTGATTTTCTACATATCTTCTCACGTTTTGAGAGCTCCTCTTTTGAAAATAGACCAAGTTTTACTATCATCCGCGTGTTCATATCGATACTCGAGGGAGAACACGTACATTCATTGCCTGCGAGCACTTACCGCATGCCCGATGACTCAATTCGCGCTTTTTGATGTATTTTTATGCTATACGGAAGCGCAAAATTCTCGATAAAGCGAAACAGTTCCGCTTCGTCGTAACGCACCTCGCAGTCCATTTCGCGCTAAATGACTTTCGAAATATTCGGGTCAATAACCCACGAAAATTATATGCGATACAATTTTTTGAAATAAAACTCTTTTAATTGCGCTGAATGAGTGCAACTCTGAACGCTCTTTCGTTCAACGTCTCGTCAGCTTTGCTGCGTCTTTTTATTAGTTCCTAATTTACGATGAATCAGCCGTGAACAATTTTCTTCGCGCGACGCAACTGCCTTGTAAATTATTTTATTTATTCAACTAGCGCTAGCTCGTTCAAATGGAAAGTAAACACACGGCCGTGCTTTGCATTAATGCATTTGTCACAACGACTCAATTCAATATTTTTGTATTTTACTCTTTCGCCCTCTTAGAGAAGCGAGCACGTTCTGCGTCGAGTGTTATTCATTTTCCCATCTGAATCATGAGATTTTTGTTAAAAAAAAACCTCCAAACTTTGTCAGTGATTCACTTGGGGTTACATTACTCGAGTACTGAACTGCGCCTTACAATCACATATCATGTTTCACAGAAAAACTCACTAACAAAATATACTGGCATAAAACGTGGGCATAACAAATAGAAGAAAAACGTACTGCCATGTCGTAATCAAGTTCAACTACTTCTACTACGAGGTATCTTCCGTTACAGCAAGTTTGCAGCTTAATGCTACGAGGCTTCTCGTTTTTTTTTCTTCTCTCTTTCTCGCTCTTGCAGTCCGTACCTATGCGCTGCCTTGCCGCGTTGCGCCACGGTCGAGCTGCAGTAGTATTCGATATCAATATGGAATTAATGCGTAATTTTATAAAACCTTTGCGGTTTTAGAAAGACAATATGCGAGCTCGTGACAAACCGTTTGGTTTTTTAGATCTTGATAGCGTCCAGAGAGTCGGAATCGTTTCAGTCGTCTTTAAGCGTTTTTCGACGTTAGTATAATCTCTTATACCCGTGTTAAGCAGTGCTGTGATAATGCATACTGCACCTATTCACTCTCCGCCAACTAAGTGATTGCAGCAACGAAACTGCACGTCATGAACTTTCAATTTTTAGGTAAGGTATTGAGTCAAATTTATAAACTTTAGGTGCAAATAATTAATAGAATATTTATCTCACAAACCTAGTAGGGGTATTCTTTTAAATTCGGACATTGTTGATATTTTATAACTTGGTCACGCAGTGACTATACGAGTGCTACGCACGTATCTAAAAAATGTATTCATTCAAAATTGTACTCGTGCATGGCATTAATCAATTTTTTCACTGATATTAATTGAACATTCTAAAAAACATGACACCTCGAATCTTAGTTTATATTTTATAAATTTTCAAATATTTTTTTTAATGCAGTAGGAAATAAAAGTTTGACCGCTTAATTAAAGAAAAATAGTCTGCTGACGCAGGAAGTGAAAAAGAATGCCTTATTAGATCGCATTATCATTCGATTTTGTCTCGGTCGATAATTTACATGTGCGTTCTATAACACATTTTTTCTTTTTATAGGCAAGTAATACAATATTTTAATCAAAATTAAAGCTGAAAGAAAATCAAATTTATTCAATCTAATTAACATCTTCGTGTTAAATTATTGAGTTAAACTTCTTTATCGTTACAATCTATCTTTGAATTAAATCAATCGTACTGAAATGTCCAAATTCGTGGATTTATAATTTAAATTTTAATGAAAATCTAAAAAAGTAAATCTTGAATGAAATAGAGTGGTGACGCTGCTGTCATTTCCGCTACAGAGTATGTTTGGAATAAATACAATTATCGATCGTCACTAATGAGTAGCTGTATCTTTGCGTAGAATAAGAAAATTTACGTTTTCTTGACACTTCCAAATCATAATCTATTAGTTTTATCATTCTAGTTGTTGTCATGAGCGTTCTACTAGTCTCACATCATATACTTTGTACTGCTTATAAATTTTTAAATACAAAAGCAACATAGGCACAATATGTCTATTATCGTACGCCAATAACTATCAAACTTCTATGTATTATGCTCTCTGATAAATCTATAATATAATAATAATTTTCTTTTAAAAGAATTCGTTATTAAAATATTTTAATTTATTAAAATCAAGCCATTAAATATGGCTTGAAGTCAGTATATTTTTTGGACCAAGATCAACAGAAAGAAATGTGTAGTTAATGTTTATCTATTGGAAAAAATTATTTTTTAAATATGCGTAGACAGTGAGATATAAGATTTACGAGATAATTCAATCATTCATTGAAATTGAATATAAAAATCTTTATTAATTTATGTTTAAATATTAATAGTAATTTTTCAATTACAATTATAAGGCAAGGGGTAAAGATGTCTGGAAAGCTTTGTAAACATGAATCTTTGATTCGTCAGTTAAAAGTACCTATTCAAATAAAAGCTATCAATTTTCAGTGCCTGTCTCAGGCATATTTTTGCCTTGTTTCATGAAATTATAAATTTCATGAACGAGACAGAGAGTTTTACGTGATGCAGCATTCATTTTTTTGTTAATGCATCATATTATTCAAATATTGTTAAATAAAAAACATGATTTTCCTGTTGGTTAAAATTTGATTCTTATGATCTTGACTAGTATAAATCATAATTTGTACTAACGTATGCAGAGTCGTTGCTCTATCTCAAAGAGATACACGACTGAAATTATCGTAACCGCGCATAGCGGCAAGTGCATTTAAAAAAAAGCTCTTAGACTGCAAGTACGAGCTTGGCGCACTAAAACCCAATAAAAAACGACGAGCGAGATGGTCGGATTCGCAGCGCGAGATGTACAATACAAAGAAGTCAAGCGCTCGAGAAAGGGAAAAGCTCATCGGTCGTCGTCGCGTGGCGAAGAGATCTATTTTTAGGGTGGGATCGCTCTCGGGCGCCGCGTATACACGTGTGCGGGGTATATACACGGCGGCACATAGCTAAGCTGCGAGAGAGGCGAGCTCTCCCGAGTTCAGCGGCATCCTCTTCTGCTGGCTATAAACGCCGATCTACATAACACAACATTGCGCGACGACGATTCTCCAAGTGTGCATCATGCAGCAGCGGCCGCTGCTGCTGTAACATGCTGTTTTCTCGAGTGATCCTGATCGGTAGTGGCTCCTTGGCGAGATCGCGACTTTAGTGCGCTCGTGAGTGGTGTGCGTGCTCTTGTGCGTTGTGTTCGTGCAGTGTGAGTGTACTAGGCATCTTTTTTTGCCTGCAACATGGACCGGACGATGTATGGAAAGGTTGAGCCAGGCTACTCGTATCAGCCGTACAGGGTGACGCTACAAAAAAATGGTCTCGCGCCTGGATGTAAGCTTTTTCACGATTATTATTTTCTCTTTAACGCGAGAGTCGATGACATAATTTTTAGTTGAACAACCTATGCGTCGCGAGCAAAAATTAGCCTCGCTTATACTGCGTGGATGTATCGCAGTGTTTTGAAATACGCTTGCTGAAAAACATTGACATAGTTTTCCATGCAATTTAATAACTGTGTCCAACGATATGATTTGTAGGAAAACTAGAGCGCGTTACACGCTCCCCTGCTCTTAATCGTTCGTCAAAGCTTTCACGTTTGTTTTTTTTTTAATTAATCTTTTACATAACATCAACGAACGTTCATTATTCTCACTTTTTCCATTTCATTACTAAGCGCCATTGATTAAATCCCATTCGATGAACTCGGAGATCGAATTCAGTCCGATCGAAGTAAAGAGCAATTTGACACGACTTTAATTCCCTCTGTACGTACAGTGGCAATTAAATTTTCTGCAATTGCCAAGTCACTTCATCGATCGTTTCATTCGGTGCGTCAAACTTCATTTAGTCTTTTTTAGCACCTTGAGAGTGTTCAAGTCGTAAAATGCGCTTAATGTATTTGAACATCGCGCTTGATTTTAAATATTTACGCGTAAATGCCTGCACCCGCCAGCCGGTCAGCGATACGTAGATATATTTACTAAATAAGCCGACAGTCATAACATTTACGTCTGGGTCTGCAAAATAATTCGTCATAACTCAAATACTTGATGAACATAGCTTTTAACTAGTTTCTAATTCATGGTAGACTTAAGCTTTATCCGGCAGCTTTTAAACGCACCACTCCTCGATTTCCGATTTTAAATTCGCAAACTCGGCCTCGTACGGTCTCCGTACCGATTCTCTGATTAAATGACGTCGTACCGAATTAAGGGTATAAAGAATCGTTTGTGGAAAATCCTAACGAAGCGTAAAAAAAGGCGGATGCAGAGAGAAGGAAAGAGTAAGAGAGCGTATATGTGTTCAGACACTCGGAAGAGATGTAATTCACGCGATACCAAATTAACTTGTCCGGCTGAGAAGTAGAAAAAGAAGAGGAGAAATGCTACAAAAGGGCCGACCCGCGTAGACTCGCACCCGCACATCTCGTAAACAGCTTCGCCCATAGAGACAGACGAGTAATAATAATAATTGGTCATAGAAGTTTGCATTAGCTCACTGCTCGCTTAAGTGCAGTCTCCATGCATATTCCGCATGGTGTAGTAATATATTTTTGGCACTACAAAGTACAATAATATAATCGTATGCTTTTGAGCGGGAGAGAGAAAGAGAGAGATGCATTTTGCAACGCTTCGAATTTCATTAAGAAACTTTGGCCAAAATCCAGGTGAAGGGCTATATACTTTTCGCGCAAAAAATAAATTTTTCTCTAGACTAAATAAAAATAACACACCGACTCGCTGTAAATAAGTATTTGTGTGTATGCGCAAAGAAAAGAAAGAAACAAAACAATTTTTCAGAACTGTATTTGATGCTAATTTTAGAACACTTTGCCTGTCACAGCTCGAGTAAATATACTACCGAGCCTTATTTATATATAATCGCATTTTGTATTTATAATTTCTGCCTGTCGCGGTCAATCAATTATCGAGTCGCTGGCGTGTGTAAGGTTCAACGCACAAGGTAACGAATTCATTTTCTAAGACTCTCTTTCAAAGCTCGTATAGAGACGTAAGCTGCTTTATCGTCGATCGTGCAGTAGCTTCTCCAAATCGTTATTTTAATTCATTTTTATTTACTCTTTCGGTTAGCGAAGGATATCGAGATATAATTATGCATGCCATTTACGACGATAAAACTCGATAATTCCAAATATTTGACTGAACGATGAAGAGCTTATTTAAATTTGAATGCTATGGCATTGTAAAGTTTATAGATACGAGTGAAAAAAGTACCGAATATCGGTTTTGATCACCCCGTGATCTAGGCAACCGTGTGTTCTCTGCTGTATCTCGCGTTGCTCGCCAGCGGTCAGTGCTCGAAACAAGGCGTAATGCATGAACTTGGATTACCCGCGCGAGCGGGCCTGCAGTCGGTGTTACTTAGGTCTCGTGCTCGCCTCTGTACAGGCCTCGCTATTTTTATTTCAAATCTCTTATCTCGGCCGTTGTGCGGTTCTTTTTGCATTTCTTCAAATTTTCCCAGTACGTGGAAAACTCCTGTAGTGGGTGTGCGCGAGTGTGAAGCAGTTACATATAGGCGTACGCGACGAACGCATTGACAATGGAAGAGGCGCAAAACGACATTGACGCGCAGCAAGACGATCGAGCCAGTTCACCTTACTACGGTCGAATGATGCGCGAGGAAACGCTGCAGAAGCACCGCGAATGGGAGTCCAAAATCAGTGAGTTGCGTTGACCGATCGTCGTTTGCGCGCGAAAAAAAACGCTCGGAACTTTTTATCAGTAAAGAGAGAAGCGGGATCGGCGCAGACAGGCAGACCTGCTCGAAAAAAAGGCGTGCGTGTACCAGTGTGCGGCGCGCGTTATCGATGATTGGTAGCTCGAGTTGCCAAAAATGCGCCGATTCTCAGAATACACTCGCGCTGAATTTTCGTCGGCTGCCTACAGCGATTCTCTTTACCGATCGCTAAGCTCTCGAAATAGTTGCCCAGTGTATAATCTCTGTGTGTGTATATGTGGCTTGATATAAGTGCGATATACACACACACACAACACTTGCTGCCTGTACATGCTCTTTATTTATAGATATTGTTGAGGTAAAAGCTGAGCCGAACGCGTGTTTACGTTTGTCCATTTCACATGTGTTTTTATACAAAGACTCAATCGTGGATTACGCTCTATGGATATGTAGCGATCCAACAACAACGATAATTTAAGCATGATTTTCCAGTCGAAAACATTTTTTCATTATCAAAATGTAGAAAGCAGCAGCAAACGCTCGTCTGCGCGAGAAAGAATCGAACGCTGCGTTTTATCTGCCACTCGAGCTGTTCTTCTCTTTTTTCTCTTCTTATTTTTCGCTCTTGAGGCATTAAATGTATAAGCGTGATAGGCTCGCTCAAAAATTATACAAAATACGATTTATATGTTATGTTCGTCTGTAACTGATTGATTTGACACGGTTAACAGAGACAGTAGAGCCGAGCAATTCACTGATAAGTTGACCGAGGACTGCTCGATCTGTATAATACTGTATAATAACACGAATAGCCGAAACGAGCCGCGGATCTGTCCAATGCGTCGCGTTTTGTCAAGTACAATTTCGCATACAATTACGCGGCCTAGCGAGTGATTTATTGAACAACGTTTTTATGGAGCATTATTTACCTCTCGTGTAATTGAGGTAGAAATAATATAATGCTTTATAGGCAACGAGGCACGAAAGATAAAGACGTGTAAACTTGACCGCTTTGCACAAAATAGGTATTACACACGGATTATTTGTATGATGCACGAAACGAGAAATTAACTAAAAATATAACACTGTATATGATTCGTCGAAGCTTCGCGACGATCTTGTATTATACGTGTGTGTGAGTATGTGTACTCCCGCGTCCATCTGATAAGGGAGTGTCATAATTGTTCACAATTCCAATTATATGCTCGGCCAATTGAAGCATGCAAGCGAGCGTATGCCGCGCAATAAAAGCCATCAGGCGGCATTTTACTGCACATTTTACGCGCGATGCACTATTCTGCTAAATATAAAACTTTTTCGGCGTCATCGAGAGACTTAGCTGGGCCGATTATAAGAGAGATCGAGTGTGCGTGCGTGTTTTTGCTTCGATGATGTGAGGCTTTGTGTGCGCGCAGTAGTACGCCCCGCCTTTGTTCTGGGCGATGCTCATCGTCGTCAACGAGAAATTCATGATCGATCTTCTTTTATTTAGCGAGCCTAGTCTGAATTGGTTTTTTATTGGATTATAATTGGTTCGCTCGTTTATCGAACTAATGAACCAGTTACCCTCGCTTTATGACTCGGTTGATGTATTTTTTTTTTGTTTCTTCATTAGATGCTGTGTGCGCAATATTGCTCCAAAATTAGACACTTTCGGTAACGACTATGAGACTGCCAAAATATGTCTGCCATCGTTTTCGTCCGAAATTTCGCTAATGTATTAATTAACGCATTAATATTTCGATTATAATCCGCAAATCTTGGCTCCGATCTTTTATGAATTGATATATAGGGTCACAAATTTTGTCCAATATACAATGTTGCGCGAATACAGGGTTTTAAGCTTCTAAAATAATTAACGTTAAAACTCGATTACAGATGCCTTACTGGCCGACTTGCAGAACACGGTTTCGACGGACTCGGCGCTGCTGAACAACAGCGGAAGTACACCCGGCTATGGCTCGATCAACGGCACGCGCCAGCAGCATCAGCATCAGCAGCGAGAGCAGCAGCACCTGCACAACAATGCGTCGCCGTCTTCCTACAAGACGTACGAGAACTGCGCCACTCCCCCGCCCATGTCTTCGCAGTCGGTACGTTGATTTTTACCAAGATGCACCGAAAATATCTCCTCGCCCCTGACAGGGTTCATTGGTATTTTTCTGTTGTTGGGCGCGCGATCCTCGACATGTTTTTCGCGGAGAAAAAAAAAGACACGGCATTTGACTCTCACTCTTGAAAATCGGGGTCGCGCAATCGAGAGAAGAAAAACACCATCGAGGCGGATTTAAGAGCGAGCCCGGCGCGTGTGCAAGCTCTCGCTTCGAGCTGTCACGTCGATTATGTATCAAAGACGCTTCGATATTGCACACGCTCTGCGTGTGCTCGCACGATTCTAAAATTAAAACGCGACTTTTGCGAAAAAGAGCGCCACCACCAGAGCCACGCGACGTTCCATTATGAGTGATCGCGTCTCTCACAGAGAGAGAAAGAGCGCGAGGAATTTTCTGCTCGAGTTTTTTCCCCGTCTTTTAAGGGTGTAAGTCATCGTCGAGCATCGCGGCCAATTCCGCGCTCGTGTTTCCGACGCACGATTAATAAAGCGAGACGCATCGCTCGTTCGTTCGTTCTATCGCTCGCTCGCGTGCACGCCTTGGACGAGGACCATAATGTATTATTATACGGCATAATAAACCGCAGCAGAGCCCTCGCGAGCTTTTTTCCTTCCTTCGTCAAGCTGCGAGAAATCATCCGCGCGATATTTTTGGCAAGGTCCATTACGATGTTTTCCTTGCAATGCGCGCGCTTAAATGTGCAATGCAGTCGTGCGCTTGCTCGCGCGATTAACTTGTAAAATCTAATTTGGTATGAATTTTATGATCCGATGACATGACTTATCGATCGCGGGCAAATATAATAATCCGCCACGCCACTTTTGGACGTGATCCGTTGGCTTCGCAGCCGAGCCGTGTCTGCCAAAATGCACCTTTTCGAAAAATACGTCTATTACTTTTTTTTCCATTGCTTCGCAGCCGACCTATCAGAATCGGGAAGCGATCGAGGAGGCGAGGATAAGCGTCAACAATGCCGCCGGCCACGGTCGGCACTATCCGCATCCCAGCGGAGCAGCGTCGTCTTCGACCGGGTCCAGCTCGAAAATGCCGTCGCTCAACAACAACCTCACCGAGTTGGACACGCTTCTGCAAGACCTGAGCAACGCCCGCTACAATTCGTATCCCCAAGAACGAGGTAATTTAACGAGCTCTCTGGTAATCTACGTTGCGCGCAGCGTCGAGTAATGGAATCGTAACGATGATTCTCGCTGAAATTTCGTTGATTAAAGTCCACGAAGCTAACGAGCTTCTCAATTATGCACCGAGCGAGTTGCAACGAGTGTATACCTTTCGGCACTTATTAATTGCTAGACATAGCTTTTGTGTTATTACGCGCTCGACGATGACGACGACGGCGGCGGCGGTGGTAGCGGCGATGAGCGTCAACGTCGAGCGACCGCGTCTTGGACTATGACCTTCCGCCGAAACGAAGGTTTTCAAACGCCAAATTGGATGTGATCCAATGCAACGCGAGTCGGAATATCTTCCATGAAGAAGAGACAAGCGTCATCGACACTCAATTTAATTCTCTCTCTCGTTTTCTCTCTAATGTCAAGCGAATAAGATGCTACCTGTTGCGAACTAAATCCATGTCTTTTCTTTCCTTTTTCATTTACAGACGTGAGAGATGGCGTGACAAATGGTGTTCGTCGCAGTCCAATGCTGCGCTCGACGAGTAGCCTGTCACCGAGTGGACCGACGGTCGACAGTTTGCTGGAAGAGTTAGCCACAGGAATGCCGAATGGGTGAGTCTCGCTCTCGGAAGCTCGTCTGTGCGTGCGACCTTCGGATAAGCCCGGACTCGCCGATACCATCTTTATGTTTTTTTTCTGCCTTTTGATTTACTTCTGCAGTTCTCTATTTGAAAAATATATAATAGCTTAGCGTGGCTCATTGTCGCTCGAAGCTGACGTAACGGCCGCTTTGTTATTGTTAATATTATCGCGGTTGTAAAAGCCGGCCCGAGTGTATCGGTGGCGATCGGAAACGTCGATAAGTCTATCGCTCTCGATCGGCTTTTTTCGCGCATTCACGCGAGGCATTTTTACGCGCAGGGATTACTCGAACGGCGGACAGCGCATGAAGGTCACCATTCAGGAGACGTCGATGGACCTGCAGCCCACGGGGCCAATGGACGGCTATTATCCGCCGAGTCATCAGGGCTCGCTGAGCAGACGAGGAAGCGAGCAGCAGCACGGCTACAGCAACGGCCACCACACGGCCAGCAACGCCACCAGAGAGCTCGACGACCTAATGGCTTCCTTATCGGAATTCAAGGTTGGCTTTTCGCAATCCTACCTTATGTGTATAATGTGTAACGAAATTCGGTACGAAGGCAATTCATCGAGTTATATATTTCCGAAATCAATACATGACAGCATCAATGCAGATGAAGATGGCTCATTTTCTATTTTTGTTTGGCTTACTAATCACGCAATGCTATTTGTCAACTAAACGTTGACTAGCTTATCGATTTTATGCAGCTCCGGTGAGCAGCGAGATTATACACTATAAAGTAATATTTTACCGCGGCTTTTTATACTTGCAAATCCTTGAGGGTCGCGATAAGCTCGTAAAAAGCATTCACAATATTTTTGGCTATTTGCGCCGAGTAAACATACGGTGCGCGCGTGCTGCTGTTTGTGTTGAATTGTCAGAAAAATGCAAATGTCAAATTCGCTAGTGAATATATTAAAACGACCGATCTTCGTCTATTTTTAAGAATCTATTTTCAAGATCACTGAAAATTACTGAGCTTTTTTCAGTCTCGTGGACCGATCATGCGGTCTATTCGATTTTGCAAAAAGAAAAAAAAAATCAAATGAAATAATTCCATATTGTTACAAAATGATAATCGGCCATGTAACGACGGAAATAGAAACTTTGTCGGGTATGAAATAAAAACTTCATTTCGAAAAGTTTATTTTTGTAAGTCCCGATATTTAGATCGCGTTTGTAATTTTCCTGACGTTTTCGGGTCGATCTCGCGCGCCGCGAGACGCTACCAACCCAATGAATCATAAAAAGTCAAAGTCGACGATCTTGAAGAAAAAAGGAGAGACGCTTGGATTATCTACTCGCGGCGCGCGTGCAGGGACCGATCGTCGTACTCGGCCAAAAGTTCGATAAAACGCCGTAATAATATCTCGAAGCTCTATTATAGCCGAGTCGACGCAGTCATCGTCGCGGCATAACAACACACACGCACGGCTTCTGGCCATTCTTGGCCGTGTGCATTACCGAAATAACCGCGCTTCGCGCTTTCCGAGTGCTGTACACACACACACGATGAGGCCCTACGACGCGGCGCGCATCGCCCAAACTGTTCACTCGTCGTCGTCGTTTTTTTTTTCTTCGTCTTTCTTACTCTAGGAACTCTTTGACTCTCTGCGTACAAAACAGGCGAAATATAATCTAGCCACTCGTGTTTTGCCAAAAGTCGCGCTGGTAAATAAATAAAGCGCGAGAGCAGTCGAGTTGGAAAATTATATAAAAAGCTTGGTCTTGCGCGGGCGCGTGCTCGCGTCTGCTCGTAAACATTAAAGATCCTATTAGTTATGTTCTTGAAACGCGTGAGGCTAACGATTATTACGTAGAGCGAGTCCGCCGCCGTTGCTCGTTGTCTAGTCAACGCTCGTTCGTCGCATGCCCGCTCTCGCATTATGTTTTTTTTTCCACTCGTCAAATTTACATTTGCGTACGTACGCAAGACTATTAGGAGCCAGATTTTCTTGAATCGCGCAACCACGCCGCAAATAGATGATTTTGTTGCAGAAAAAAGGCAATAATCTCCGTGTAAGGAGCGCCAGAGCTTTTGCCTGTGACCGCGTGCTGCACACGGCAGTAGCAGCCGCATCAGCAGCAAAAGCAACAACAACAACAATAATAATAATGACGATAATAACGGCAAGCGATCGGTATCCTCGCACACGCATTGTGGCGTACGCGTATATATATGCAATCGGTTTGTCAGCCTTCCCTCTACCTATGCTCTCGCTCGGCACCCCCCCCCTCCCTCCACCCGTGAAAAGCTCGACTCGAAAGCTTTTTCGAGATATCTGAAAATACCCGAAAAGCTCGCGTACGTATAAGCAACCAGTAAAAACGGCGGCGTTTGCTTGTGTGCGATTTCATACAGATGAACCAGCAGCCACCACCACCAACGACTTCGCTTCAGCAACGGAGTAGTGAATCTAGCGGAGGTATAAGACATCAGCAGTCGCACACGAGCAACAGTTGCGGTAGCAGTCCGCTGCCTGGAAACGAACAGACGACCACGACAACGTGCAGCCGAGTTTACGTACAAGAGACCCGACAGCAGGGCCATCCTCAGTATATACCGGCACACTACGAGAGCAATCATCTAGTACATCAGCAGCAGCAGCAGCAACAGCAGCAGCAGCAACAGTATTATCAACGAAATCAGTTGGATTCTATGCTTGGTAATCTCCAAGCAGACATGAGTCGCCAAGGTGTAAACACGACCCAAAAGGGATGCTGCAGCGCTTGCGAGAAGCCGATCGTCGGACAGGTGCTACATTTTTTTCGGCCCTCGCGCGAAAGAAGGCATCTGTTGAGTGATTTTCTCATCGTCGATCTTGGCCAGACACCAGAAGAAATTACCAGCAGACGCCGCGCTTCGCCGGGCAACGTCGAGCATCGCCGACACGATTTCAATGCCGATCACATCGACGATGCTCGACGTTTTGTGTAACCACTTGAATACCTAATGAACTCGTTTGTTTAACAATTTTCTTCTTCTTTTTTTTTGTCGTTCATTCGTCGCAGGTAATCACGGCTCTGGGTAAGACATGGCATCCGGAGCACTTCACCTGCACCCACTGCCGCGAGGAGCTGGGAACCCGGAATTTCTTCGAGCGCGAGGGTAAACCCTACTGCGAGAACGACTATCACAATCTGTTCTCGCCCAGGTGCGCGTACTGCAACGGACCCATCCTCGACGTACGTATTTTTGACCGAAGACAACTGCGATAGCTGCAATTGTCCGTGTGTTCATCGTGTCATAATTTTCCATCCGTGTGTTTACGAATTTATTTATAGAAATGCGTCACCGCACTGGAGAAGACATGGCACACCGAGCACTTCTTCTGCGCTCAATGCGGCAAACAATTCGGCGAGGAGGGCTTCCATGAGCGCGACGGCAAGCCCTACTGCCGCGACGACTACTTCGACATGTTCGCCCCCAAGTGCGGGGGCTGCAATCGTGCCATCATGGAGAACTACATATCCGCCCTCAACAGTCAATGGCATCCAGAATGCTTCGTATGCAGGGTACGTTCTTTACGAAATTTCATACCGAATCATTTCACTTTCGTCCGACCGATTTGTAATCGCCAAAGCCGAATCTGGCCAAAAGCAAAATGTTTACGTAGCCGCGCGAGCGCGCCTATTATACCTATAGACGGACGCGCTTGCATAATCCGCCGCTGATGACCTCAGGTGTGACGCCAAAAATTCGCATATCATTAGCAACTGTATACGGTTGATATTTTCAGGATTGCAACAAACCGGTGTCCGGCAAGTCGTTTTACGCCATGGAGGGTAAGCCGATGTGCCCCAAATGCGTAGGCGTCGACGAAGACGAGGAAGACGACGGTGAGGAAGAAGAGGCGTAAGCGTCCGAGAGCGTCTCTATCTTAGATCGAGCAACAGCCAATCGATACACAATACACGATATATATTTTTTGAGCGAATGTATGAGTGAATGCTAAAAGTGTGATAGATTGTTTATTTTAAAAACGTAGAGAAAATGAATTTTACGTATATTTACACTTTTTCGTATGTAAAAATACTTACCCCAAGCGATACGAGTCAGCTTTGCTGGAGCACCAATGATATCTATAAGCCGCCAATTGAAAATTGTGCGAAGCTAAATGATGATGATTATGATATCAACAATGAAAAAAAATGATGGGAGTGGATGTTCCCTCCGTTTTTTGCAGGACCAAAAAATGACGCAGATACGAATAATATTCAAAGCTCTAGCAACTACTCGTTATCGATTTACCTTCGAAAAAACTTACACGCCCCCCACAAACACAAACATAAACACACTTAAACACACACATTGACCCTTTTTAAACAGTCGACGAACTATCGAAAGTCGATTTTTTTACAAAAGTATGCGAGAGAACTGATCGAATGGCTCGTTTACAACGAGCTTCTATTCTGTACACTTTATGTTAACGATTAATAAATGTATATTTTAAAATAAAAAAACAGTTAACAAAAAAAAAAAAAAAAAAAAAAAAAAAACAAAAAAAAATCAAAATAAAAAAAAACAAAACAAATACAAAAAAACAAAACAAAAAATAAGACAAACTTATGCGCGTGCCGCGGGTGTGCTTACGCTCAACCCCCTCGGGCTTTTATTCTCGGGGTCAAGGTTGTGCGCTCGCTCGCTGGCTCTCGCGCGAGGTGTCGTGCGCACAAATTTCGGCTTTCGCGCGCGCGTGTGTGTGTACGTGCGCGCTCGCGTTGGAAAGCTAAATTTATGCACACGTGCGCGAGGCGTCGTGTGCAATTTTTTCCGCGTTTCTATTCGATCGTGTAGGCGTGTGCGAATGAGAATTGCGTGATACATTTCTCTTTTTTGCCGAAGTGCTTTTCCTCGATCTCGATGACGCTACTCCATACGGCTCTTCCTCTGCCTCGTTGATACACAGACCTTACGTCATCTATATCGAAACGTATTAATTTTGATGAGACAATCCTCGCTATGAGTTAAAATTAAGCCGTCTCGGTGTGTTCACCATTTCGTGTGGATACGCGTTGGACATTAATCATAAGTTAAACAACTTGAGCGAGTGAAGCTCATGACCGCTCTTGCTCGCTTATTATAATCTAGATGAGCTCACGTTATCGTTGTATATTTATACAGCTATGAGCGCATAATTATGAGAGAGGCACCTTTTTCGATATACCTGCGATTGCACTGAATTTCCGTTCTGAAAAAAAGACTCGATTGTGAGTCGATTTGAAGTGGTCTTTAGTCACACCGTAAAATCGTCATCGATTATTTGAATAAAAATTACTGCTCTTGAATGCACGTCATTGACGAATATAAGGCTGATCTTATTTATTGTTTGTTGCAGGATTGTCGGCAAAAGTTTCAAGGTGGCTCATTTTTCGACCACGAGGGCCAGCCGTACTGTGAGACGCATTACCACGCAAAGCGCGGCTCTCTGTGCGCCGGCTGTCACAAGCCCATAACCGGTATGCTTTGCTTTTATGCCGCTGTACTATAGCTTTTCCGCGATAAGCTCGTTTTGTTGTTCATCCTCGTTTTTACGATCACGTGAATCACTACATTTTTCTGTTTTATTTTTTATTCTTACAGGTCGCTGCATAACCGCCATGTTCCGCAAATTTCATCCAGAGCACTTCGTCTGCGCGTTCTGCTTGAAGCAGCTGAACAAGGGCACGTTCAAGGAACAAAACGACAAGCCCTACTGCCACGGCTGCTTCGACAAACTCTTCGGCTGAGCTTGACAAGTTCGTGCAATGACGATGATTACCCACGTCCACACACGCTCGAATGACGTTCGCTCAGGTCGCCGCAACAGCAGCAGTGGCTTATTTCTATTGCGACTACCAGAGCGTGATAATACAAAGTTAAAGTTTTGTAACGAGCGCCCTGATAGTTACATTGTTATCGATTTGTTTTCGCGTTTTTATTCACATTGTCGATCGCGGAATCTTCAATCGTTGCGCGGCAAATGAAATGTATTCTGTTCTTTTGTTTTAATGGTGCATTCGATCGTTGTTGATTACTTGAAGCAAAAAGGATTGTATTTATACACTCACATCTAGTTTTTCACGAAGAAGCTTTGAGTATAGTGCCAAATGATATAATACATTTTAACAGAGATTAGCGGTGTATTATTTATTTTTACATTGCTCTGTCAAGCCATCCACTTCATATAAATTTCAGTTAGATTAAACGACGACTTTATACGAGTTATATTGTCTGTACGCGATTCTATACATACATTTCAACCGTACTATACACGAAAATTATAATTATAATCAATATTGTTAGGTATGTAGCGAAGATGTACGAACGATTGTTTATATGATGCATTAGAAGAAGTAAAAACAACGAATTATATTATTTTCAAGTGGTGCTGAAGGCAACCACTCCATGTCTTTAGTTTTTTTCGATCGATAAAATTACCTGTATTATAGTCAGAGTAGCTGTTTTTCTCTATTTTTAACTAATTTGTTATACAATTAATGGTCATAATGGCTTAAAATCGCTTGATATTAGATTGCATCGATTTTTTTTCACAAAACATGATTTCGTAACCGGACGATATATTTTATTATATGTGTAAGAAAACCTGTAATTTTAATCATGTTAGTTATTATGTATAGACAGTTGAAGAATTTTCAACATTTTTAAAGCTCAGAGAATTTGATATTACCTATAAATATACCAATTTTTCCGATGCATTTATGTTTTTTGGTGTATTCAAAAGTAACAATTTGTGTAAATCGTTCAATTATTTTTTAGTTTGTAAGCTTTTAATGTGTAAAAGGTGCTAACCAAAGCTCGATTATTATTTATAATTGGTCAAACATTATGTATTTTTCAAAAAATAACTTTCTTCGTCAGTTCTTTTAGCAAATAAATATTTAAATTATTAGTTCCATTTTATAATTTTATCGTTTTTACTAATTTGTTTAATTTTTAAGTGTACAGTGAAAATTGTCTGTAGAAAAGATATAAAAATATTTGAAGCCGATATTATTGTAATAATTCTAAAGTTTTCAAGAAGTATGTACTTGGGCGTTATATTTCGCATTCTTTAATTGAACTCTAAATATTTCTTTAAATCAAGGCTCAATGAATATTGATTGAAAATTTTGGAAATCAATCTTGCAAATGAAAAAAATTAAGGATTTTAACAATGTAAAATAAAAAAACATTATAATTTAAACCATGATTTATTATATGTACACAACAAAGTCTATGTTGTAGTTAAAGTTGATAATAAATCAAACCTATTATATAGTTGTGACTTTGAAAATACAACAAACTTTGGATCACACTTAGCATACATTCAGTAAAAATGAGGATCGTATTTTACAATTAAGACTAAAAAATGATATTTTATAAAAATTCTATCCACTATAATAACATAATTTATACATAAATTATAATTTTGTTTCTTATATTTAATATGATTTCAATCATAACGAAATAAATTTAGATTGAAACCTTCGATATAACTTAAAATAATAGACTATTGATCAATTTTACAATATTTACATAAATTCCAATTCCGAGCTTATAAACTGAATTTTAAACTTAATATTTAACATTTTATAAAGATAATTTTTATCATTGACTTGTGATATTCTAAGTGAAAAATGAATTATTTTATAAAAATTTATGATTTCAGTAAGTTGAAATATCACATAATACTTTACTTTAGCGTACATTTTACAGTTTTAAATACTTAAAGATCTGATATTAGTTGAGGAAAATCCATAGCTAGTGAAAAATTATTATTCAAATTCACATTAATGTCGCTTTCAGGTGAACTGTGTGATTCATAGCCAAGGTCAAGATCGAAGATCGAGTCATAATCTAAATCATATTTACTGAATGGTAAACAAGATTCCAGTGGACTCATATATATGCCTTCGGGATGACTGCTCAATGTTGTCGGAGATGCAGCTGACGAATATGGTCCTACGTCAGATTCCATCGGGATACATTTTTTAGAACTTGTTTTCCGGCAGTTTATAGAATCATCAGCCTCCTTACAAACGTCATTCTTTAAAGTCGCTAATACATTTTCCAATTGCTGATAATCTTCTAGCTTTAAGACATCTGCTTCCAAATCTTGAAGAGTTTCTGAATCTGTCAACATTACGGTTTCGTCCTCGTTGGCCTTAGAATACAATTTCGGCCCCACCATTTTCTCCCCAATAACACACTGTTCCTCATGGCTTTTACCATTTGCTTCTCCCTTTGTTTCCTCTCCTGTGCCCTTTTGAAGTTCCTCGCTTGTGCATAACTGAGAAGTTTTTCCTTCATCCCCGGTGGAAAGCTTGTCAAGAATTGGGTTAACCAAGTATTCAAACTGGCTGAGCCATTCTTTTTCCGGCAATCCAAAAGTAAGACCTTCAGAAGGAGAAAAAAGGCTACATTCGCTACCAGCTCGCTCAAGCTGTCTTCCGTCGCCCGACGACTCGTCGTCTGTACCGGTCCACCCTGCTGCAGAGGGTTCGAGGATACTGCTGATCCCAGCGTTGAATCAGTACATTCGACAACTGTCACCGGACTCGGATTCGAGCCGCACGAGCATTTGCTCTGTGAGCCTTTGATCCTTTCCATTTCTTCCTTTAATGCCTGGCTTGCGGAACGAAGCGCTTCCATCTCTTCGGTCAGTGATTTGTTCCTTTCTTCAAGTGTCCTATTTTCTTCGACGAGCTTCGTATTCTCTTCCCTTAGGGTTACAAGGCTTTTCTCTAATTCTTCAACTTTGGCTTTTTTTCGATCCCGCGAATTTTGTGCTGCCAGTCTGTTTTTCAGTTTTCTGAAAAAAAAAAAACAAAAAAACAAAGTTAATATTTATTAATTGATGCATATAAAAAGTAAACACTAAAGTTTGTATAAAGTCAAGGTATATGTTTTGTCTGTGCATTGTTTGTGTCAGGTCAGACTGAGGAAAACAAATAAAATTTACGTGCAAAATCAGATACATATCAATTTTAATTCAATATACTGAATCATAAAGATTCAATGATTTGGAAATTAAAACGTATCATTATAAAAATATTTCAACCGTTTGTTTTGAAAATGTGTGTTTTTTTTTCAAAAAATGTAAGATTGAAAATATTAAATAATGCTCAAAAAATGTATCGTATTTGCATCTAAGAAAACCACCGGAAAAAACTAATTACACTCATATTGACGTTTTTAAAAACTATAAATATCAAATAGCCTCTACACAAAAGAAAGAGAGAGAGAATAGTGGGGGAGTGGGAGAAAAGCGTTTATCGTGGCATAGACGTTTCTAGAGCCGCTGCCATATGGCGTACGTCAAAAGATGATGCAATATTTTCACTTACTTTCTGTAGGCTTTTTGTTCGTACGTGAGCCCTTCTAAACGCCTTTTTTTGCCAGCAGGAGGAGAATCTTCTAAAAGATCTGGAATGAGTGTGACATCTTGAGCTTCCATTATTTCAGGCTCCTCTTTTACCAATAATAGTTCGTCCGTAGAATCGAACGTTAACATTATTTCATTTCCGTTCTCGACTGGAATGGGATTGGTTATTTGCTGCGGTTGCTGAATAACATGTTTTGTCACTTGCTGTTCTATCGATTTTGGTTGCAATAACTGTGGTTCAATTTGTTTTTCTTTTGTTGTAACTGTTACAGTTTTAATTTGTGGCTGATTTTCAGATGTAATTATTATAGGTTGGAATGCAGATGTTTTTTGTTGTCTTTCTTTTGCTGTACCACACAGTTGCTCCAAGAAAGTTATTGTTGATGGAAGTGGTTGAAAATGTACGCCTGGTTTTAGAACATTTTTTATGCACAGCTTTGGTAGCTTGACATTATTCTTTCTTAAAGCCACTAAAGGCTGCTGCTGCTGTTTTGTCAAAGTGACCGTAGGCGCCATGATAACTTTCTTATTATTCACCGTGTATCTGTTATCAAGGTGTATGTTATTGTTATCACGCAACTCTTAATATGTTCGGAGTTTATCGTCACTTAGGCACCGCAAAACAACAACACTGAATTCACTTGTGCTTGATGTAGACATAATCACGAGACTGACGATTGCGGAGTCGCCGTACCGAATACTTATAAACTACGGGCTGATGCAACGACAGGGACTTTCTCGATTTTTTACACTAGCGGAGGCTCGGGGCTTCGTGTTCGTACGCGATTGGTCGACGAGCGCCAGAAAGGAGTTAACTGTACATCTGCGCGCCTGCGTACTCGCTTTTTACCCTATTGACGTCAAATAAATAAGCCTTTAAATAATTCTCATTGCATATACATATAGTAATATTGTATTGTGTGTCGCATTCTCTACAGGGCGTTGAATTTTGCATCAGCTAAAAACGTAAACAAAGCGTATTAGGGGCTCTATCCTGCCAAGCCTATCTGCTATGATTATGATTACTGTGTTTAACACACGGACGACCCTGACTACGCTCTATTTACATCTTTTTCGGTTATTATCGAATTAGTCACTCCGAATACTGTTTATACATTATGCATTATTACTCATCATTATTCAGATTTGACCGAGAATGTTACTCATGATGATCGATGTTTGACCATGTTTACATCATTTGTTTTTATCCATGAAACTTATAATTTTTAATGTTAATTTCTCAATTTCTCAATATAATCAATTCTTACACCATTTTTATTATTAGAAATAGAAAATTTTGGCATTTTATATCCGTTCAGATTCAAAGCTCCAGCTTTGGAAAATTATAAACAGGAAGGTGGTTTTTTCACTGAATGTGGGGTTTCTTTTCACAAAAGAAGTCTTGTTCAAATTGAAAACTCATTTTTGGTTTCACTCCTATTTAATCGATTTAAGCCTGCGTTTATTAGAAATTCGATTATTTTAAATTAAAAGCCATTTAAATATTAATATACTTAGTCTATTCTGTTTTTATTCACAAAAACTGTAATCGCTATTTTTCATTTATATTAGCAAGATTACTATCGTTTTTTTTTTGAAAAGTCGAGTGCTGATATTCCTCAATCCCAGAATTATTGGAATAATTGATTTAATGTAAATGATACAGAAATGAATTTTTCATAATTAAAACCTTAAGAAATTTGCAATTGTTATTGCAGTGAATCTGCGAAAATTTGTTCGTATTATTGCAGGCGCTATGCATGAGTGATCATCTGTAAAATATTACATCAGCTAGTAGGACATCAGGAATGATGAAATTTTGTCTGTGTAGGAGTAATGAAAGAAAAGTTGATAGCAATTTAAGATTTCTTTCATAGATTCTAAATTTTACTTTTTTTTATAAATACATCTAGTTGATTGAATACTTTTTTTAATTAAAACATTTTAAGATACTAAAATTGTAAATAAAGAGATATGTTGAGTATAAATAGATAAACAAACTTGTTCGGTGTCCAATTTTTTTCAATGCACCCCAATCACTATTCAAATTTTTTTATTGTATATAATAGCCTTAATAAATATATAATCACTTTTATGGAATAAAAATTTGCAGTTTACAAAAAGCTGCACTGGACAATATTTACAATACATAATTTACATAATAAATAATCTTTTACCATAGGCACATACATTTTTTTTTATAAAAATAAAGACATTCTTAACAATATTAAAACTTATAAGTATTAACAATTTCCCAGCATTCAATTTCATCACTTTTAAAATTAAATTGAACTAATTCAGCAATGTTTTACAATTGTTAATTCTTTAATGCGTTTGAAGTTTGTATCAATTTCTCTTTGATAATCTTCCTCAGACATAGAAGAATTTGGAGATCCTGATTCATTTTTTTCAGGCATTAATTGAGTAAATAATCTAGTTGAATTGCCGTAGTATTCTAACTGAGTAGCAATGAAAGCATGAAGAGTGGGTTTCATGTATTCCAATCTTTTTTCTAAAAATATTGGAAGTTCAGTTAAAAGATGGGCATGATATGCTTTCAACTCTTTACCAGCTTGTTCTTCTGCTATCTTTTCTTTATTTAATTTTACATGATCGCTTGCTTTTTTTTCTCTTCTGTCATGATACTTTTTAAAATTTGTATGAGCTGTTTTCCAAGTACTAACAAGGTCTTCTCTTTTATTCAGAGCATCTCTGATGTAAGCAAAATGTTCACGTAATTTCTTTAGAGGCTCTAAAAATGATTTTTGGTAAAAAATAACTGCTTCTTCCACAGTTTTTCCTATCTGCAATTTAACAAGAATTAAAACTATTTATCAACTTTTTATTATTGAAAAGTGTCATGGATTTATTTATTACTTGAGTGGTTATGGAATGAAACTCCTCCATTAGAATTCTAAGATTATCATTTACATGGACCAATCCACTTTGTACCAAATTAGAAGTTAATCCTTGATCTGTAGAATCCACTTGTTTGATTGCATTAATATATTTTTTCATTTCTTTATACATTCTCCTAGTTGTAATTTCAACACTACAAAAAAGAAAATAATTATTTTTATGTTTTAACTTTGAATTCCAATGTAAATTATAAAAACACACTGAATAATTCTTTGAACAGCGATATCAAGTTCTCGATCTTCTTCAGCTGTTAGACATGGGTAAGCAGGAGTGGGCCTTGTTGTTATATACTGTTTTCTTAGTGGATTCCTGAATTTAAAGTAAAATTTAAATTATTGCATTTAAATTCCTTACACAAAATTAATAAAAAATTAGTGTAAAATGTGCACTTGCCACGTCATTTCTGGTGATTTTCATGAGACAATAACCAGATTGTTGAATATAATCATTGGTTATTGTGAATTTTTAACAGTATCAAAATATTTTGACCTATGACAGGAGTTACTCAAGTATTTCATCATGATAATTTACAAAAATTAAGTACGGGTTAGAGTGATGATTATTCAACAAATATGATTGGGCAGCAAGCTTATTTTCACTATCGCACAAACATTAATTGATTTCAACTGCGCTTACTTATTAAAAAAGATAACTAAGTGCGCGATTGTTGTTTATACTCGGCATGCCTAAGGTTAACAGAGAAGACAATTATCTTGTTGGGATTTGGCTCAGCGCCTGCGCTATTGCAAACAGATCCATTTAAATTGTGCATTTTTTTCATACATTTTGTGCAATTTTAATGGATTGCAAACCCAAAGACATAAGAAATACGCTCGAACCATAATACCAGTTGGCCAATAATATACATTTATATTTTTTAAATCACTTTGCAGCCTGGTTCAGTGAAAGTTTAGTCCGAACACCGGCTCCTAAAACTCAGAAATATTTCGCGACTCACGGTTGTTTTTTTGCCGCATGGAACAAAGTTCCGCTAGAGGGACTGTTATATACACTTTATATATTTATTTCTGCTGCTCTCGTTGCACGTCGACAGCTGGAAAGTAAAAAAGGTAAAGGTTTTTATTTTACTCATCTGAAAAGCGATTGATTGCGTTTGTGATGACAAAAATATTATGGAAATTGTCCATATATCTTATTAATAGAATAAATAGAAATACAATCGACTAAATTTGCGCTGTATAATCTTAACTTGTGCTCGAGTTCATTCTCATTTTAAATTGCATCATACACCTGTGCTGTGTGATCATATCGTGCAAACTGTGCTAGTACTGAAATTTTCAGTCAGTCTCCCAAAATCTTATCTACTTCTTAACTTCTTTCCTCCGTTTGACGTTGTGTTCGAAACTTTGAAAAATCAACTACTTCTTTGCTTTTTTCACAAATTTGCACGTGGCTTCGCGCGCATGCGTAATTAGAATTATTTATTAATTTATATCAATATATTTTGGAATAACAAAACGTGAAACTTTATTTAATTCTTATTTGAAAATTATTGAATCTGCTACCTAGTAATAAAAATTAAATTCAATAAATTCATTGGTAATTCTGAAAATAATTTGACAGTTCTATAGTCAAATTCTATAGTCATCAATGAAAGCCTTCAGCCTACTCAGAAATTATCATAATTTTACAAATTTAAGAAAATCTTTTTATACAAACAAAAACTATCTTGTATGTATGCAGCATTTGTACCATTTATCGACCTTCAATTATAAACTCAAGATGACACAATTGACATGGGAAGAAAAGCATGCACTCATCACCAGGAATTTGGCAGAGGTTCTTGGAGATGAAAAGCTTAAAACAATTCTCAAAGAAAGAGACCTAAAATTATACTGGGGAACCGCCACTACAGGAAAGCCACACATTGGATACTTCACACCTATGACAAAGATTGCTGATTTCCTGCGAGCTGGAGTGGAAGTAACTATTTTATTTGCAGATCTCCATGCCTCTCTTGATAACATGAAAGCTCCATGGGACTTATTGAAATTAAGAGAACAGTATTACGAAGCTATAATTAAAGCTTTATTAAAATCTATTGATGTTCCTATAGAAAAATTAAAGTTTGTTAAAGGAACAGATTACCAATTAACAGAGTAAGTTTTTTTTAATATAGTCAGAAAAATGTACACTTTTCAACATAAAGGTAATTAATTAAATCTAATATAATGTTTTTATTTTTTTAGAAAATATACATTGGACATGTACAGATTGAGCACTTTAACAACTGAGCATGATGTCAAAAAAGCTGGAGCAGAAGTTGTAAAGCAAGTAGCTAATCCTTTACTGTCTGGTTTACTATACCCTGGCTTGCAAGTATTAGATGAAGAATATTTGAAAGTAGATGCTCAATTTGGAGGCATTGATCAAAGAAAAATATTCACATTTGCTGAAAAGTATCTACCTGCTCTAGGATATGAAAAGCGAATTCATTTAATGAATCCAATGAGTGAGTTTCTTAATTATTACTTAATACGTTTAAGTTTAGGTTTTTGCCTAACAACACATAACTTGGATTGCACATATAATACTTATTCTTATTTTTACTTATAGTTCCTGGTTTAGCTGGAGCAAAAATGTCCTCATCCGAAGAAGATTCCAAGATTGATCTTCTAGACAATGCTGCATCTATAAAGAAAAAATTAAAAAAAGCTTTCTGTGAGCCAGGAAACATAACTGACAATGGACTTCTAGCTTTTGTCAAATCAGTATTGTTTCCATTGATGAAGGAAGGAGAATCATTTTTAGTGCCCCGAGCAGCTGAATTTGGTAACTATGATAAATTATATGCATATATTTTCACAACAATTCTCTATGAAATGGAATTACAGGAGGAGATGCATCTTATGCCAATTATGAAGAACTTGAAATGGCTTTTGCCGAATACGCAGTACATCCTGGTGACTTGAAAAGTGCATTAGAAGTGTACATCAATAAACTATTAGATCCAATTAGAAAGGAATTCGCAAGTGATCCAAAATTGAAATCCCTGAGTGCCAAGGCTTATCCTCTCCCATCAAAACAAAGTAAATATAATTTCAATTTTTATATCTCCATCTTTTTTAAATTGCAACTAAAAAATATCATTAACATAAATAATAAAATGAATCTTCAGAACCAAGTGCTGAGCCAGCTGAAGTCGTTCCTTCAAGATTAGATATCAGAGTTGGTAAAATTGTTGAAGTACAAAGGCATCCAGATGCTGATAGTTTATATATTGAAAAAATTGATTTGGGAGAAGAGTCTGGGCCTAGAACTATTGTTAGTGGTTTGGTCAATTTTGTTCCTATTGAACAGATGCAGGATAGAATGGTTGTTGTATTGGCAAATTTAAAACCTGCAAATTTGAGAGGTGTCTCTTCTCACGGAATGGTGTTATGTGCTTCTGTGTAAGTATTAAATAGTAATCAATTTTATATAATTCTTATTTTAACCAAAAATTTTCATTTATGAATTGTTCAATTTTTTAGTGATGAGCCAACGAAAGCTGTTGAACCACTCAGACCTCCAGTGAATAGTAAACCTGGTGATAAAGTAGTTGTTGAGGGTTATGAGAATGGAAATCCCGATGAGGTTCTAAACCCAAAAAAGAAAGTTTGGGAGAAATTACAGGTAAATTGGCAATACTGTCATTAAACGTTTTTAGAAGTGAGACAAGTTATTTATTTTAAATTCTATTTTAGGTTGATCTCAAAATTAATGCAAATGGTGTTGCATGTTGGAGTGGAAATCCTTTAATCACACCATCAAATGAAAATCTTCTAGTAGATTCTTTAAGGAATGTTTCAATCAAATAATTCACTTTAATTTATTTGTAAAACTTTTTTTATTGAAACACATTTTCTCATAATCATAAAAACATTCACTCATTTATTTACATGAATTAATTTTTAAATAAAGATTGGTTCATATGAAAAAAATTGTTGATCAACATGACCTATCGATTTAAAAATTGTCGACTCAATCACACAATTCAAAACCAAAGAAAATTAAAATTTAGAATGTCTAGAATCAATTATGTTCCATGATCTTATTTTTACTTTCCAAGGTTTATGAATGATATTTCTTTCATCTTATAGATTAATGATCAATAATAACTAATTCATCAATTCCCCAATCTTCATAACTGTTGTCTGGTAGAAATCGTCTGATGATAATTGGAATTTTTCTCTGCTTCAATTCTTTCATGGCAATTTGTAAAGGATCAGTTTCACCTTCCAATTCTACCATCACAGGTGCACACATGGATATTTGTAAGGCTCTTGTACCAAGTATACGAGCCCTTTCATATTTGGTCATGTAATGAGTAGTGATGCGTTTACTCTTCTGAACTCCACCAGTAGCTTCACCAGGAGGCACTAAATCAAAATTTTCAGCCTCATCTTCGGGTTGTTCTAACTCAATGTTATCATCGTCTTCGACATCGTCAAACTCATCTGCGACACTGAGAAGAAATGGAAAGGAATATTATATTAACAAGTCAAAGTAATCGAAAGGTCGAGAAATTTCGAAAGTGAGGTTATATTTGGTTTTTTAATCGCACGAATCTTGGAAGATAAATTAAAGAAAAACTAGAAGCGTATCAACAATAATTAAAATAAATTACTTACTCGTCGACTTCGAAATCGTCATCAGCCATGGTAATAAGGAATGTTATTGAAAAATCTTGAGAACGAACTAACTTTGGATCAGCTCACTGTTGAACTGAGTTCGGGTCTGTTCTGAATTGACAAGTTGTCGCTGTCTGCAATGGATTCGGCAGCTAGTAAGTAGTAATGAAACCCACGTGTAGACTAGAGAGCCACCTACTCGATACTCAAGTTTAGGCGCATTTTTTGAGTATCGATATTAAATCGCGAATTTAATTCTGTGAAGAGGCAATCATAATATTAATTCAGCTGATATAAAAATTATAAAAATGAGAAGATCACTTAGTTAATAGAATTATTAAAATTTATTCATAAAAATTCGTTGCATAACTAATATTAAAATCTTATCTTCACAGAAGCACGAATTTTCAATATCAATACTCCAAAATAACGGTTGGTTCTTACAATTTTCTTCTAAATCCATTAGTTCACAAGATAAATATTTGTTAGAAAAATCTTTAAATATTTTTAAAGAGACCCCAATACTTTTTTGAAGAAGATCTGGTTCCAGATCTCTGTGTAATTCAATATTTGTTTAGTAATTCGAATGTTGGTGCGAAACATTACATACTATGTAGTCTTATGGATACTGCTTTAATCGAACTTGTAGTAAGATGTTGCTAGTAATGCATAATTACACAAAAAGAGTAAACAATGAACCAAGCGCGATGCGTCACATGTTCAAGTATCAAAAAAACTCAAATGTTTCGTATGTTTAACTATCAAAAAAACTCGCTGCACCTCAACTACACATGCCACTTCCTACATTTTTAATGAAGCATCATTCTTCATTCGTCGAGAATTCCTTGACGCTTCATCAGACAGCTCGGAGGTATTTAAGCGCTTCATTTATAGAAATGCAAATGTGTGCGAAAATTGTCAGAAAACGTTCATCCATCTTCTCACGCCTCCTTAGCCACAGTCAATTAACAAAAGCCGACTGCTTCGTGACAGCGTGTTTTTTTATCTTGTGCAGCATCGTAATCTCTGGCCGAGTACTTGAACAATTGGAGGCGACTTTTTGTCAAGTCACTCGGACTATTCATTTTACACGCGATACTTGGTCGGGCGCCAGTTACATCGCACGTCGAATGGTGTGATATTTTTTTCTCCGCGTTGATAAGCATCGCTGCTATCGATATCGAAGATTGCGCGACACTCCGATAGATCGTAGCTCGTATTTCGGCGTGCAGTCTCGATCGATCTCTCAATATGACTCGAGCGTGGATAATCGCTGTTCTTTTGCTGGCTGCAACTCTGTCCACGAGCCATGGCTTGCGTATCCTGGGTATATTTCCACTCCAGGGCAAAAGCCACTTCGTCATGTGCGAGGCTTTGATGAGAGGACTGGCCGCCAAGGGCCACCAGGTCGACGTCTACAGTCACTTTCCGCTGAAGAAACCGATTCCCAACTACAAGGATTATAGCTTGGCTGGAACGCTGCCGGCCCTTGCCAACAACATGACCTACGACTACATGAACTCGTTCGGTGGGGTCATCTCGATACCGGTGCTCATGAATTTGATCGGCAATCCTGTTTGCGAGTTGCTGAATTTACCGATTTTCCAGAATCTTATTAAAAATCCACCCAACGATCCACCTTACGATCTCGTCATTATAGAGGTAAAACATAATTTTAATTATTCTTTTTTTTTAGAAAAATCACCAAAGATTGGGTTGAGATTCTGTGGAGTGCATAATATTTTGATCGGTCTTGAGCAATAAATTTACATTGATCAATCATGCTTGAAAAATTAAGCGTCTTCATCTCTTGATTTTATGAATTTTTCTCGCGTCACACGTTGCTGCACAACGGCGCTCGCGGCTAACAATATAATTATTCAATTCTGTCAATTAAGAGCTTTAAGTATCACTTTGGACGATCGTTCGAAAAAAAAACCGACGATGATCGTGGAATTCCGCTTATTTGCAGATGTTCTTGTCGAACTGCTACTTAGAACTCGGGCATCATTTAAATGTTCCGATAGTCTCGATGGTGACCACCAGCCTCTTCGAGTGGATGTACCGGCCGCTCGGTAATCCCTCGCGCCTAGCGGTGGAGCCAACGACATTTTCCGGCGGCTATCATCCGATGTCGTTCAAGGAGCGTCTGAGCAACGTCGTGCTGAGTCACTACTTCGAAAATTCGTTCAACAGAGAGGCTCGCAATGCTCAAAACGCCATGGTCGAGAAAGCTTTCGGGCCCGGAATGCCCGACGTCATCGACCTCCAGAAGGAGATATCTCTGACCCTGGTAAATTATCATCATGCCTTGAACGGCGTGCGAGCTTTCACGCCGTCGGTCGTGCCCGTGGGCGGTATCCACGTTTTCGAAAACGAAGATGTGCTACCGGCTAATGTCAAGACATTCATGGACGAGAGCAAGGATGGTTTCATTTACGTCTCGTTTGGCTCGATGGTGCAAATCGAAACGTTCCCCGAACACGATATCAAAGAACTATATGCCAGCTTCAAAAACATAGCGCCAATTAGAGTTGTCATGAAAATAGCCAAACCGGAACTGCTACCGCCCGGCTTGCCTTCGAACGTTATCACGCACTCTTGGTTGCCGCAAGTCAAAGTCCTGAGTGAGTTGAGAAGGTTTTGAGGAAAAAAGAATTTAACTAATAGGAGCTTTTTTCGTTGGTTTTCAGAGCACAAAAATATTAAGGCCTTTGTTACACACGGTGGACTTATGGGTACGCAAGAGTCTATTTACTACGGCGTACCGCTAATAGGATTTCCTCTATTTGGCGATCAGCACTTCAATATTGAGTCGTACGCAAAGAAAAATTTGGCCATCAAACTTGATCGTCATAATATTAAAGAAGAAACATTGACCGCAGCCATCAAAGAAATCGTCAATAATCCCGCGTACAAGTAAGCTCAATTTTATTAATATAATCGATTGATAACTGACATGATTTCTTATGTTTGCTTTTTCTTTTTCTAGAAATTCAGCTGATAAGGTAGGCAAAGCTTTTAGAGACGCCCCATTGAGTCCGCTAAACACGGCGATTTATTGGGTAGAATACATAGTCAAGCATGGAAAATATTCACTTAGACCTCCGATAGTAGATTTGCCTTGGTGGCAGGCTTCTTTGCTAGACGTATATGCATTTTTAGCTGCAATCTTCATTTTGTTATTAGTGATTTTCTACAAGCTAGTAGCAATCTTAATCAAGCTGATATTTAATTTACAGAAATCAAAGCCACGAAAAATGAAAAAGAAATGATTTCATTTTTAAAGACTTTGCATTTAGCGCTGATAATGTTGTGAAACTTTATGAATGTTTGACTTAAAATGTGACAAGTGGTATAAGCTACATAGAGCGAGTGATAATTAAATAATAATGAACCAATCAGTGAAATTGTCGATGACATATACTTTTTCTACCAAATTTTTTACCCAAGCAGTATGAAAATTTCAACTTAAGATTTGAATTTTATTATTTAACTGTATTAGTTTAATATTATTTTGAATAATAGTTGAAAATAGCAAATGAAATATTAATGTGACACTTTTTTAGGTAGGGTGATATTAAATAATAATTGATTATTTTAAACTTAACAACTCCTAGGTCAATTTAATAAATAACTTTCAAGTATTATGTACAACATTAAAATAAATGACAATACGTAGAACCTTCTTAGTGTTCTTTGCCTTGATACATCCATCTCCACCATGCAACCTTCATTCTATCCCAAATGTTTCCTGGAGAATCCATAGCTGGCCTAACATCCAATAATGCAAATGTATACTTATCATTGACATCTCCACCATCGTAGTAATCAATGATGTACTTGATATTCTTGCCACATCTATCAACAATCCAGTCGTGTCTATCAAAAGGCAATCCATATCCTAACCAGTAGCGTATTCTTGCTCTGGGTGAGTAATCTTTGGCTTTACCTCCAAAACTTTTTAACTTTGGGTTTGCACATTCATTATAATGTAATACTTCCCATTTGAGTACTTCTTGCCAGGCTTGCTCATTGTTAGCATTATGAATTTTAATAATTTCATCCATATCTTGAGGCTTGAGATCTTCATCCTTCCAACGCCAACCTTTACGAAGCATAGCATTCCAAAACATTTGAGGAGATGGATAAACCCAGAATCCACCCTCTTCTGATGCTTTTGGAATAGTTGAAACTTGCCTATCCTTTGAAAGTGGAAAAGGTTGATCCGGGGCTGGATTCTGATTTTCTTTTGGCATCATATTTAAAGGATTGATCTCATCATGATTAATTGGACACTCGCTCTTCTGTTGCACTTTGGGAAGATTTTTATGATCAACAGGACACTCCGATATATCCCCTTTGACGGGATGAGCAATAGCTGTAGGCTTGTCAGCCGACGACACGGTGTTACCCATATTGCTTAATATTGCTTAAAACGCTGCAAACAAATAAAAGTTGAAAATTATTCTTTTACAATTTTTCAAACTATGATGTAAGTCATGGTAAAATAATACGTACATAATACCGAATGTAGGGCAGAGCCAAAGAATGAGACAAACTATATTTTCTAGGTTACCAAACAATAACTGATCGCGTGCTCTGCGCATAAGTATCGTCTGCTGGGCGAGATTCGAGAATCGAGAATCTCACAGTCCTGAGAGCAGCGCCACCTCGAGCGAGCCCAATGCATTTACTGCGCGTAGCAAAAACAGAGGGATTTTGAATGCAAGGAACGATGATCTTGCACGTAAATTGCGATAACGTATTCGAGATTTCGTGACATTCATTGACATCAATAATGTATAAATCGATGTTTTCGCACAATTTTAATTACTACAACGTGAGTAAAATCTTGTCACCTCCGGGCAATCAATTGTCTCGTCAGCATGATAAAAAAGCAAATAGTTAATGCTTATCACAAGTTGTAATGATCGTTTCATTCAATGTTTTATTAATGGCAGAAAAAACTTATAAACAAGATAAGATTGTCTGATCCTTGTGATAAGGGTAATTTAGCCGTTGCTTTTGGCATTCACCTGCAGTTCAGGTGCAGAACCACGAGTGATATGTGATTGCAATTCAAGTTCTCGGTTAAAATAGTGAGTATGCCTAAAGGAATATTAAAACTGTATAAAGGGTACTAAACATTTGAGACGTGAAATTTCAGGAGCATCATGCAGTCGATCTTAAAATTTGCCGGCTTATGCCTTCTGATGAGTTCGCTGATCGGTAACGTACCTTTAGTTAACTCTTTACGTATCCTGGGTATATTTCCGCTTCAAGGGAAAAGTCACTTCGTTATGAGCGAGGCTTTGATGAAAGGATTGGCCGCCAAGGGTCATCAAGTCGACGTCTACGGTCATTTTCCGCTGAAAAAATCGATCCCCAACTACACGGATTACAGCTTGGCCGGGACTCTTCCTGCTTTTGCAAACAATATGACGTACGAGTTCATGGAATCATTTTCCAAGCGCATATCCATGAAACAGATGCTCGAGATCGTCGGCGAGCCAATCTGTGATCTATTAAATTTGCCAATTTTTCAAAAACTTTTAAAAGACCCACCTAAATACGATCTGGTGATAGTTGAGATATTCATGTTTAATTGTTACTTGGGTTGGGGCCCTTACCTCAAAGTACCCATGATAGCAGTGTCAACGACAACTCTATTCGATTGGATGAACGAGGCTCTGGGAAACCCGTGGAATCTTGCCGCTGAGCCGAGCAGTTTTTCTCAGTCGATTCCGCCGATGTCGTTCCTCGAAAGAGTCGACAATTTTCTGTTTAGTAATTACCTAACTCTGATGTACAACTATCATATGAGGGTGCAGGACAAATATATAGAAGGAGCCTTTGGTAAAGGACATCCCAATGCTGTCGACGCAATGAGGGAAATTTCTCTTGTGCTGATAAATTACAATCAAGCACTGAATGGAATCAAAGCTTTTACTCCTGGCGTCGTACCTGTAGCTGGTTTACATATTACGGACCGCGAAGACCCGCTTCCAGAGGTACGAAACTTATTAATTGAGAATCCGTATGGCTCGGCAATTTGAAAGTTTTTTTTATTATTCTGAATAATAGCGAGTGAAAAAATTCATGGACGAGAGTAAGGATGGATTCATTTATTTTTCATTTGGATCGATGGTCAGAATCGAAACTTTTCCAAAGCACATATTGCACGCCCTTTACCGCAGTTTTGAGAAAATCGCGCCGGTTCGAGTTCTGATGAAAATAGCCAAACCGGAAGATTTACCCACGGGTTTACCGTCCAACGTAATTACTCACAACTGGCTGCCTCAGCTTCAAGTTCTAAGTAAAAAATAAAGTTTTGAAAAGCCATCGATCGTCTGCGTTGTCCTATATATGTATAAAACTCGTTTTTCCAGAACACAAGAATATAAAGGCCTTCGTGACCCACGGCGGCACGATGGGGACGCAAGAAGCCGTGTACCATGCCGTACCCATGATAGGGATCCCTCTCTTTGGTGATCAGCACATCAACATCAAAACTTACGTGAAAAAAAATTTGGCTGTTTACGTCAATCGGCACGAACTCACGGAAGAGACATTCACTCGAGCCGTTCGGGAAATATTGACAAATCCTCTTTACAAGTGCGTAAATAAAAAAAAGAATCCGATCGAGTAGCGATAAAAAAATAACAAAAATTGTCGAAACTACTAATTGACTGGCATTTTGCAGGGAATCATCCGAAAAGTACAGCAAAGCTTTCAAGGACGTGCCAATGAAGCCGTTGGAGACGGCCATCTATTGGGTCGAGTACGTGGCCAGACACGGAAAAAACGCCCTCAGATCTCCGCTGTCGGACATGCCATGGTGGCAGACATCGCTGCTCGATATTTACGTGTTTTTAGCTACGATTCTTGTGCTAATATTGATTGTAATTCGAGTTATCTGGAAGAGTCTCGCTAAATTGCTGTCGAAAAAAACAGCCAAGTCGAAAAAGAAGCAACAATAAATGCACCGTGTATGCACTGCTACGCATTTTATGAGTTATTGAATTTTCGTATACCTTCTTACTCTTTAAATAGAATCGTGAGAGCTGCGATACGCGCGTGGATAAGATCAATCCATCATAATGTATCGAGTGTCGTAATGACTGGAAAATTATCAACAACTGATTGTGCGAATAAAGAACGGGTACACACATCTATGTGCGACATTGCATAATCGCATCGAGTGCCTATACGAATCAAGATCAGCGAGACGACCGGGCGCTGTAATTATTGAAGAAGATAGATGCAGATGGGGGAAACGATGATCGTGACGCATATACTCATAATCGCGGCACACAAAACGATGAACATGATACAACTCTCGCCATTGTTTGAACAAGCGAGTTCGCGTACAAATTTTATCGTGATCCCGTGCACCGAATAATATTTATTATCGATTCGTGTCTCTGCCTCGTGAAAAAATAATAATTTGCACCACGTAAACCGTGCGTGGTCTTGACTGCGTGGTCAAGATGAAATTTTTTCTCTCCTGCCTCGTGGTGCTGGCCTCGATTCTTCAATGGGCCAATGGCTTGCGTATCCTGGGCATGTTTCCGCTGCACGGCAAGAGCCACTTCCACATGTGCGGCAGCATCATGCGCGGCATGGCCGAGAGGGGCCACCAGGTCGACGTCTACAGCCACTTTCCACGGCAAAGCCCGATTCCCAACTACACGGACTACAGCTTGGCCGGGACTCTGCCGGCCCTTGCCAACAACATCACCTGGGACTACGTATCGAAGGTCCAGTCCGGCGTCTCGATTCCCCGCATGTTGGCTTTCGGTGGCAATCCCGTTTGCAAATTGATGGGTTTGCCGCTCCTGCAGAATCTGATACGCAATCCACCGAAGGATCCTCCATACGACGTGGTCGTGGTTGAGGTGAGACTCGCGAGCCTCGGACTGCTCGGCCGAGGCTCGTTGCTTAGAACGATTATTCCAAGGGGCTAATCAATATGTTGTACACGATGAACGCTTGCAGCCAGCCTTCGCGAATTGCCACATGGTCTGGGGACGACTGCTGAACGTACCGATGGTCGTCGTGTCCACGACCCCGAACGTCTTCGACTGGTACAACGAGCCTCTGGGCAATCCGGTGAACTACGCCTCGGACCCGAGCGTATTCGCGAGGACAGTCGCGCCCATGAGTTTCCTCGACAAGCTGCACAATATGTATCTGCACCTGTACGTGAGCTGGGCCATGGCCTATTTCTCGCGCGAGCAGGACGCCCTGCTGAAGGAGTACGTGGGCGACGGCTATCCGAGCGTCTACGACTTGCAAAAGGACACGGCTCTGGTTTTGCTCAATCACAATGTGGCGCTCAATGGAGTAAAGGCTCAAACGTCGTCGATCGTCTCGATCGGAGGTGTGCACGTTCTCGACGACGACAGCACTCAATTGCCCAAGGTTAGCAATTAACGATTTTGCGCTAAAGCTTTGAAAAAATAGTTGCTGGACCTTCGTGTACGGCTAACTCGTCATCAACTCGATTATGTTGATTTATCTGGAGGGATGTGCTGTAGCACCCGATTGTCAAGTACAACAATTTTTCATCCATCTAACTTTTCAATCCATTTTTTTTTAGCAAGTCGAGAAATTTCTCGACGAAAGTAAGAATGGATTCATTTACGTTTCATTTGGCTCGATGGTCCGACTGGAAACTTTCCCGAAGCCTGTAATCGATGCGTTTTACGCCATGTTCAAAAATATCGCACCAGTTCGAGTACTCATGAAAATAGCCAAACCGGAAGAACTGCAACCTGGCCTACCGTCCAATGTAATCGTTCAAACTTGGTTACCGCAGATCAAAGTATTGAGTAAGTCAAAACTTTCATCTTTTTATCGACAACGATTCAAGCTGGAAAATGTCCACTTTGTGTTATAGAGCATAAAAACATCAAAGGCTTCGTCACGCATGGAGGATTATTAGGAACTATGGAGGCTGTGTACCATGAAATACCAATGGTCGGAGTGCCGCTTTTCGGCGATCAGCATCTTAATTTAGAGGTATACGTTAGGAAGAACGTGGCTATAAAGTTGCTGCTTGAAAATATCAACGAAAAAAGTCTCACCGAATCGGTTAAGGCCATGTTAGAGAATCCAATTTACAAGTGAGTTTTTGATGTTCGAAATTTTTCCTTACTCGCGCAGTAAAGAATAATAATAACGACTGATAAAATATTGCAGAAAATCCGTGAGACAAGTGAGCAAAATGATGCGCGACACCCCGATGAAACCCATGGACACGGCAGCCTATTGGATCGAGTTCGTAGCGAGGCATGGAAAAGATGCCCTGAGGTCGCCCCTCACGGACATGCCATGGTGGGAGGCCTCGCTCTGGGACGTTTACACCTTCATTCTGTCCATTATCTTTTTGCTACTGTATGTGATTAAATTAATACTCGGCCGATTTTTGGCCTTGTTCAAGCGCAACACCGAGCTCAAGAAGCAACGCTCGACTAAAGTCAAGAGAAATTGACAACGAAGCACTTTATGACTCGTGTCAGCTCGATTTTGTCCATAGGAACGCTGAATTACTGCCAATTTTTATGTACGTTAATTCATTTCACTGGAGCATCAAATTGTCGTCCGTAATAATTAATTAATTCAACTTTTACAGACGCTATATATACGGAGAAAAAACCTGAAGACAACATTGCATAGTTGATACAAAAATTTCATGTAAATGACGTAACGATCTATCAGTTCTTCAAGGACATTACAACGGTCATAGAGTTTTAGCTATACTTTCTCTTTTTTGAGCAGACTTCAAATTTATTTTGCTGCGGTTTACACCTGCAATTGATAAATCATTGATCATGCTACCGTTGACATCAAGTGCTTGATGGAATTAACTTTCTAATCGACACATCTACATGATATATTAAAAAAATATACTTCGAAAATTTTTAATCCTGATGCACCTTTAGTTTTTCAATGTATTTCAATGTATTTCTTTTCCGATGCACCTTTAGTTACTTGAGTAAAAATGTAAGTTCGAGGATTAACCTTACCAGAGCATATTCATGTACTGACTCGAATAATTGATAAGTGTCATTCATGTACTTATTAAAAAGCAATAAACTATGTAATTTAAAAAGATTTTTTATGTCTGTTAGTTTTCAGACGCTACGAATAAAACATGTTTTGAATAAAATTGTCGTTATCAATCGAATTAAAAAATAAAATACAAAATAGTATTTATTCAGTTTTTTAAAAATTTATTGTTAATTAATAAAAAAATAGTGTCCAACAGCTAGGCAAAAATTGAATTTTCGAGTTTTAGATATCGGATACTTTGAACGTAGCTATTGCAGTTGAACATTGCCATTTATTAGCTAACTCTTAATATATGAACTGGCTGATTACTGTGCGAAAACCAGATTTTTCGATTTTTTTTGGAAAATCGTATTTTAAAAACATTTGAACTTTTCGAGTGATCAAGTGTATGTACTCGATCGAAAGCTTAGAATTTTCCTACAGGATGTAACATTTTTAACGTAATCAAATTAAATAAGATAGCTGTAAAAAGTGAAAAAAGTAAAAATTGTATCCCAAAACAACATACTTCAATTACATATCCAAAAATAGAGTACGACGCCCCATGATGGCAAGTTGGTTCAATAATCCTACCATATATAGCCACACGCAGCCGATGAATCTGTTGCTGTCTTAGAAATAAAATGCTTATTTCAGCTAGATCTTTTGTGCTCCTCCCCCACATTTTTCGATTGTGTCGTATTCGTATGTGTGCAATTCTACCTTTCGTTTTAAAAAAGCGGGAGAGACAGGTGTGCGCGCCGGACGGCTCGTGTGTGTGGAGCCGTGATCTTTTTTTTTCTTTATCACGTCCGGCACATTATTTTTTCTAACGACAATTAATGGCGCTCAAATACGACTCAAACATTCAACGCATTCGGATTACGCCAGAATTCATTTCAATAAATATATTTGAAGTTTTTTGAAATCTGTCCACGTCGCGATAAATAAAGAGTACGACGATCAGTGCAAATAATAATAATAATAATATTAGCGGGAACAAAAACCGCAGATGACGCTAGTGTAGAGTTTGAAAATTTAAAATTTTGCTGCTGGCTGCTAGGCGTAAGACGGCTACTATTGGGGACTGGTTAGTAGTCGCATGCGTGCGTGCGCTACAGCCGAGGTTATGTTGAAACGCGGGCTAATTAACGCGATGTGGCGCTAGAAAGGCGTTGAACTTCCAAAAAAAAAATAACGATTCAAAGTCAAACTCGAAACTCATCGAGTCGGCCGATTCGTGCCGCTGCGTCATTTACACTTTTCTTCGAAAATCAACGTGAAAATTCTCATCGCAGTCAACATGTCAGAGACGTGCTGGTACAACAGGTGAGAGCGCCTTTTTTCATGTATTTTATGAACTTTCAACGGCCGCAATTTCGGAGCAATACGTACTATATATACATCAATTGACCACGTATTGTGATGTGTAGCCGAAAGAGTTACGATGAAAATGATTTAATTTTATGACAGGAAATTCTGTACGGACGATATAAAAATGTTTGAATGTAAAGACGCTTAAGTTTTCAGTTTTGGCGGCATTTACACCTGAACTGCTCATTACACGCAGAGTGAAAAATTTTATTTGATCACTTACAAAGTGATCTTTGCTTTTACGTTATTTTAGTAAAGTTTAGTAGAGTCGTTTATCGCTCGTAATTTTTATTTATAATATTTTTTTAGAACTAAAATATTTTTTCAATCATACTTTATTCATATATTATAAAAGAAATACATTGAAAAATGTCAAGGTGATCTTTAAACTAGATTTCCAATTTTCTATAATATGTTAATAACATAATAATGATCTTATAAAATTGCTTCAGTAAAAAAATGCGTCTGGATGATGGCTGCAATAATAATTTGAATGGAGATAGTGAGCAAGAAAGTGAAAAATGGTCGTGTTCAGGTGATACAAGTTTAGTTGAACCAGAAATTCTACAAGATATGGGTGTCAGTATGCTTGCAGATGGAGAAGCCAGCAGAGAAAGCCTTCAAGCAATGAAAACACAAGAGTGTACTATATCCCCAAAAAATTTTACCACTGAAAAACATTTGAAAAATTCACAATTGAAGCATGAAATACCAAAAGAATCATTGAATTGTGATAACTTTGACAATGAAAACTCGAACAGGTAAATAATCATTTTAAAAATAACAATTTGATATTTTATTCTATTTGTAATTAATATTATTAATTTCCAATAAATTTTTTATTCAAGGTTGATATTGGAAACTGCAGAAATCATTGATTATGCAGCATTAAATAATGAATCAGGTCATTCAGCAAGAAAAGAAAAATATGTACACCCAACAGAAAACTATAAAGGAAATTCAAATGAGTCAACGGACAAAGTAACTATTAAAAATCATGAGTTGGCAAATAAAAAAAAACAAAATATTATGCTAGAAGAAAGTATATTAGGAAGTTTTTCTGATGAACTGATTCTAATGATATTCAAATATTTACCCAAAGCTAGTTTGGTAAATATAAATATTTCATTTTCATTATTTCGAGAGTTTGTATCTAGTTCTAAAATTTGTTTTTATTTTACAAGGTACAAAGTATGTTAGTATGTAAACGATGGTATCGAATTGGTTTAGATGAGGTATTGTGGACGAGACTTGATCTGGGAAATAAAATTATAACCAAAGGTACATTAGGTAATATTCTTCCAAGAGGCATTCAAATTTTAAGATTAGCTCAAACAGAAATTGCACACCCTGCATTTTTACCAAATCCATACATAGACTGGTCAAGTTTTACTTGTAAGCTACAGTATTTAGATTTATCAATGGTTGGTATTAACATAATAGATTTAGCTGAAATCTTGGCAAAATGTAGACAATTGAAAAAGTTATCTCTGGAAAATTGTAAACTAAATGAAGCATGCTGTACAGCTATTGGTGAAAATGAAAATTTAGAGGTACTTAACTTGACAATGTGTGAAGGCATAAATACTGAATGTCTCAAATTTCTAACTGCTTTAAAAAGGTACAAAAAAAATTTACTAATGACATTCATATTTCATACAATGTGTAACGAAAATTGAAGCAAACAATTTTTTTCATAATTTTAGTAATTTGTGTTTTTACAAATTTTATAAATGATTTTCAGCTTGACTGCACTTAATGTTGGTTGGTGCACTTTAGATGCAGAATCAGTTGCTTTCATTTGCACATCTCTACCTAGTTCTGTTGTAAGATTGAATATAGCTGGATGTAGAAGATCCATGACAGATGAAGGTAAAAACATTGTATTTAAATCTTCAAATTAATTTTCCACTTTTGATTATACTATTTAAAATAATGTAATGTTTTATAGATATCCAGAATTTAGTTAAACAGTGTCCATCCATGGTGGAATTAGATTTAAGTGATTGTACATTACTCACAATTAATGCAATTCAACATCTGATGAGTTTGACAAATTTAGAACACTTGTCCTTGAGTCGTTGTTATAGTATTTCTCCATCAATGTCCTCCAGATTAGCTTCAATGCCAAAACTGAAATATTTAGACTTTTTTGGAATGCTAACTAATGATGCAGTAAAACTATTCAAAAGTAGATATAAACATGTAGAACTAAATAAATATATGTTTAGTTCCATTGCCAGACCCACTGTTGGAATTAGGCGAACAAGTATTTGGGGCCTTCAAGTGAAAGATTAGACAAACTTTCATGCAGGCATAATAACTACTGATGTCTAAGTCACTATATTAGAAATAATAATTTTCATTGATACGGACTAGATAATAATTCACAGAAAAACGGCAGTATCATTTGAAGATACTCATATTTTTTATCAAAGTGATATTTACAAGTAATTATATAATGAATATATTTGAGATTTTTTGAATATCATTTCATTTTACATCACAATTGAATTTAAGAACACATTTGCAAATCAATTGGGAGATTAATATTTTTGGGAAATTTGTAAATTAAGGTGTATAAATTTTACTTTGTGCATTATTAAAAACTAACATAATAATGGTTCAAATCAAATCAATTCATGCATTAGATAACAGATAATGTATTTGAAATGTAAATATTAAAAAAAATCAAATATTTTTGACGATAAGTAAAAGCATGATGCTTGATTGTTTTTAAGGCTGTGTGTTATGAATTTTTGATGTTTGCTTCTTACAATATTTTTTGAATGTTGTATGAAATTTTCTATTGTAAAACTTTTTTACGAATGATGTAGATTATAGTGGAAAGTCTTATTCATGTAAAATTTTGATCATTGAATTGTAAATTATGTATTGGATTTCGAAAAAGATTTGCTATGCTCATCAAAATAACTTTACTTGAAATCTCATGAAATTATGTTTATTTCACTTATAAATCAGTAGGTGTAATATTTTAGCTTATTGGTTTAGTAAATACTTTCAGGAATCCTGTGATAAATTAAATTCCTTCATCAATTATTTTTTGAACTCAATGTATAACATGAAAAATGATTTACTCTTACATTGATTACTTCTGCTTATACATTTTTTCAAAAATATTTTTCTCTTGTATTAATGAAAATATTATTGACAAGATCAAAGCAATGTAAAACTAAAATACGCAAAATTAATTGTATATTATTTAGATTTTTATAATACTCATAAACAAATTTGGGTTTGTTTAATTAAGGGGTCAAAAAATAAAAATCATTTACAATAAAAATAACTGTTTTTTTATTTCACACAATAATATATAATTTAAAGTTGATAAGGATACCAAAAGATTCAAACAATTTTTTTTTTATTGAATCATAAATTTGTATTTCATTTCATTGCTAAACATTTCGTCTGCGTTGTAGCAGACGATCTTTAGTGCTTTGGATTATAATGCTGCAGGCTGCTGCCGTTTTTACGCATATATCTACGCTATTGAGATATCTATGGTAAAATCTTGAAGCTCGTGGGCTCGCGGCACGTCTCGACTCCTCTGTGTATTGCGAAACCGAGAGCAACTACATTGTATATTACAAATTTTGTTAATATAAATAATAAATATTATCAACATTATGGCAATGTGTGCTAAGGCTCTTGCTAGGAGCAGTGTTAACTTGTTCACAAAGAATGTCTTTAATCAGTTGGTCGTCCAGGGTTGGTTAATTTTATTTAACCTTACTTTTATTATTTTTATATTAAAAAAAAATTAATCATTATTTAGAGTATTATTAAAGTATTATTGTTTTCTTTATTTCATAATTGTGGCGAGATGTAGATTAAAATTTTTTCTTCATTTTACAGCTTCAAGACAACTTTACACACCTAATTCGATGGGTATTAATGGCTACCTAAATGCTAGAGATTATGTGAAATCACAGTTTCTGAATGTGGAGCATTTATTTTTTCAAAAAATGAAAGATTTTGTTAATAAGGAAGATGATTCAATGATTTTTACTGAAGATTTGAAGACAATGTTACACATTGTAGAAAAAAAGCCAGAAGACTTGGAACTCATGTATAACATGATAAAAAAATTTAACAATCAAAATAATTTAAGATTTGGCAGTTTTGTTTTTGGTACTGTTGCAATGAGAGCATTCTATCATTTGGATGAACCAGAACTAGCATTGAAAGCATTCAAAGATCCACAGTTGAACAATTTCTTCGATCAGATAATGACACACCAACTGTTAATGGATTTATTATATAATCATGGCAAATATTCTGAAGTTCGAGAGGTTTATGATATCATTAAAACAAAAAATATTAATGGAATCGTTCATCCTAGAAATCCATTTATTTTAGTTATGGCAGCATGTTACAAAGAGGTATAAGTTATGATTAATTAATAGACATTATAACACAAGAATTGAATAATTATCTCCAAATTTAACTTTTAGAATTCCAAAGAAAGTTATCAGTATGCCCTTAAACTTTTAGAGGAAGTTCAGACCCGTGGCTTTGATTTACCACGTAGATCAATTTCATTTTTAGCAGCTCTTGCTCTTAAACAAAATGATCCTAGTGTAGCTTTGGAAGTTGCTTCAATAGCTAGAAACATGAGATATATTGATATCAGATGCATCAAAGTTTTAGCCTATGTAGGTCTGAAACGAACAGATGAAATAATGATACATTTCCGTAATACACTACAGAATGATATTCCTACAAGACGCAAACAGATGTTCTTTAAAGATACGGTAAATATAAAAATTTTATTGAAATTTCTATTAAAGAAAGTAAGAGACTTTAAAAGTGTTTATTTTGGTTTAAAAAGCTGACACAAACAATCAATTTTTTAAATGTGCTGTTGAATACCTCTTATTAAATTCCAATATGCCAACTTTATTTACAGATCGAAGAAGTTGAAGCTTATGTTGAAAGAGAAAATTTGAGCGAAGTCAGTGATTTGGCTAAAATGTTAAAAGAAATCAAAATGCATGATTATGTCCAGACAGGGGTAAGTTCAACAATGCTTTTCTATAATATTAAAAAATTTTTGATGTGTAAGTAAGTGGAATTAAATCATAATTTGACTTTTAATATTTCAGACTTTGGATGAACATATATGCTCTCCTATTGAACAAATGAGATCGACAGAACAAAGACCTTGGCAGCAAAATAATTTTAATGGTCAACCAAGATTTCAACAAAATAGATTTAGTGTGAAACCAGGACTTAGGGATGTAATGTAAATAAAGGTACCCTGCTAGAAATATACGGATTATGAAATCTGTTTATTTAAGTATCAAAATTTTTAACTTCTTTGATAGGAAAAACAAAATTTCTTAATAATGCCTTTTATAAAACTTTCTGTACATTAATTTTTACAACCAGTTACTTATTGTGTACAATAAGCAATGTCATTTGCTTCTTTTTCATTTTTCAATAACCATTGTTCCATTGATCTTGTACATACAAGACTGTGACGTATCCTTGATGCTAATACCATCAGCCAATGAGCATTAGATTGTGAAATTTTACTCCATCTAAATTGTTAAAAAATAAATATCGTAAAAATTCAATGCAATTTGTATTATTGAAATAATATTTTATCTTTTTACCTTGGTAAAAGTGCCGTGATAAGATTTGACCAGCTATCAACATTGGCTGGGAAGGAATGTACAATATTTAAAACTGATCTTAAGCCTGTTGTTGGATTTGATGTAATGAGTTTAGTTAAAGCTGACATGCACGTGATTTTTGATATGTCTTCACATGAAGTATTTCTTCCTAAGAATAGAGCTTTTTCAATGAATTTGGTAAAGGCTAAATCATTCATTGTTAATAGTGTTCGAGCTAAACTAGTCCATAATTCTGGAGAATCTAAAAAGAGTAAACACAGCAATAAAATAATATGAAAATAACTAATTAGAAATTTGAAAATATGTTCATATTTTACCTGGATATCGATGAGCATATTTACAAAGGATTCTGCAAGCACCTTCCATGTCTTGTTCAATTAGATATGAGTAAGCTGTTATTTTGGCTATGTCATATCTATATTTAGGATCATTATCGAGAACTTTCAATTCTTTAAGCACCAATTCAGTTAAATTTTTGTCATGATCCAGCATGCCAAGCGCTGCTAATGCCAGCAGACCAGATATGATAGGAGGTTTGATGCTAATTGATTGGTAGAGCAATGTTTTAGCATCATTACTTTCTTGAAACATGAACGCCATTGCAGCCATTGCACAAAGTACATGAGCTTTATCAGTTTCAGTATCAGCAAGGTGATGAAGTGCAGCTTCATAAGCTTCATAAGATTCCTTGAAACTTTCAGCTACAAAGTTGAACATATATAGATATGATTACATTGTTTTTTATAGAATTTTTATTTGTAAAATATGAATAATTTATACCTTTGAATAATGAAAGAGCCAACTGACAATGAGAGGCAAAACTGGCATCTTTTACAGCTGCACAAGCTTCAACAGACTCTATGTATTGATCAGTAGAAACCAATACTCTTGCTAAATTAATGTTTACCTTATCTTTTAGTTTTTTATCAACCAAGTATTTTAATGCCAAAGAAAATTGTTTAGCTGCAGGCTTATAAATTTTTTGCCTTTCTAACAATAATCCATAGGTATTTAATGCACATGGATCATCTGTTTCATGGACTAGAATTTTCAAATATAGTTTTTAATGATTTTTGCATAAAAGAAATGATAATTTTTAAATTTAACAAATTACCTAAATACCAATTTAAACTATCAGAGGCCACTGTAACAGCGTGGATTTTTTCAATAGCATAATTGTAAAGTACATCCTTTTTCGCATCAGGGTCCATGATTGTTTTTAATACCAAATGAGCATACCCTTTAGCAGACTCTGGATGATAGCCAAGTTGAGTGGAGTGTCTGAACAAATCCATAGCTTCTGTTCTACCAATATTTTCTGCAATTAGAGCCTGACCTATCCAACAATTTATGTAAGCTGGATCCATTCTTTGAGCCCATGAAAAAGCTTCATTTGCACGATAAGCATCACCTAAAAATAATTTTTACACGAAAAAATTACATTTATGATCATAAATCTTCCAAATTAGCATTTTTTTGATTTACTCAGAAATTAAAAATCGAATTTTAGTCATTGCCTTAAAAAAGTAACATGTGTTTCATTTACGTAACAATTCATAAAATGCTATGTACTTACTTTCCATAAACAGTAATTAAAGATTCAAAAAATCATTTCCGATTATTATGAATAATTAAAATTGAAATACCTAATATCAGATACAATGAACCCAGATTTGTCCATGGAATCGGGTTGTTTGATTGAAGATCTAAAGCCATAGCAAAACAATGTTGAGCTAAAGCATAATTTTTAACATCTTCTACCATGCATACTACTCCCAATAAATTCCAATGATTCCAAGATAATGGATCAGCATTGACAGCTTCTTTTGCAGCGGCTAAACTTTTTTTTATATCTTCTTTCTTATCTTCATTTGATTTAGAATGATATTTAGCTAAATAACATTGCGATAAATCATGCCAGAGAAGTGATGAATCCTTGGATATATTAAGAGCTATACAGTAACATCTGTAAAGGTAATTTCATTTATAACTCCTTGAACAAAGTTTAAAGGTAAAAAATTATTACATCAAAATTAGTGTCTTACTTTATAGATAACAAAAATATTTCTTTTCTGTGAATTACATTTTTGGCGTTTTCAGGATCGTACTGAAGCATTGATGGTATTCCATTAAGATAACAATATTTCTCTGGCAATTCAACGACATTGTAACAAATATCACCCAAAAGTTTCCAAATACACATGTAAGGTTTTTTTAATTCAACAGCTTGTATCAAACTATCAACAGCATCTTGATAATCGTCTCTTGCTCTTGCAAGAAGTTGTGCAGATGCATGCTCTTTTCCAAGTTTAAAACAACTTTCAGCTAATCCTTTGAGAGCTGAGGGATTTGTTTTATTTAAACTTATAATTTCTCTAAACTTAGTTTTTGCAGACTTTAAATCACCTATCAGCTAAAAATGCATATAATCTTATAATATTAAATTATCATTTATGATTAAGTAGAATATTTTTGTAATAAATGACTGATACCAATTCTATGTTTGCCAATTGAACCTTGGAATAAAACGATTCAGGATTCAAGTGCAAAACTCTTTCATAAGATCTCAGAGCTGATAAATGTGCTCCACGAGCTAAATAAGCATCAGCAAGACATTCCCAGCAATTACTGAATTTATAAAATTAAACTATGAGTAATTCTATTTTTATTTTAATTTAAAATAATGAATTGATTTTACCTGTCTGAAGGATCAGTTTTTACAGCATTTCTAAAAGCTGACACAGCTTCATTGGGCTCATTTTTGTCCAGAAATTGTAATCCAAGTTGTATGAGAGCCCATTTTGGACCCTTGCCACTACTTGTCAACTGTTGCAGAAATTGTATATTTTCATCCTATAACAAAAATTGAAAAATCAATTCAATTCAAATGTGGCTCAAGTAGATATAAAAAAAGTTCTTACTGTATTCTTCAACAACCTATGAAGTGAACTCAAACCAATGCCTGCTTGAGCAGAATTAGGATTAATTTGTAATGCTTTCTGATAACATTTACGTGACCTATCGTAATCCTTTGAATATTCTTGATGATATCGGCCCAAATATACTAAACATTCCCAATTATATGGATCAGCACTTATCCCTTTGAGAAGAGCCATCAGACTGTGTCCAAAATCTGCCATTTCCCAATAAATTTTTCCTAATGTAAGCCATGCATTGGATGACTCTAAAACTGATCCTAACACATCAGCAGCTTCTTCAAATTGTTTATTTTCTAATAAATTCAATGCACAAAGTACTGCGGCTGCAGCAGCTGTTTCTGAATTATTTTTTAAATCATTTATCATCATGTTTGCTTTTGGATTCCCTAAATTAACATACAAATGGGCTCGCAAAACAGAGGATTTGAGAGAGTTGTCAGATAACTAAAACACAACAGAATTAATTTTAAAAGTTCATATTGTTAATTTGCTAAAAATAAAATGGTGGTTACCTCTTCAAATATTTCTTCTGCTTTTCTTACTTTAAGTTCATTACCACTTTTAATCAAAGATTCCAATAGTATGATATTTATAGCAGGAATTAGCTTATGTGGATCTCCTTCTGGCACAAGACTTAATGCATTAGTAGCAGCGTATTCAGCTTCCTCCCAACAGTATAATTTTATGTTAATTTTTCCAAGTAGTAACCAAACATGAAACCATTTAGGTTTTATAGCAACTAATTGATTAAGAATATTTCTTGAATCTATCAAATTTTCTGTTTCATATAAATTAACTGCTTTAGCAAAATAGCCCAAAATAGAATCATTATCATGGTCCAATAAAGTTTCATAAAAAACAACTATATCAATATCAGGATGTTTATCATGAGTTATACTGTGTTCAGAATATACTCTACAAATCCATTCTGAAAAAAATATAAAAACCAATGAATTATTTATTCAACCATATGAATTGTAATAAAAAATTAATTTTATTACCTAGAGGATAAATATCTTGATTAAAAATATTATGCATTTTTGTAGCTTCAACAAATAGTTCATCAAATTTTTCCATTTTGTATAAGTGCTTCAAATACTTTTTATAGTACTCATGCCGATTGAGTGAAGATTCATCTTCAATCAAATAGATTAAAGTTTCTTCTAAAATTGCATCATAATCATGAGTAAGTTTTGGGTATTGTGTGAGGATAACTGCTAATGCTTCAATGATCTTTTTGTATTTTTCTTCATCTGAAGCATATTGTTGTCTTAATTTTGTAAGTACTTTCACACTTTGAGCTAGCAAATCATCATTTTTGAGTTTCAGTAAAGTTGTAATCAAATTCTTCAAATGATTGATAAATTTTGCTGTATCACTAAAAAGATTCATTATTAAAATATTTTAATGTAAAAATATGAATCATAACTAAATGTGTCACCTTTCAAACTGTAGAATTTGATTGTACACAGGAATTAATTCAGTCCATGTTTCAGCATTATCTTTTTCACCTTCATAAAATACAAGTAAACCTTGCCAAGCTAAAGGATTATCAGGCTGCAAGTCAATGGCTTTTTTTAAGGACATTGGAGCCTGGCTTCTAAGAGCTTCAACTTCTTTTAGGGCAGCACCCATTAAAACATGAGCGTTGTAATTTTTTTTATCTTCTTTTATAACTTTTTTACACATCTTGATTGCTTGAGAATATTCTTGTTTTTTCAAAAGTTCCTTTGCCTCTTTCAAGGCTACTTTACCATCTTTTGACATTTTGTGCGATGGTAAATAAAAAGATTGGCAATTGATATTTTTTTGTAAATTTGAATGGTCAAAAAATTGTATAACAATGTAATAGACCGCTTATAGTATTAATACATAAATAATAATTCAGGTAGTTCTTGAAAAGTATCACAGAAAGTACCTTAATTACAAAATAATCGAGCAAGTCAATTAGTTGTTTTAAAGTTCTTAACTCATCAATGACATATTCGTAACATAAAAAGGGCTGAAATTTATTGTTTTGCGAAATATTAACCTGCAAACTACGCAATAGATTTCATACAATAATATTTGTGATTTTGTAGTAGCAGACTCCAGTCCAGAGCATATTTAGACCCTATATATCTAGGGTCATTAAATTACCAAACATACGTTACAAAATATCACTAAGTAAAAAGTAAAAGTAGATTAATTTTTAAATAAATAAATAAAGATTCGTTTATGAAGAATACTTTCCCTCGACTATTGATGGCAAATTTGCATCGATCGAGGAAAATAAATAGCTCGATTTTCTCAAGTGAAGGTATAAAAATTGATTCTGCCAATTAAGAGCTGCCAAACTGAGCGCGAAAGATAGGAAGCGGATGACAGGCTTGCTGCGCGTCTCTTTCACCTTTATCAGATACAGACTCTGCACACTCATATACGCACACAATCGTAGCCTATAGCGTTGTGTTTATCAATTTGCTACTGCAGTCTGCTACAACAGTGTCTGTCGCAAGTCGCAACGCTCTTGTCGCGATATTTATTTATCCGGCAATGCGCTCGCTAATGTTTATTCATCCACCTCTTTCGTGATTACCAAACAATTCAAAAATTTTCGTGCGTTCGTTTTTGCCGCGCTAAAACAATCAAATATCGGCGCGTTTTCTACGCATAACAAACAGACTAAAAATGCAAATCTTGCAGCAAAAGCTTGCTTATATACCCAAATCGTGTTAGTTGATCGATGAATTATTGAATTTTTTTTTCTTGGTAAGTTATTGATTGATTTTTTCGTTGGTATTGATAAGTTTCTTTCGAATAAGATATCCGAAATATATAAAAACATATCGAAAACACAAATATTTTAATTCATGTGTATGCATCATTTTCATTTACAGTCTTATCAACTTCCATTCCAGTAATCATGTGGTCGGAAGGTATATATGGCTGTCTTCTACCGACCGTGTCGACAATGATAATATTTGTCGTCACTGTGAATGTTGTTAAATTTCTAATTGGGGAATACAATGTGCACATAAGAGATAGAAAAAAGCACAATTGGCAACTCATTAAGAGGACTTCTAGGGTAATGAATGTATATATTAGAAACATAAATATATTTCATTCTTAATAAATATTATGATGAATTTTATCCTTTCCAGGCATATTTTTGTAGCGTTTGTGAATCTTTGCTACTTGTAGTAAATGGATTTTATTGTGATTCATGTGGTGTATGCGCCGATCATGAATGTATTAAAAAAGCAGATAAAGACTTTAAATGTAAAGAAATTTCAATAAATTCGCCAAACGAATCCATGAAACATCATTGGGTCAGAGGTTTGTAAAAAATGTTGTAAGGTATTTGGCAAAATCAATTATACTTTATATCTTTTGCTTAATTCATAGGAAATTTGCCTTTAGTCGCAATGTGTGATGTTTGTGATGAAGAGTGTAGTGTAGAGGCAGGACTTTTAGATTGGTGGTGCTGTTGGTGCCAAAAATGTGCTCATGAGACATGTAAACCTTTGATTAAAAAAGTATGAACTTATTGAGATTTTAAATGAGTGTTAGAAGACCTTATACCATTATACTCTTTATTTTTTATTACAGGAATGTGATTTTGGTGATTTTAAGAATGTAGTGATACCTCCTACCAGTATAATATTAACCAATAGACGAAATAGTGTTCGTAAACGTTTACAAATTCAATCGATAAAATCACCAAATTGGACTCTTTGGAATCCAATAATTGTAGTTGGTATGTCTATTTTAGATTAGTTTCATTAAAAAATATTAAATATTTATTCCAATTTGATTTGTAGCCAATCAAAAATCAGGGAACAATGAAGGCACTGAAATTTTATCGTCCTTCAGAAGAATTCTGAATCCTGCCCAAGTTATTGATTTATCTGAATATGATCCCATTGTTGCTCTTGAATGGTGCCGCCTATTGAGTGGAGTTCAATGTAAAATTTTAGTGGCTGGGGGAGATGGTACGATTGCTTGGATCTTAAATGCCATTGACAAATTAAAATTAAAGGTATTCTAAATGTATAATTTTTTTTTCTTTCTCTCCATCTTCCTTCCTCAGATTTTGTTTTGAATCCATAATTTAATTTTCAAAATTATTTTTTTTTATTATCTATAGCCAATTCCATCAGTAGCTATTTTACCTCTTGGAACTGGAAATGACTTATCACGAGTGATGGGGTGGGGTAAAGAATATGATGTGAATAGAGATGTTAGTTCAACTTTAAGAATGATACAACTTGCAGAAGAAGTTTATCTTGACAGGTTTGTTTATTTGAAAATCATTGAAAATTGATCAAGTGAGAAGATTAATGAATTGATAAATCATTTACAAACTATGTGAAATTGTAGGTGGTCTGTAGTCATAAATGCCAAAAAAGCCTTTCGTGCTCAACAAAAATCAATGTTTATGTATAATTATTTGAGTGTAGGGGTGGATGCACAAGTGACACTAAATTTTCATCTTGCCAGACAGAGTAGATTTTATTTATTCAGTCATAGAATAATAAATAAGGTATAAAATATTTCTAGAATTTTAATTTTTTTATGCGCAGTTTCTTACTCAAAAAATAATTGAAATTTTACAGCTTCTTTATTTATGTTTTGGAACTCATCAAGTTGTTGAAAGAGATTGCAAAGATTTGGATCAAAATATTGAAGTGTATTTGGATGAGAAAAAAATAGATCTACCAAGCATTGAGAGTATTGTTGTTTTGAATATTCCATCATGGGGTGCTGGAGTTGACTTATGGAATATCAATTCAGAAGGCAAGTTTGAAAAGTCATTTTGATAATACCTTTTTCGACTTTCAAAATAATACTACATTTTAAAAATGATTCTTTGTAGATGTCCAAATAGAACACCAAAGTATTAATGATAAAAAACTAGAAGTTTGTGCTTTGTATTCTTCTTTACATTGTGCTCAATTGCAAGTAGGTCTTTCACAGCCAATACGCCTAGGTCAAGCAAATCGAGTAAAGGTATAAATTATTTACCCCTCATTTAATTTTGTATTACAGATTATATAAGACATATTAAATTAAATAAATTTTTATCATCTTTTCCAGATCATACTTAAAAAACCATGTGCCATGCAAGTAGATGGAGAACCATGGAGTCAGTCACCAGGGACATTTAACATTGAACATGTAAATCAGGCTTTAATGCTAAAAAATAGAAACTATGAGGATTAAATTATTAATTATTTAATTCGTAATCTTAAGTAGTAACAAAGAAATTACTACTCTTGTAACTAAACAATTATAGAGCATAAAATTTTCAATTTGATAAGAAGTGATATTTTTAAGCGTGAAACAGTACTTATATATTGCATAATATAAGCTTAACACACAAATTAACTCCATAATTTTATGGAAAAATAAAATAAATCTGATTTATTTAATGCACAGCTGGCTATGTGCATGCATTTTTCATGGAATTTGAGGAGAAAAGTCATTTTTAATTATAATTTGATTATTAGCATTTAGATAGCTAGAAAAAGTACAAATTGTCATAGAATTATATTTTCTGTTGTGAATATTTAAGTTCCTTTAGTTGTTTAAAACCAATGTATACAATAGAAATTTGTTATTGTTATTTTTTTTCTTTATTTTTCACTCTCTTGTCAAAGAATATTATCTTAATGTAGCTCTTATATCATAACTTTGATGTCTAGTAATTGTTTTATAAACTGAATAAAATATTCATGGTAGGTGTGAAATATCCGTATTTTTATCATATTTTTTACTCCATTTATTATTTTAATTTCTCAAATTTTAAATTAGAAAGAATATACGATTTCTGCGATATTTCTCAGAGTGGTATTCAAAACCATCTCAAGAACTATATAAATCGGCATTTGTTTACTTTTACTTATCAGCGCTAGATGGCGAAATTTTACGGTATTTGAAAACAATTTGAAATCGTAGTTCTATTTTATCTAAACAAGCGAGTGACGATACAAAGTCACCCCGTTTATTTACTTGTTGGGTCTTTGTAAGTACTCTATATGATACAGCATAGCTGTAAGCATTCATTGTGCTTTTCATTTTCAAGTTATTTGCAATATTCAGGATTAGTCAGAAAAAGGTAAGTTTTTAAGCGTATGAAGTTATTTATCGCTTTAGTTTGTATGTTGGTCTAATAATTGTAAAACGGTTGTTAAGTGGAAGAACATGATTATTTTTTCTTTTAATTATCCAAACCTCGCTAGAGTAAAAAATCAAGCCATTTTATAAATCGATTTCTCAGCAATACTTTTCCATTCTTCTATACTTTCATAAGAAAATATACATTCGCTCTTTTTTCATTTTTTTAAATTTGTAGAAAGAAATTGTAATGGCTGATTCCATTAGTGAAACGGACCTCCTTATGGAAATGTTAAAAAATCTTGAATGTCCATTCACTTGGGATATGGATGATATTGATAAATCTGTGGATTATGATTACCAACCAAATGATGATGACGATTTTTTTCCTATTATGACCCTCATGCGTAATATTATGAACATTTACGTAAATGTAAAAGCCAAAGAAAAAGAAGATGGTGTTTTGGCAACTTTGGAAACATGTAAATCCAGCTTAGAAAGCATTGATGAGTATGTATATGTTTAAATAAATGTTTATATCATTCAAGAAGCTTACCTATTACATTTTTTCACAGTTCAGATCTTGAAATTTCTCAAAAAGTTGCAGCTTACATTTTGGAAGCAACAAAATGTTTTGTTTTTCATGAATATGGAATGCACAATAAATTAAATCAAGCTTATGATGCCATTAAAGATATCAAATTCACTGAACCAGTAGATATAAGTACACTTTTTGCTTGTAGAAGTATGTGTTGGTCAAAGTATCACAGGATTGGCACACTTGAAGCTGAATCATTTATTAGAAAAGCTATTGATAAAAATCCAAATTGCGTTTTATGGCATTTTATTTTGGGGAAAAATTTGAGACGTATGAGAAGAGATTTAACTATGAAATCATTGCCCGGTAAAGAAGAAATAGATTGCTTTATAAGAGCTTATAAACAATCAAAAAATCCTGTATTTGGCACTTTCCTTGCTCAAATGTATAGAGAGCAAAAAAAATTGAAACAGTCATTGGAAATTTATGAAAAAGTATTTTTAGCAAACCCTGAAAGTAATAGCATTTACTTGAGATTAGCCTTGGGTTTTATTCAACTTAAAAAATTTGAACGGGCAAAAGTATGTCTTAATAAAGTTCAAGACAAATGCCAAGATCATAGTATGTACTGGCATTACAGAGGTATTTTGAACATGAGACTAGGAATGTACCAGGTATGTATTTTTTTGCACTTATTTTTCTTACATTATTTCTATTTGAGTAATGATAATTTGCAACGATTTTTTTAGGAAGCTGCAAAACATTTAAAAAAAGCTGCAGATGGAAATAATTTACCAGCTGCAAATTCATATTTACAATGCATTGTAAAAGTTGATAAAACTTTCAAAGTTACTGAATATCTTTTGTCTATGGTTAATCAATTTAGTATATTACCTGAGTATCAAATTCAATCTATTGTAATAGAACTAGCATTTAGTTATTGGTTGAATGATAATAATTTTTCTCAAGCAATTAAATATTTTCTGCATGGTATTGATATTGATCCAAAATCTAAGGTGTTACAAGTAAGTAAAAATCAATTGTAATAGTAAAAACATGAGTCAGTGATTTTCAATTATTTATTTTTAATGTTTTTTTCAATTTTTTATAGAATTACCATTACAATGTAGTACCTGTAAAAAATAAAAATGTTTACAGAATTTTACAAAAAGATTTTCTTCCAAAAGTCAAAGAATGCAATGAAAAATTTGATGCAGGTACTTTAAGAGATATTGAAATGATTGAAAAGTATTGTGCTGAAAATCTCAAGGACTGTATCAAAAACCAAGATAAAAAAGATAAAGATATTAAAGAAATAATACTTGAGGAAGAAACAGAAACTTCAAATAAGGATATCAAAGAAAAAATACTTGAGAATGACAAAAAAGATTTAAATAAGGATATTAAAGAAAAAATACTTGAGAAAGACACAGAAGCTTTGAATAAAGACACAAAAGAAAAAATACTTGTAGAAGAGACAGAAGCCTTAAATAAGAACATTGGAGAAAAAATGCTCGAAGAAGAAATGGAAGCTTCAAATAAGGACATGAAAGGAAAAATACTTGAAGAAGCAACAAGTATGGTAGAAGAATTAAGAGTTTAAAACGGTTATAATTTCAATCCTTAGGATTCAAAAAGTTACTGGTTTTTTTTTTCAATACATTATCTTTGAGATACCAAACTGATTTATTTTGAAAACAAGTTTTTTTTATATTAATTTTATTTTAAAACCATGTAATACTCAAAAATTGAGTATTGAATGATTACATAAAACTTAACTTAATATTGTAAGTAACAATACAGTTCTGTAAACAATTACTTAGTACTATAAATAATTGATTCCAAAATACTATTTGTTTTTACGTTTTTTTATTTAAATTAATTTCATAAACTATCTTGAAAGATTTAGCGTTATTTATATTTTAATTAACAATATAAAAATATGTTGAATCGTTTATTTATATATATTCAAGTTGATAACTTTCAACTATTACACTTGCTTACTTGTAAAAGAGACCAACGTAAGCATGTGATTGCAGCCAAAAAATGAATAAGGCTGTTCACTCAATTAGAAGTAGATGTAGTTGATGATCTTGATTAATAACAATATAATCGTCATTAGCGGCAAATATAATGATGCTTGTGAACACTCTGCGATCTCCCACAGTCTATAAATATAAAACAAAGTATTACTTAATGAACAATTGTTTAGAGTCACAAATTCTTATTAACTTAGTTTAAATTTAAATCTTGTTATATCAAAATAATTTCAAAGTGTAAATACAACAATACAGATCAATCTACTTAGAAATCAAGAAGAATTAAACGTTTAAAAGTAAGGAGAAATGCAATCAATTCAAATAACAATAATGAATGCTTTATTCGAATTGATATCATTTTTTGGATTAACTATGAGACATTGAATTTGAAATGCACGAAAAATTGTATTTGAAACTAAATATAAATAAAAATGTTCTTGACATGTTTGAGGACTATAGACGGAAAAAACTAAGTTTCAAGCATGTAATAAACAAAAAACATTGGATCATATAATTTTTAATTGTCACATTTTTTTGATATTTTGATCGAGGTTTTTAAATAATTATGTTTGAGTTACGAGTTACTTTTCCATCATATCAGTAATTAGTTGTAATTTGAACAATAAGTAGAGTCCTATATTATATATAACTCAATTATAGCTGCGACCTATTCGCGGTTTTATCGTGAAGATTGAGTCCTGAGATGCGAAAAATATTTTTTTGAATAATCGATATGCTACATTTTTACTGGCGAAAGTTTTAAGTAAACAATATTTTTATTAGTTTACTTATATGAATAAATAGATCAGTAATGCTGTAATTATATATGAAAAGCATCATTTTTCTGGGCATTTTAACAAGGCTTGACTCGAAAAGAAATCGTAAGAAAAATTGGGCACTATATATAAAATCAAGTGAAAATAAAATTGCGATAGCTTCAATTTTCTTCAGAATCAAATAAAAAATTGTTAGTTTTAAATTCATCTTTATACCGACCGCCCGTACGAAGACTAATTACATATAGAATTTCAAAAAATCGCTCTTGAAAGCATACAGGGAAATAAATTTCTCTTTCAATAATGAGCGCAAAAAAGTTCTTCTAAAAATGTGTTGGAAAAGATTATCTCTCTTTGATTCGATTGCTTAATTGTAATTTTCCAAATAAAATTTTTCTCCACGCAATTCAAGAGTAGGAGATTTTTATGACCTTTTAAAAAAAGGGTTTTTTCTCCGCTTTTTCGAAAGAGGGATTTTCTTGTGTTTGCAAGATGTCTTCATAGGGATGGATACTTGTTCGACACGTGAAAAATTTAATTATTGTATGTTACCAATTACGGCCTGCTAAATTCTTTGTCTACATTACTAAAAATACAAAAATTAAATTTCACAATCTCTTATTTGAACTTTCAACTTTTTAGGTTCATAAATATTTCAAGTAAAGGTTTCAAGCTTCAAAGCATAAGTATAGTGAAATGTATTGATAAACTACAGCTTGTATCAATAAAGTTAATGCGAAACGGCATTAAGAAAGTCTAATACATTTTCGGAAGCATCAGAGCAACTAGCATTTCAGTTTCGACCTGGGGGCTGCAAATACGTTTGAAGTTATCTGCGTCATGGTATTTGAATCTACCTTAATAAAAGATATTAGAATATCGAATTGCAAGCATTCCAATTTTATTAGATCAAATTTCATTGATTCATTTCTGCTTCATTAAAGGATATAAGTATCTACTTAGTTATTATGAAAGAAAATTAAAGTTCAAATTAGAAATTAATTATTATCTCTGCAAGTGGATCAAATCATGTAATAGAATTATTCGAATATCAAAATTTTTATCCTAATGCATGAATGAATGACTAAGTGTTCATTTCGAATGAAATAATTGGTTTGCAACATTTACGATGAACCACGCCTTCGCGTAAATAACAAAACTCAAAGTACATATTAAATACGTTTGTAGAAAAGTTTTTTGTCAGAATCCATGTAACACACAGTAATTAAGTTATAAACGATCAATTAAGAAAACACGATGCATGTGCATATTTTGCGAAGGTTCTTGTATTTCAACGTATAATTGAACAACCGGGTATCAAAATCAAGCTCTGTTTGTATGAAATTGAGATGTGGTTATGAAACCCGTAAAATCCATAAATGTAAATATTATGGAGTTTCTCACGTTGCACGTTCATCACGGCCTACCTTACCGACATCATGAATAAGAAAACGGTATCAAGCGGTATTCTGCGTTGGTGTTTCATTCATTTTGAATGTTCTCTATTTCGGACTGAAATTTATTTCAACAGCTGAAGTAATAATATCGTTTTTTCCACGTGAATTCTTCACCTATTCGGTTTAACTGCTTACCTTTGCCTTACTTTTTTATATTAATTTATTACGCTAAGATGCACAAATGAACTTACAACTTCAAGCGATGAAAAATCAAAACTTTTTGTGTTGTAGAGAAGATTAGAAAATCTTGAAACATTTATGTACACGACGAAGACAATTTATTCTTCAAATACGTACCAGGCAGTTTTTCAAATTCCGGTAAAACTCAAATCTTCTCCTCGTTTTTTTACTACTTACATTGAATGATTTAATATTTTTCAATTCGCATGGAACCAGGATATGAGGAAATAATGATAGATTTTAATTATTATTTACAAAATTACAATTGAAATTTCCGGGAATTAAAAATTTGGACACGGCGTAAAAGATTCGACTGAATTGGACTTGACGCAAGATTCCGATTCTTCAATTTTCGAAAATATTCAGCCTTGAACTGCAAGTATGAGCTATTTTTCTTTCCGTCTCTTCAAAAAATGTTCAGACTTACCTACGGAAAGAATCCATATTACCAGGGGTAAGTGTTCTAAGATGTTACTGCGTTCAGGTATATAACAAGCTATTTTGGGAGCTTCATAAATCCAACGACGAATCATTTTAAGGACGCTAAGAAGATAGATGATCGTAAAAACTCGTTGCGAGTCAAACGACGGGCTCTTCTTGCATTCGGCCTAGTCTTGTATCGAGCTAGAAGTATTAAGTACCTGTGAAAAGAAAACAAATAATTTGAAACATACAATACAATAAAAACCGTGTACTTTACCGAACAATGTTTCCAACAGCAACGCGTCATCCGATAATAATCAAACAGCTTCCTTTTCCCGATACGACGATTGATTTATTAACAAAAAACAAAAATAAAATCGTTGAACATGAATTCATTTTTTGTCTAATATAAGATACAGTATCAACTTGAATTGTACATTAAAAATTGATACGTAAGGATTGTAGGGAAAAAATGTTTTCTACGCTTCAACGATTTTCATAAAAAAAATTCAACTACATAAAAATATCTCGATTCAAGGAATATTGGTTCGTGTGCGGAAAATATAATATATTTATTTATAATACATTTATTTATAATACAACTTCAAAAAAAAAAAAAATATAAGCGTTTTCACCATCTAATGTACAAGGAAATTTTCAGACCGCCTTCACTCCATTCAAAATTATTTTATCATTTGATAAAGTTTGAAATAAGTGTTCACTCGTTTTTACTGGTTCTTTCATTGGCTTGTTCAAAATTAATTGTATAACATTTAATACACAAAAATTGAGCATCTGAACAACGGACATTAATTTTTGTTTAAAAAACGAAATGCACTAATGAATGTATTGAAATAAAGTTAGTTATTTACTGTATTGAAACTTAGTGTGTAAAGTTACTCAAAATATGAATCTTATTTTTTTTTACACTGTACAAGAGTACCTTTTCATTAAATTTGAATACTTTTTCATTTTCAAAACTTATTTATATTTATACGTACTTTATTCTTTATTAGATCTTATTTCGTATTTCACGCGTATTCGCGGGCAAGTTGAAATCTACTCTCGTTCAAAACATTCATGCTACTTTACATTATCAGTGACATTGATTGATCCATTAGAAAAAAATAGTTTTTGAACTATCCGACTCAATGTTTTCAGAACAAATTTTTAAAAACCGCCCTTTGATTTAAATTCAAAATTTTTCAACTTGGTACGCTTTTCTTTACGAAACTAGGCTGACACTTGTTCGAACAATTCGTTCCGAATTCCTTTTTTTAAATACTTCAAGTATTTTTTGAGCAAGTTAGTCTTTTTACTCATTACAAATTGAACATTTCAATTTGCATTTGAATTGGAATAATTTTAATAATATTTTATAATAGAAGATTTTAAGAGTATCTTTGTCGTAAACATTATTAATATTAATTTTAATTTGTACCAAGTAGATTTTCCACTTGAATTATTGCACCGTTATTTTATATGTAAGTATACATATAATGTAAACCTAAATTTCAAAAATTAGTTGCATTGATTATTTTTTAATTATATTTGCCTACTATATACATAAGTCTCTTATTGACGATTTTAAGGAAAATCGTTTCATCTATGCAACTTTCAAATTAAATAATCGAAAATACTCTTCACATCAGAAGAAATTTTAACTAATAATAAATTTTCGAATTCTTACTTATTTTGTGGCATTAAAATTGAAAGAATATGTCAATTTAAATGTATTAATGTGATCAAACTTGAATTGAAATTTAACGACTTGATCACAATAATAAAACTTCGATCAAAAGTTACTGCTTAAAGCTAAATTTGTACAAATAGCGACATTCACAAAAATCCGCCCAAGCTTCTCTTCACGTCATTGCTCCAGAACTCTCCGGTACGAGAAAAAATGTGTACCACATTAGATCCAGAACTCAGTGCCGGACTCCGCCCCGTTCATGATCGTCGGGACATCTTAGTCAGCTCTCGGCAGCATTTGTAAATGATTGTTCACGAGCTGGTTGTATTGATAGCTATATCTCTTTGTAACTCACGAGTAAAATGCTTTGAGAATTTGTGTGACTTGACGATTGCAAATTGGGCAGCGCCGATTATGGGTGACCCACGATTTTTTGGCGCATGTGTAACAGCAGAATATGTGGCATGTTTTGCCGTGGACGAAAACGGCATCTCTTTGGTTTTCATCACAAGTATGACACTTCTGCTGACCGCTGTCTGTCGACGATGCTATCGTTAACTCGCTCTCTGAGAACGATGTTAATGATGAATTCTTTGGTATAGTGCCACTGGTATTGCCGCTGCCACTGCTTATTCCACTGCTGGCGCTGATATTAGCCAAGTCGCGGCGATGACGCTGCTGAAGTAGTCGCATTAGCGACTTAGGTTGGCGTGGCGTTCGAATTTCGCTCGAAGACGATTGGAACTCACTTGTCTTGTCTTTGGTCAGGTTTAAACCAGTACTGACCTGCTCAAACATTTATGGTGATTAAAATTTTGAAAAAAAATTAATTGACATATAATGCCTATTAAATAGTTATAGAGAATTTAAGTTTGTAAATGAAACAGTTATTGTTCACTGATTTATTGCGGACTTTCGAAGAATCATCAATAAAAGTAAAAATAATTTAAAAAGATTGTAGAATTATTTTTTTTAATTGCTGATGAAACTTATGGAATTTCTTTATAATCACATTAATTTTTGGTTTTTAACAAGATTCAACTAGGTTATATGGTACACATAATGTAGAAAATTGTTTCACGTAAAATATTAATTTTTAGCATAAAATGATAACTACTCACATCGCTATGCGAATAAGAGTGATCCGAATCACCTTCGGTAGGTGCATGGCCCGAATCTATTTCTTCGCGTTGGGATATCCTTGTGGATGTCCTACTTCCAGCAAGCAACACCTCAACTTCTTGGCTCGACCCTGATGCAATACCCGAGTCTAAATCGCATTGGCTCGTTGCAATACCCGAGTCCATTGAGCCTAGCTCTTGCGAATTTCCCAAAACGACTGTTGACGCTTCGCTCAATTGTCGTTGGATTTGCGTCAGCGATTGGGATTGTAACTGTTGCCTTTCTGAAGGCTGACTGCTCGATTGGCTCAGTTGGCTTAGTTGGCTCAGTTGGCTTAGTTGACTTTGAGATTTGCTCATCCTCCTCGGGTTTATTCGCGGATGTTGACTTTTCTTTGTCTGCAAATTAATGAAACACCATTGATTTACACTACTATCGCATTTGCAAAAAATGTCGACTAATAAAATGAAAAAAAAGGTTTCGTGATGCACGCAGTAACATAAGCATTGGCGAGCAGCTACGTAGGTGTTGCTCTTCCGAAAGCCGAATCCGAAATGGCAAAGAATATTCATATTGCAACGCAAGTCATCTCGTTTCAAGCTCGTGCCTGTTTCTGCTCGCTTTACAAGAACTCGCGCGCTCCTATCCACACTCATATACGGATCTTTGTTCTTCCAAACAAGTTGAGACTTGAATCGTGATACTTATATGGGCGGAGACAAGATTTACAGCGCGCGAAAGATGCGCGCGCAGCCGATTTGTACCCTGCGAATCCAGATTCATTTCTCAGTGGAGTATCGTCATCCTTGTGGTATGGTTCCAGCAAATTTTTTGCACCAGGACTGTTTTATCGACTCAAGGCGGGAGTTAATATTTGGCAGGTTTTTCCCATAGCTTGATGAGGGCGCATGGGTTCCATTTTGAAGGCAGCGTATGCAATTTCGTCCGTATGATTCCGATGTGTGTAAGCGTAATGAAAACGAAACGATGAAGGAGCGGTATAGACTGGATTCGGCAGGCAAACGCGTCCATTCCAACGTATTTGATAACGGTCATTCAGAGTAGGCGAGCAGAATTTGAAACTTAACGTTTCAATCAAGCTCGTTAATGTATATTTTTTCATAATTGCGCAATGAATCAGATTGACAGGAAAAATTTGCCTTTGATTTTAAATTAGAGATTATTCAAACTATTAAAGGAAATGAATATTTAGAAAACCAGTGTTTAAGAAAACTTCATATGAAACAGAAGATTCCTAAAACTGATTTTTAAAATGTAGTTAAAAGTGTTATTACCTGATAACATTTTTGACAATAACGAAATAGAGGATTAGTATTTAAAGTTTTGCACTGCAAGCAAAGTTTGAAGATATAGTGAGAGACTTCACTATCCAACGAAGATCTAGAAATGTCACTGTCATCTGCCATCCCCTCAGTCTCAGAATATGAAACATAATTTGCAAGAAAGTTCTGAAAGATGAAAATAAATGTGATAAATTTTTGATAAATATAGTTGTTTTTATCCACAATTTTTTTTCTAGTACCTCAGGCTCTGAAGAAGCAGAAGAATTATTAATACTATTATTGGGTTCAGAATCTATTTCAAATTCCACATGAATGGAAACATCATGATCATTTTCACCACCGCTCATGTATGCGTCTGTAGATGTGTCTGATATGTCTGATGTGTCTTGTACATATTCTATGTGGATAAATGACGATACCTCATAATAATTGTTGTTGGTAAAACAAAACTAAATGCCATGATTTCTGAATACAATACCTGTTTCATCTCCTTGAACAGTATAAACTGATTCTGCGTCTTCATCTGTAGGGTTTGAAGATTCACTTTCCAGCGTAAAATACCATTGGTATTTAGATTTTTTTGTTTCTCCCCTTGTTTCGTCTTCTGTAAATTTAACAAACCCGATAAATAATCCATTTCTTTGAAAATTACTAGAATTTCCCAAAAGTTATACCGCTTTCTCATTCTAAAGGAATACTGATGGTATAAGATTAAATTTGACAATCTTCAATTACCAATTTATCATCTCGATTGAATTTATACCATAACTCTATGGGAAGATATCTGGTGATTAGCTAAATACTGTACAATCCGTTTTCCAGCACACAAAAATGGTAATACCGTGAAAGTACCAATTACACTTTCCAACAGTACTGAACAAGTAATAATTTCACTGATAGCTTACAATTAATTCAAATTTAATACTAATATTGGCACCAGTTTTAAAATTATTACAGTTTCACTACCAAGTTAATATGAGTTAAGTTATAACAGTCAAGATAATACTATTAGTAAGAACTATGAAACACAGGCACTTTTTAATAGAAAAAAAAAGTTATTTCAAAAAACACTTATAACCGACGAATGTTTAAGAGTTAATCTCAGCAGTTCAAACCGATACAACACACGAACAACAGCGAGGAGTTACTCGCGCATTATTAAAACTGTAATTATAACAACGAGCACCCGAGCATAACTTCTCGACATCTTTAAAGCAAGCATTTACAAGTCTTGGTGCAAAAGAACGAGAGCCTCTCTTTAACATGATCGCGGCTTTATTCGGCCGGATATCTCGTTCTAAAGTATGGCACGATACGAAATTCGCGCTTTTTAAAATACCCCCCTCTCTTTGAATAATCCACCAACGTTTTGTTGCTTTTTTTATCGGATCGTAGAGAGACCAAAGAGTCCGTGAGCTATTTCATGAAATAATTCAACGGCTGGGGGGGTATTTATCATCGTTAATGACTCGCACAAGCGTGTTAGGTCTCGACTTGTTTTAACATCATCGTCATCGATGACTGTAAGATGATCGCTTACCATCATCCGTCGTTGCAGCTTTTCTTTTCCAGCCGACATTGGGTTTTTGGGTACCTGCTTGATAAACAAATAAGAAGAAGGAAAAAATAGATTTCAGGTTAAAACGAATAAAAGCATAGAGAAAAAAAAAACTTCATTGTGTCGGAAGAAGTCCGAGCGCGGAGGGGCATATAGGGCATCGCGCGTCATTGCAGAGAACTTCAATGGAAGTTTTTTTCACATCGAGTGGCAACGCGAATTCCAAGGAACGTGCACATACGTATATGAAAGAGCAAGCATATTTTAGCGGCCGGAACGCGCGAGCCAACGGACATTGTTCCGTTCCTCAAGCAAGCAATTGCGAAACGTTACACGCGCGATCAAGTTTGGGCAAGTGCATATTGTAATGCTGATAATCGGGACGCCGAGTGGAAATGATTATTGTGATTGCGATAATATGATTGAAATGCACTTACCTAAAGGAGAAGAATTGATGATTAGACTCATTGCTTCAAGCAACCTCTTGATTCACGCCTCCGCACTAATTCTTTAAAGTAAATACATCGAAAGGCCGATGCGTTGCAATTGTGTACCTGATCAAAGTATCCGAACCAGGGGATTGTTAAAAAGAGTCGGCCTGAAGAACACACGAGGCAAACTCTCGTCTACACATATATGAGTCGCATATATATGTTGGGACGTATAGGCGTATACGTTAAGTATGTACACAATAATACGCGAAACGTTGAGCTCGCTGTTGTTAGATAGCACTGGCGAGAGACTCCTTTGGGAGAACTACCTTCTCTTCGCTGCTCGATTCTCTATCGCAACTCGCAGGCCGCGGCGTTTCTTTCTCTCTTCCTGCGTCGGGCGATGTTGCCTGTTGTGCCGTACTGCTGTGCTGCGTCGTTCGAAACTGTTGGAAGCACTTGGAGTAAGCTGCGCGCGCCGCTTTTTACTACTACTACGCTCGACTTTACTACTACTTCTCCTCTTTTACTACGTTCTACTATTACTATGTTGCGTTGTAAGTGTAGTATACGCACGCGCCTTTCAAAGAAAATTTAAAAGCCAGAATACACGAACGAGCTATTGGGTTATAATGCCGCCATCCGCCGCTTATGATTCGCTCAACAGGGCCCTGCACACACGAATGCTCACAAGAGTATGTGTATTCGAGGGAATGTAGGTGTCGTATCGAACTCTGCTCTGTCCATCTGAATTCTCAACTGCGGCCGTGTATTGTGCACGCATGTATAATATTGAGCAAGCGAAGCGTCTCGCCGCTGTTTCGACGCGGGTAACTTGGGCCGAGGCCCCAAGACTCGCTCGTGCCTGTCTTTGTCGCGCGAAACGAGCCTGTATCGCTCACGGGTGGCCAATGGCATCGTGTTTAAGAGCGACCGTTGCATTTTGGCGGGTTTTCACTGACTACTGCCTCTTCTCCAGTGCATAGATCATGGATTCATGATTCTGTTCGATTTCAGCGTTCGGCTCACATAATCCAATGTATTTACGCGACTACTCACGTCACGTGATTAACGAATGAATTGCATGCTCGTAATTCCGGCAATTGCGTTTTCTCTGACAATTTACATTCGCAACAAGTGGGCCTCGTTTTTCAGATTTTTACGAGATTTGAAGCTTAAATTTTTCTACTTCAAGATCGTCCAGGCAAAAATTCATTATCTTTTTCAACATGTAGTCACAAAACTTACTTTTTAATATTTGTATTGAATTAAAATTCAATTACAATATAAAGTTTATTGATAAAAATTTCGAAAAAACTTGAAACATGCTTGTACAAGTTAATTATACATTAAAAAATTATTATTCTTTTTTTTTGACCTACAGATTTATTTTTCATCCTCAAGATCTGCTATTATTAGTTACTATTAAATTTGCAGGTTTCAACTTGTATGACAAGCAATTAAAAAATCTAGTAACACTTTACACTTAACAAAATCGAAGAACTATAAGCTTGAATGATTTTTTGTTCTTTTTCATAATTTCTTGTCATTTTATATTATGATGAAAAAAATTTTTTTTTACAGATAGCATTAAGGATTGATATAAAATTTAAGTTTTAAATAGATACAAATACAATTTTAACAAGCACCATTAAAAATAAGTTTCATATCATATCCAACCATTATTTATTATCAGAGATATGGCAACCATCAAAATTTCTTTATAATAGTGATAAAAATACAAATCTAATTATTGTAAATATGTACAAATTACAATCATTGCTGACAGATGTTTATGAGTTTTCACTTTCCTTGTGTCTGAAAACAATGATAAAATAATAAATCAATTTGTTTCTAAATGAAACTAGAATAAGAGAAATATAATAAAAAGCAATACTCACTTGCACTTTGTGCATGTATAAAATACAGTTTGTCCCTCATCAGCTGATCTCAATTGTAAAGTAGCATATGACATTTTATCATTACCACACTTTGGACATTTTTTATCAACAGTTGGTCCTTCGGCTTCATCGCCATTATCTTTAACTTGTGATGCTGATGCATAGGTTTGCTCATCACTAAATTCCAACAAGTAAGACAATTTCATATCTCCAAACACTGAAAAAGTACATTATTTCTTGAATAAAAAAGAGAAATTAAAAAATTAATTAATTTCTTATGTACAAACCTTCAGGTCCCCAAGTCTGTTTACAAGCCCAACACGTGACTCCACCGTGAGTTTTTAACAAAGGAAGAACTGATCCACAATCAGGACAAAAACCTGGTTTGGTTATGAAAGAGGAACTTGTATTTTCACTCATTTTTACCAAACAGTTTGTATTACTTGAATACTACCAATATTTTTAAAAGACTTGAAATAACCAAGAGCTGACTTGACGTTCGAAGTCTATTAACACGTGTTTGGGTCCCACGCGGTTGAGTACACTGTAGCATCATGTAATAAAAACAAAATGTGAAACTTGGATTCATTCGGTGACACTGACGCGTCGGTAACTGGCTTGGTTTGTTCTGCGCGAAAACGCTTTAGCTCAATTTCTCTTGGCGGCTTCTCAAATGATATGTTTACAATTCATATCGATAAATTAACCTAGAATTCCGCTTATTTGCAATTCGAGCTGTGGTGAATTATTGACATTTTAAAAGTGTTCTTACCATGGCATCAGGCTTGGAGAGTTTTGTGAATCGTATCCTTTTTATAAATTATAAATTAATTTTTATGAAGCAAGAATTACAAAACTACTCTGGCATTTATTCCTTAATTTATGTTCTTAGATACCGTCTCTATCATTACGTCCGATGGTCGAAATTTTATCGTAAGCTACTTGATTTATCTTTATTCAATGTCATCACGAAAACTCTTTTTCGTAAGCATAATGCGTGAATTATGTTTCAGGGTACTTTGAAAGGTTTTGATCAAACTATCAACTTAATTTTGGATGAATCTCACGAAAGAGTCTACAGCACTAATCGTGGAGTTGAACAAGTAGTTTTAGGTCTTCATATCATTAGAGGAGACAATGTGTTAGTATTTTTTATATTTTTATTTTAATATCAAAAATATTTTAAAGTTTCTCAATAATTATGAATATTTGACATTTTCAGAGCCATAGTTGGGGAAGTAGACGATGAAATGGATGCTCGTATGGATTTGTCTGTCATAAGAGCTGAACCTTTGAGCGCTGTAGCTCATTAATAATTGCTGTTTGTTTTTCTTAGCATTTGTGTGCTCAAGAAGCTTCCCATTGCAGTAATTTTGTAAATAGTTATAATCGTAAGTGCTGAAATGAAAATTAATTGTTATACATAAAAAGTAATTCATAAATAATTATGAAGGAAATATTTTAAAATTCAACTTCCCCCTATCCTTACAATTAACAAGGTTATTAATAGTTACCCTGTTAGATTAATAGAATAAATTCTAAGATTAGAATTTTAGTGAGAATAAAAAACGCTTCTTTAATTTTTCATATTTATTTTTTAAAAAAATTTAATTAGGAAGAATTTCAAATCACTTTGAAAATTATATTACACTTGAATCATATTCAAGTAAATTCATTGCATTATCTACTTAACTTATATTTACAATATTTTATTCATATACATAAACGTACATCCATGGAAGACACAAATGAACTGATGTAAAGAAATCAATACAACTAGCATTATTCTCAGCCAATTGAATCGATGAGACAGCGTCAAATTCAATTGTCATTATCTTAAATATGAATAAAATTTCATATTTTTCACCTATTATGTAAGGCATAAAATTTCTCTCACATCGATTACGATTTTTTATTTTTATTCTTATTTTTATACAAGATTACAATCATTTGTACAGTATTGTATCATATCATACAATATTTTTATCCTATCAAGGACAAGAATCTGATTAATCCTATGCATCAATGTTAAAAATTTTAAAATATACAGTAATTCGACTCTTGCGTTACTTATAAATTAAATAGCGTTACCATTGAACTCAAGTTCTACACGCTTTATATTCGCGATTTTCGTGATATATGGACTAATGACTGAAATTTCATTAACTTATGAGGTAATCATCGATGACAATGTACATGTTTTTACAACTCGCTTTACAAACTAAAATTGAAATTAAGTTTAATTATCTTTTTTTCGGGGCAACGCACCAAATTTACCACGGTTCCCTCTTTTCTTATCTTTGCGATTGGGTCTGCCATTATTCCAATCCTGTTGGTTATCATAACCCATTCCTCGATTACCTTTGTTGAAATTTCTAACATCACCATAACCATCATTCATATATCCTCTTTGTGGTGGCCCATCAAATTGTGGCCGTGGGTCTTGGTATGGTGCCATACCTTGTGGTGGTGGTGCAACGCCAAGCAAACCAACACTGGGTCCTCGTTGAGGATTGTATCGTGCATCGTATTGATTCTGAGGCTGAGGTCGACTACCAGGAGCCATACGATCCATCATGTGATCTGGCAAACGGTCCATCATTCGATCAGGCATACGATCCAACATGCGATCAGGCATACGATCCATCATTCTATCTCCCATTCTATCGCCCATTCTATCTCCCATTCTATCTCCAATTCTTTCTCCCATTCTATCTCCCATTCTTTCTCCCATTCTATCTCCCATTCTTTCTCCCATTCTATCGACCATACGATCGTCCATGCGGTCCATCATGCGATCTGTCATACGAGCATCCATTCGCATATTTGGATTTCCGCCCATCATCGGACCGTCACACATCATTGTAGACATATTACTCATCATCGAATTAGGCGTCTGCATCATCAGCGACGGAGGTCCCATTGATTGTTGTTGCATCATTGGCTGCATATTACCAGGGACTTGCATATAAGGTGGAGATACTCTCATCGGCATATTCTGTACGTTCATTTGATCTGGCATAGTCATAACATGTTGCTGGACTGTGGTAGGTATAATTTTGGGTTGCGGTGCTTGAGATTCCATCGCTCTAAGACGTGGATCAACTCTTACGGGTGGCGGCGATCTTGGTGTATCTGCAATTCGCATTGGTGGAGGAGACATTGGGGAATCCAATTCTTCCTTCGTGACACCAAAGATTTTTTGCAATCTTGGATCGTATCGGACTTGAGGATCGCTACGCGTTAACATAAGACCTGAATAGTCTGCTCGGGGTATATCAATTGTGTGTAAAACATAATCCATTTCTCCATGGGTTTCTATACTACCGTCTATCTCTACACAATCGGCGTTATCGTGCTTTGGTGGTTTATATGGCAGGATCGCTCTCAAATCTACATCACCCGATTCTGAAGTATGAACACCGATTCGCAAGTCTGTATCACCGTATGCTGGAGTAGGAAAACAACGTAAATCCATGTCTTTACGCCTTGGATCACTATCCGAACGATCTTGATTAATAATTCCAGAGCTATAAATGTTTACTACTGATCGAGCAGTATTTGTATCGTCATTTTTTGGTGCAGCAATAGGTGCGTTTGGAGTAGAAGCTACAATTCGCGGCTCATCCCTTCGTTGACGAGGATCTCGACTCATACGGGGATCCCTCGATAAGGTGGCTGATGGAACTACGGCTGGTGCAGCTGGCAATGCTGCTGATGCTGTTGTTGTTGTTGTTGTTGTTGCTGGCAATGAGCCAAAATGATTAATACTTGGAGTGGGTTCAGGTTTAGGAATTGGACTATAATCTTCGACTTTGATAGCTTTCTGAGCTTTCAAACTTGAAAGTAGCTGATGAACGTGCGAACTAATGTCAATTTTTTTCACATCACCCATATTTGCGTTGACGGTCGCAGGATCCGGTATTAACGCGGGTAGAAGAGAATTATGCTCCTCTTTTTCTTTCTGCTCTTCTTTTTCTTCTTTTTCCTCAGTTTCCTCTTCTTCGTCTTCTCGAGACACATCATTGAGTACGATTTTCAATTGATTCTCGTCATCATCATCATCGTCATCTTCGTCTTCAGAATACCAACTACCAACATGACTAACTCCGTGATTATTTGTATTCTCCAAATTTTTATAACTATCAACCGCTTCACGTTGATGTTGTTGTATTCTTAGATATAATTCTTGCACGTGTTTTGGAAGATTTTCTGGAACATCTGGATTTGTATGATTTGCAGTTTTATTGCTTATAGTTGCAGCCAATGAATCTGTAGCCATATGATCATCATCTGTGGCAATCACTAACCTCGATTCATCTTCGCGATCACTTTCTTCTTTTATTCTTAACTTGGACAAATTTCTTGCTGGCTCATTAGCATCCTTGGATTCAAGAGATTTAGATTGACTAGGTTCTAATTGTCTTCCAATAATTTGACGTAAGTCAACATCTTTCGCCGAAAGAAATTCTTTTGGTTTAGTTTCTTGTGGCGGTTTATCAGCTTTATTTTCAGCTGCCTTTTCTGTGGCACTATTTTCAACATAAAAATTAGGAGCTGGTATATCTTTTTGATTCATCTGTGATTTCACAATATCATCCACTGGTACTCTGTCATCATTCGACCCCCAGCGAGTTTTTTTAGAGTGTGACTTCCGGTCTCTGGCTTGCCGATCACGATCTTCTGTTTAAAATAAAATAAATAAATAACATTAAAGAAAATTTAAAGATGCAAGATTTTAAGTTGAAATTTTTGCAAAGCTTACCCTCATCTCGGGCCGCATCGGTAGTGGAAATATCGTTTGAAACTTTAACTTCAAAAAGACTAGGGATTTTAGATGCAGCGTTCTGCTGTGCAAATAATTTTTCTGTGTTGTTCATCATATAAATTGCACTTTCTCTACTCAATCGCGGAAAATTTCCTAAAATCTCCTTCGGCGCAGTTTCTAAATGTTTGAGAAGAATGTTCCTCACCTGTTGAAAGAAATTGTTTATCCAATGTAAGAATAATTAAACTCTTGGTTTTGTCGGAATGATTATGAATATTTATTACAGTACCTGTTCACTCATTGGTTCATGGGAAAATTTGCACTCATCACCAGCATTGCACTTCATGCCTGTGTGGAAAAATTTACACGGAAAGTCGTGATGCATATACAAACATTTATCTCTTTTGGCGCAACAATCCATAAGATAAAATTTGCAGAGTTCCATTTTTCTAGGTGGTAAAGCATCATGAGAATAAGGGCAATCATCACGATGGCATTTGCCCTGCATATAAAATACACAAATAGAATCTGGGTCTTGATCGTGAACTTGATTACGCCTGCCTTGCCGATCATTGCGCATTTGAGAACGACTTTTATTGTTATTTCCAGAATTGGCATTCCTGTCTTTAGCATTTCTTCTTGAGGCTGCTCCGGATGCTTTTTTTCGGTCCTGATGTTTTTGCCCTAAAAGATTTTTATTGAGTTAGTTAAAGAGTCAAATAAATACTGTCCAATTTAACACAAAAAAATGCAATAGAGAAACTATGTTGAAATTCATTAAAATTTGGTTCATAAAAAAAGTAGATTAGTAAGTAAATCATTAGTATTAGTAAGTTGTATAATGAAAGTAAGATGAGAGTTTTCAGTAATCATAAAATATTAATAGTAATAAGTTTTTAGGAGGTGTATTATCTAAATCTAAAACAGAACAATATTAAGTTTATTACATCTTGGGCCACCTCTTTTTTCATCTCGATGACGATTTCCTAACATTCGCTCCTCAAAATCTGAACCACTATCATAATTATCATGTTCCATTCTTCTATAGGGCGGAGACATGTCACGATCCAACCTTCTGCTTGGTGAGTTTTCTTCTTTCTTTACTGGAGATGCACCACGTACAAACAACATTTCATCATCATCATCATGTTGAATTTCATCGTCACTTACTTTTTTTTTCTGAAAATGCATTATGAACATTAGCAAATTGTGATTTGTTGAAATAAAATAAATCACATAGTTTTTAATAACTTACTTTTGAATCTTTTGAGCGATCATCATCTTTTCCATTATCATGACTCCTTTTTCTACTTCTATTTTTATTATTTTTATTTTTAGATTTGTTATCATGATTTTTACTTTTGTCGTCTTTAAGAGCTGTTTTAAGAGCTTTTTCAACATCTCCTGCCCAGTCTTCACTACTTAGATCTTTGGATTTACTTCTGTCAGGTTTTTTGGTCTGTTTTAATTTTTCATCTTGACTCTTTTCATCAGTTTTTTTAGATGGAGACTTAGATGGATCATTGATTATTGTTTTGACCTCAACTGTGACAGAGGGTTCATCTTCTTCATCAGAGGCAATTTCTCCATCTTCCAAATCATTATCATTGCTAAAAATAAATCATTTTGTACAAAGTTAGTCAAGTAATCAATCAATCTTATTAACATAAAATATGTTTCTTATAACCCACATGATCAACAAAAATAAAAAAAAAGTTATTGGGGACAATTGATTAAAATAAATCAATATGTTAAAAATATAAAAGAGTTATTACTTGTGCTTGAAAAGGTAGACTTGTATCTGTGAAACGTCTCACTATTTTATATATTCAACGTAATGATTTATTTTAATAAATTTGACTAGATAAGTCTAAGGATTGTCCTAAATAATTGTATTTTTATTTGTGCTGATATAATTAAAAGTTTTTTTGAAACTACTAATTTTTAATATTTGAAGAAACACATACAAAAATATTAATCTGAAATCGATTACATTTTTGTTTCTTTTTATAATGAGCAACTATAAACAATTTTTTTTTACATTAAATTTTGGTTATATGGTTAAAATTCACCAAATTCATTAATCTAATTTAACTTCTACAATAAATTTTAAAAATGAGATAATATTTGATTGATAAAACTAAAATTTGTGTTTTTTACTTTTTATGGGAATAAAATTTCATATCATGTTGAATAAAACTAAACTTCATGCAACTGTGATGCCATTTAACTGTCATTATTGTGAGGTGAAAATTTAATGGTTCCCATTTTTTTTATGTCAACGTCGCGAAAAAAACCAAGCATATGTTTCGATCTCAAAATCGTATAAAAATACGAAAGACCATCGTTTGCAGTTATACACCAAAAGTATTACGTTACTTTGCGCAAAAAATCGTTGATCAAAAACTCATTAAAAGTTTTACACAATAGGCATGTTTGCATTTTAGAATTATTCAACACTCATGCATTTTTTTGTAGTTATATTCAAAATTTGAAATCATGATCATGTAGGTTTATAAAGCATCATTGATGGATTTATGTGTAAATTTTCCATACAAGTACCATCACCCCGAAGTTACCCCCTCTCATTCATAATTTGCGAGAAAAAAAATCAATCAAAAAATGGGTCACGAAACAAGATTTACGTAGAAAATCTATATTAAAAATAAGTCGTTTTGATTTTGGCGTACGACCGATTACGTAGATCTTTTTTCCCCTTAAAGCTAAGTTAAAAAACTATAAATTAAGAAATCGCGCCAATGTGGCAGCGACTTTATGCGTTCGAGACAGATGTTCATATTGTCGTGAGTTCATTGAGTTATCTTATCCACAGAGTGCTGCAATTGTTAAAACATAGTATCCGATTTACATCAATAAGAGTACCGGTATTATGTTTCAATGATTACATCGAGACTTTACGATAAACCTTGGGAGATAAAATAAAGAATGTGTAAGCTCTTATGCAAGCAAACATATGATTTCAAGGCATCTTTTTTCACTCACCAAGTGAACATACTGTTTTTCGTAAAAATACGAAAAAATATAAATTTGAGTATGATTATATAAAAATAAGGGAGTAAAAAAAATGTATGCAAACCTTGGAATTATGGCCTCGGTCGCGTTTACGCTTTCGAGTGCCATCATATACAGCTTGGGATCTTCGGCTAGCATGAACTTAGGGCAGGCTTTATCTTCTACGATCGTGGATATTGAATCGCACAAGTCAATCGTTTGATATGTGCGTATTCAAACGATTTCATATATCACGATATTTATAGAGTCAGTTTTTCTCACTCACTGGCTCTCTTAAACTCCTTTTGAAGAGTCAAACTATAAGCATATGTATATAGTAGGACTATATACGAAATTCGTACTTAGAGAGGCTTTTTTGCACTAATTGGTGGTCCAACGATGATACGTCGAATTATTTTATCATTATCATATAGAAGATCATCAACATAACATTATCATCATCAATGATAGACATTTATCACGTGGCATCATTAGCATTGGCATAAATCAAGGAGCATAAGTCCTTAGAATCCAAAGCTTTGGTATGCATAGACCTGTAGACAAAAAAAACATTATTATTAACAATGATTATTAACAGTGAAAATTGTTTCAATTATGTTAATTTCTATTGCTTCGAAATGTAACTCTGTTTTTAATAGATTCTTCGATTTTGTGATTTATATACAAACAATACAACGAAAAGTTTTAGAACAAAAATAGTTACAGAGTTCCAAATTTCGAACGCATTGTAATTTGCGATTAAAGAAAACAACAAGCCTCTTTTTTAACTATACGACTAAATGATTCGAACTAAACATTTCCCGGAAGATTTGCGAAATTACTCTAGGCTATTTCCGAGCGAGCACGTGGTAGAAATATATCGTTCCTTTATTGCATGATTGCTGACGTAGCATTAGCGTAAGGTAGACAAATATTGAAAATGATAAAAGTGAAAGCTTGATATGATTTCTGATGAGACAATTACAGAGGACTAATTAAAATTAAAAAATAAAATAAAAGATTTGAGTACTTATTAAACTAAAAGTAGAAGCACGAGTGAATTTTCTTTAAAGTCCTTTTAAAAATGTGTGTATAAATTGGATGTTTTGTCAAGAGAGAATGAGAAAAATGAAAATAGGATTTATTTATAAATTAGAAGAAAAAGAAATAAAAAGTAACCCTCGCAACAATGTTTCATGTCATGAAATTTAAATGTTACAGTATTAAGCTACATTTATAAGATTGTAATTACAAGCTGAGAAATCTCGAGAAATGATCATTGAGACAATTCATGACGTGGCCAACTGGCACATGCGACAACGGTTATGGTGAGAAATGACCACGTGTGCATTTCTCAATTTTTATTTCATTTTTCTCGCTTATTTCGTCTCATATGCCAAAACGAAAACATTAGTTTGCAGGGGTATAAAAAGGGAATAGATAAAATAGCGATTCGCTATTTCTCCCTGTCTATAATATAAGTAGAACAGCTTCACAAAGGCTGTCTAGCCCAAGAGCATGTGTTCATTCATAAGTTGTCATCTTTCTGCTTTACACGCTTTTTCTGTAAAATACAAACCTCCTACAGACGATAGAGAATTCGCACTGTTCTCTCTCCTTATCTAAAACGGCGCACTAACACACTTGGCGAACAATAATTTCTGTATCACGTGTATGATTTCGGGCACGGAGTGGTGGAAGGCGATATATTTTTAGTAGAAACACGCACGTTGCGAGCGAAGGTGTCGATAGATATAGTACACCATTCCCCCCATACGCTTCTAGAAGCGTCGCATTTAGTGTAATACGTCAGAGTCCAGCGAGTCGGCTGGCGCGCATGTGCCGAGAGAGGAGAGGGTACGCGCAGACGGCTAAGAAGTATTCGTCATACCAGCCTTCCCCTCCGCTTCTCGGCTAATACACTCGTCTCTTTTTAACGCGAGTATTCTACGACCTATATGATTTATGATGCTATTTCAGCTACTACAGCAGGCAGACTTTCTACTGTCTAATTTATCCCGTCATCAATGCCCTAATATCGAGTACCTTGTCACTTTAATTTTTCCGTTTTTCTAACCAAGCAAACTACTTCGTCACACTTGCAGTGAATGTTTATTATTTCTATTCAACTTGAAATGCACTAAAGTCGGCCCCGCAATTATTTGAGATGCGTTGATCGACTTCTACAAACCGTCAATCGCTGAACTATATGAAATGCTTGACAACAAATCCGGCATACACATTTTAACAACTATTAATCGATAAAAAAACCAAGCTTTTTACAAAAAGAAAAAATTATTCGACACTTTACGCAACTCAAAAACTATCAAGACTCCTTAGTCAAAAAATAAAATTAAAGGCGAACTTCGAAATTGTGTAAACGCAAAAGCTTTAACGATGTGTGTGGCTAGACACATGTTTACTTGTTCCAAAACTTATTTGCGAAAGTTGGTTCGGTGGAAAAAAAATTAAATTTCAATTAATGTTTAAATTTAAATGGACCTTGACCAGTCATACCGTTAACTATTCCTTTACTGTATATCTTTGGATTGATTATTTACGAACGAATCTCACGGTGCAGGTTAAAAACATAGTCTATACGGCAATATATCTTTACGAGATCGCGTTTCACGACGTTTGAAGTATGTCTCGACACGATTGCTTTTTTTTCCTAAAATCATCATCGACGGGAAAACAGCTAACAACGTAATACAAATTCGACGATGAAAATTCAATATGGCCGCCGCTGCGGTATATTCACACGTGATGACGCGGACTTTGTTCAAGAAAGATACTTTACTACTTACTTGACGCATGTGATCAAGAGCGAAAGAGAGAGAGAGAGAGGCGAGGAGAGAAAGAGAGTGAGAGAGACAAAGATAATTAGATGTAGAAAGAAAAATCAATGAAAAGATGAGTAGCGGAAAAATAATTTACCTAAAGCTACGAAAAGCGGAAACTATTTCACTTTTTTACGAAAGCGCGAAAAGAACAAAACGCCCAATGTGAGCATCGAGATGCGAGTGTGTACGAAAATATACCAATTCAGCCGTGTACACATAGAGAGTATACAACGCAAGCAAAATGGCTGTCGTACAGCTGCTAAAATTGGAACGTTAGACGATATAAAAGTGATACGATTGCGGGCACTTTCTTTGGCTTAAACAAAGAGGCGTTGTCGTTTCCTTCTTGAGATCCACAAAAAATCGATCGATCAGCGTACGTTTTTTGCACTCGAGATCGATTGATTCTTCAACGAGATTGACAAAAAAAATTACTAAAAAAAAGAAGGCCTGGATCTTCAAGACTGCTTATTGGCTCATTTTATCGCAAAATGATCCACGCGTATTTAGGGAGATTGATTTTAAACAAAAAAAAATAAAATATGAATAAAACAAGATATCGAACCAAAAAAAAAAAAAAAAAACCCGAGAGAAACGGATTGTTTGTTAAAAATAAATCGTACGAGGATATATTGCGTGCGAGAGCGCAGAGTCTGTTATAATCTGCTGAGCGTCGTCGTTGTGCCGATGCGTGTATTGTACTTATGCAAAATGTTGATGTCTTTCGAAAAAACTTGTGCAGTAATAATGTGAAATTTAAACTTAACATGACCACATCTGGAACTGTTCTGACTTCTTCTGGCGAGACTCAGCCCCACAGCGAACATATAACGCTCGTTTCACCTTTCGCACGCCGAAGCGTCATTCCTGGCCAGTGGTGGGGATAGGCCTTGATTCGCCTCCCCTTACGTACCTTTGTCGCTGTCTCTTTTACGAGCGTTGCTTTGCAATGCAATGCACTATGAGCGAATGCAGCGCTTGCGATCTCAATGCTTCTATCTCTGTTCCGCATTGACGCTGCAACGTGACACGTAGCTAGGATATATATGTATAATACAGCATGTGCACAGCCTGGGACGGGCTTGCCGCTCACTTTTGTCAAGCCGTGTGCGTGCCTGCAACAAACATGTTGTTGTAATACATATCCGCTCCAAGGCGCCTGCTGCTTATCTCGCTGTCTCGCTGTATGCTCACACATGCTCCGCATTGCCTTTAATTGAATATATGTATACACACATTGTATACCTGCCGTTACTGCTGTCACGCCGACCGAGTTTGGAGCACGTCTGTGTTGAGCTCTCTAAACTTGACGCGAAATTTATAAAACTGCATATTTTTTCTAAACTCCTCAATTCACAGATCCAAACTATAATATCTTCTCATTTTTTTGAATTACACTTCAAGTTCATGGAAAAATGTTTGATAAATGATAGTTTTAATGAATCTTATTTCAAATAAATTTAAATAGACTTTTTATTTGTTACAAAACTTCAAGTTTTGTAGCATTACAAAAATACATTTTGAATTGTGCAGAAATTATGTTATGATTTGTTTTAATTATTTTCAATTTCATTCTTCTGATCTACTCTTTTTATGCTGGTAAATGTAATTACACAGAAAATTTTAATTTTTAATACTGTAATTCGTATAAATTTTTATGATAAATAACTTTTTTGCGTTTGAATTACATTAAATGCAATGATTTATAATAACAATTAATGTTATTATAAGTAATAGCTGATACAAAAATAATTTTGAGCCATGAACATAGTAAAAAAAACTTAACTGAAATTTGAGGCTTAATTTTGATATTTTGAAACACTTAGATTATTGATATAAAAATAATACTTTCTTAATTCTATTATCTCTATTAAGCGTCACTACTAACGCTACATTATACAGATCTGTTTCAAATCACAGTTGATTCATTATAATTGAAAAATGATACTTTTGATTCTCATAAATAGGTATTATTTTGCTACTTCAGCTGAACGATGATGAAAAACAAAAGAAATACCACTGGACCAGCAATGTCTCAAAGGAATATCTGGTAAATGTTTTGGATTTTGAGAGTGCCTCCAATCTGATAAATCAGAAGTGCAATCTGAATTTTCTGGAGGTCCTTTAACTTCAATTCCATTCAAACAACGCCTACATTTGAACCTGAAAATATTTCATTCAATCAATTTAGTACTTATTTAATAAGCCATTTAATTTTTAAGAAAAGTCATACTTCGAATGTGTATCTGATACAGTTGATTCTTCTAAACTAAATAAATCTCTCAAGTCATTCTGAGTAAAATGTCGAGCTACATCTTCATCTTGATCAACTACAGTTGAACTCAAAGCTTTTTTGTGAGCTTGTCTTTGGAATATTTTTTCTTCTATTGTACCAGTCTGCAAAATAAGAATAAGAACAAATTAACAAACTTCTTCATTATAATTATTTTACGGGTTTAAATTCACTTAAAAATAAAATTTTTTATTATTAATTTTGGGGATTTTTTGTTTTGTTGTTTTAAAATAATATTTTGCAAACGTCAGTTTCTATGTATAGGTTCATATAAATTCTTCATCAATAATAAGTAAACATAGTACATACACAAAGAAAACGATACACAAAGCAAGGTTTTTTTTGTCCATCTCTCCATACTCTAGCCATAGCTTGATCATCGTTAGCTGGATTCCAGTCAGGATCAAACATTACTAATCGATTTGCACCAACTAAATTTAAACCACAACCACCAGCTTTTGAACTCAACATGAATATAAAATCTCCACTGTCTGGATTATTAAAATTTTCTACTACTTTGCCTCTTTTTTTAATGCTCATTGTACCATCCAAACGAACATATTTATATTTTCTCTTTGCTGCTAACTTTTCAAATAAATCTAACGTTTGAGTATAATTTGATACTAATACAATTTTATCAGTAGTTGTTGATTTTATGAAAGCTAACAAGCAATCCAGTACCATCAATTTACCAGATAATTCTGGCATAACTTCCCTGTAAACAAAATTAAAATTAAGTATATCACTGTTATAATTTATTTTCATTTTAATTTCAAGTCATTTTTTTCATTAAATTACTTTGTACTATAATTGGCAGGCATTAACTTTGAAGCACCTTCAAAGCCTTCTGAATTTTCTTTAATCTTATCATATACTAAATCTGGATGATTGCACAACTTTTTAAGAGATGTAATTGCTGATAATGCTGAAAGACTACCTCCTTTCTTGGAACCTCCATCAGTCTCTAAGAGTAAAATATATCATTTTTAGAATCTTTGATCTGCCCAATGATTTTGTATTTTATAATTTTACCTTGCATCGATTTCCTAATACTATCACTTTTAATGAAATTTTTATACAATTGGGTTTGAAGTGGAGTCATTTTAATGCACACTACTAGTTCATATTTCAAAGGCAAATATTTTGATAGTAAAGCACTAGTTCTTCTAATCATACACTTATTAACTATTGTTACTAATTCAGTAAGTCTTTCTTGAGCCAGTTCTCGTTCCTTATCAGTTGCACCAGCATCTTGTCCTTTCAAGATAGGGTTTTCAAATTTTCTTCTGAACTCCTAAAAAGAAGAAAATTTTTTTAATATTTTTAATATCATTAGTTGTAAATTTAATAAACTTAATTTTACCGAAGCTGTGCCCAAGAGACCAGAATTAACAAACTGAATGAGAGAAAAGTATTCCAGTAAATCATTTTGAATTGGAGTACCACTTAATAATACTCTTCTTTTGGCTTTCAGACCCATTAAAGCTTGATAAGTTTGATTTTCACTATTTTTTAAGCGATGGCCCTCATCACAAAGTACTAATCCAACTTCATCCTGATGAAGCACATGAGCATGTAATCGAAAGGTTTCATAACTAATTATAAGAATTGGATTAGCACATCTCCGTCCATATGTTTTCATAAAACCAGTTAATTTAACATCAATTTCAGATTTGCTGCCACCATCAATTGCCAGTGGTTTTACCCTGCTACTTAACCATTTGAAAATTTCATTGTACCAATTTTTAACCAATGAACTTGGAGCCACAATAATTGCTTTTTCAATTAAAGGTTTAGCTTCAGGACCTTGTTTCAGAAGAGTCCAAAGTAAAGTTATGCACTGCAAAGTTTTACCTAGACCCATTTCATCAGCCATAATACATCCATAAGCATTTTCTATTCTTTTACCAGTTACACATTCATACATAAATTTAACACCTTCTCTCTGATGAGGTCTCAAAACATTACAGAGAATTGGATCCACAACAACATGAACTAATTTATTTTTCCTAAAAATGAAAAAGAATTATTTTATCATTAAGATTTTGATTAAATCATTTTAATATTAATATTGAGTGAAGCAGTTACATACTCATCAATTTTCAAGCTTTCGTGTTCTGATAATTCAGGGGGAGAATAAACTACAAGAGCATTTGGTTCGTCAGGATCATGCAATGCTCTTCGAGGTCCAGAAAAACGAAAACCAAGAGTTCGACCAGAGCATTCATATCCTGGTATGGGTATTTTAAAAGGTTTGCTGAGAAGTTTCCTGACTCGTTCTTCCTGAATAGAAAAAATTCTTTAGTAACTTATTGGAAAAATGAATTGCTCTAAAAAGCTTAAAACTCACATGCTCTGAAATGACTTCTTGAACGGCTGTGATTGCATTGGTTGATAACACAAGACATTTGGCATCTGCTATTTGTACATCTTTTTCAATTCTTCGACGTTTATTTTCTTTATTCGATTTTTGTATCAAAGATTCTGGAATCCGAACTTGCTGAGATAATTCTGTGTTGATCTCTCCTAGCAGAGGACGTTTACCGACTTTGCTTGGAGCTTGCGATCGAAACTACAAATCAAAAACAAATAATGAGGTTCTAGAAATGTCTCATTTAAAAGTTTGCACCAAATTTGATGGAATATTTATGAGGCATGTTTCAATGAACACGATGATTTATAAATAAGCACCAACAAGAGGTTAATGCGGTGAAAAAGAAAATATAGTCCGAGATACTTACAAAATGTTTGCACTTACCATTATTTATGAGTTTTGAAAATGTTTTGTCGATCGTTAATCAAAATCACAATAAAAATTTGATCAACAATGCATATCACTTATATCGTGTTGCCCGCCAGCGTGCAATTATCTTACTTCTCGTGATAGTGTTCAAACCGTTTTCGATGGTTACCGACGTGTGATTTTTGCTAGATTTTCGAGCGTTCGATCATTTGAATGTGCATTCGAATTGATCATCACTACTTTTAAAAAATAATGACCCGATCGTTAATTTTTGGAATCTCGGCCTCCAAACTCCAAAGTGTTGATAGATTCAAACTTATCTGTCATTCTATATTTTTCGCTGATGTTGTCGGTAAAACTCTGGCGGAATGCAACGAAACTTTCTCGTTATAGGTAAGGTAAGGAGTTTGGGAAGTATAAAAATGATAACGAAAGTAAAGTTACTTAAAACATTTAAAAAATAGTACTCAATACAATTATCTAATAATTTTTTAATTAGATATCCAAAAAACATAATCTTGTCAAAATAGAAATTATTTTTATCAACATCGAGGATGACTAGTACAGTTTTGTAAATACGATAACGGTAAAATACTATATGACATACCAATAATTTACGGTATTCTTACGTCAATTTATTAAAAACGATCAAACTCGCTTGAACACGCTGGCGGCTGCTTTATCTAAAAATAAAAGTCAGAAACGAAAGTCGAACGCAATAAAAATATACACATATGTATCTGCACCGATAGTTCAACAAGACAAGTTTCAATTGGTACTTTATTTATAAGTTCAAAATTTGGTATATTTTTTAGACATTTTTGTGAAACAGTGACAGTGTTGAGGAATTCCCCATACCTGCAGTGCATAAATTATGTCACTTTGCTGCTGGCAAATCTGCTCAATCATTGCGTATTTAAATTTAAAAACTCTTTAGACAAGCTTCGTAAAACTTCATTAAACGCAAGTACGTAAATCTACGTGAGGTTAAGTTTAGCAACAAATTTTCAAAAGACAACCGATAACAATGTCAAAAAGAAAGCCGATCAATGCAAATTTCAACGATGCCAATTTCCAAACCAATGGCAGTCTGAATTATAAAAATACAAATCTCAATTTTCGGCCAAAACCTATGCCCGAGAATCGAGGCGGAACTCGGCCAATTGCAGAACCAAGCTCTGTTAGTTTAATTCTTGTAACCATGATTGTTCATGTTTGCAAAAAATCTCTATTGTATGATCCAAAATTGAAAGCAGGTATATACCTCATACTTGTTTTGATTGGATCGATTTTAGCAGATGTGTTACCTATACCTAAAACGTATTTTTCTAAATCAAACAATATATTTAATAGATTATTTATTAAATGGGCTTGGGGATGGCTTTTAACTACTGTTGGACCTTGGATTATCATAACAGCTTACACTATAGGATGTGGGAGACGATCCTATGTTATAAGACATATTGCAAGATTGGTATTTGCTACTCTTGCTTGGATATTTTGGATACAATTTTTCCATTTTGTAGAGACAAACTATGGACGTTGTGTATCAAAAGATAAATCACTTACAACCAAAGTAAAGTGCTTGCAGGCAGGAAATATGTGGAGCAGCTTAGATATATCAGGACATGCATTCATCATTATTTATTCCACATTAATTCTGGCAGAAGAAGGATATTCTTTTCTTGGATGGGAAAAAATAAAAGACTCTTTGATGCACGAGGAATATAACAGAAAAAATTCTAATGAAACTAACACCAATTATCTGAAGAATCTTCCAGAGAGTGACTTCAGTTTTCTCAATAAAGCTTACAAGGATTTGACTCCTTATTTAAGAGGTCTGTTCATAGCTATGACAATACAACAACTGATATGGGATGTCAATCTGGTAGCAACAATACTATACTATCATACTATGATAGAAAAATTCTTAGGTGCTGTAGCTGCAATTCTCACTTGGTATATGAGCTACAACTGGTTGTTTAGAATACAACTATTAGGTTTTTCTGTACCAGGTGAAGGAAGTTTCAAATATTATGAATCTAAGGATAAAATTACAGACTATGTTCTCAAATCAAGGCGCTCCTTTACATACAACAGAGGTCCCTTATTTATGGGTATGCCGATAAAAACAGGAAAAGAAGAACTAAATAAAGTTGATTCACGGACAAAAGACTTAGATAAATCAAAAAGATTTTAAAAATTTTAATAACAAAAAAAGTTTGAATCTTATTCATTAGCAAAAATTATATTAGTATTTGTTACTGAGTTTTCATAAAAAACTTTTAAGCGGGTGTATGTACAGTTGAATATTGTTACAATATTACAATTTCTATACATAATGTTAAGGAAATTTATACAATAGGATTTTTAAGATAAACATTTACAAAATGTTTGAGTACCTTATAGAGCAAGTAATATTAATATTCAATGATTTGAAATAAATCATGTGAATTAAACAAATCATCTAGTTTATAAAACCATTTGTAAGATAAATCATCGAAAAAATTGGTTGAATAACTTTAGAATAAATTTATACTATCATGTCAAATTGCTCTCTGTAAAGTTGTTGATTGTTTTGCATACATTTTTCTAAAATTATACTTTATCTATTGTTTAAATTTTTTGTTTGAATATTTATTTGAAAACGTTATATTATATATTGATAGAATGATTTTGATTCAGTCAGGAAGTTTCTGGTAAAATAAAATATTTTTGGAATTTCAATAAATGAATTTTATTTTCGAATGATTTTTTGTTTTGAGTATTAGAACGACTTGAATTTTCCTTTTCGCATCAAAACCGAATGCTCCCGATATTTTTACCTCCTGTATCCTTAAAAAAGTTCTCGTGGCTACATTACATTACGAGCTGTCATACGCTGTGAAAAAAATCGCTGCATCGGTCCTCTGCTAGTATTATGGTAATGACATGCGGAGCTGTTTCTGCTGTGGCTGGATCATAAGTTGACTGGACTCATAGACGATCATGTATCGCTTATTTTGACGCGAGTCGTGTCAGGCGCGTGCACTCGCGTTAATAAAGTGATGGAGGCAGTAGCTCGCGCGCGATCGAGACTTTTCTTATAAATCCAGTGTACACTTCATCATTATCTATATCTTTGTGCCTACTTACTGGCACCTCGTGCGATAATTGTCTGATAAGAGCGTTGTTATATTCGCACCACTCGTAATTGAAATAAAAAAAAACACAGTTTTAATTCTGGCTGGCTTCTTAATCGGTATGCGGTATACGTGCTGTGGAGGTGTGTTGTCTTCAGCTCATTTTTTTCCGTGAATTTTAATGCTCGTTGAAATTCCTGACAAATAGTTAAGGCTCAAGATCGAAAGCAAAAAGAAAACATGATTGCCGTTTACGTGATGGCGTTGCAAGGATTCGTCCTTGTGACGGTGAAAATTATCCTGCTTGTATTCGCCTTGCTGGAAAACGATATTGCCGGTAAGTCGCTCTTATCGTTTTGAAATTACTTTTCTCCAATCAACAATGTAAATTACCCGAGTTCGAGATTGACAGCTGTACAAAAATAGGTTGAAAATCTTTTTTTCACTCTGTATACTTGATTGATGGGATACAACTGTACTATATTACTTCTAATCCAGAAAATCTTTGGGTTGTTCACATTTACATATAAATTTACAGGTCTGAGTAGCAAAGCTCTATCACTCTACTGTCTGGTTTACGCCACAAGAGTCATCGAATGTATTTTGAAGACTGTGCCGATGTTTTACACGCTTTTCGAGTTGTCGATTTTCGGCTTGACTCTGATTAATACGATCTGCGTGTCTTGGAAAAGCATCCACCCCAAGATCGGCGAGATGCTCAAGAAACACGATACATTCAAGTAAATTAATTCTCTCCGCATTCAATATCTGCTTTTAATTGATGATTCTCTCTTTTATTTCACAATCCAACTAACAAATCGTATCAAATGTTTAATAAATATATAAGAAAGCAAAAGCCATTCGTCCAATGGCCTTTGAAGCAAGCGATTCACGTTATCAAGTTGAAATGATTTTTCTGTCACAGCGGCGAATTGCTGATCGTCCCTTGCATGCTTCTGTCTTGCTACTTGATCGACGTCGGCCGGTCCATGGATCCCAGCGTGATTTTCTGGAAGTTCAGCTTCTTGCTCGAAGCCGTGGCTATGCTGCCTCAGTACCACTTCCTCAAGCGACACAAGGGCCCGACGCCTTCGTGCGCCAGCGACTTTGTCGGGGCGATGGCCATCTATCACTCGTTGACGATCCTCAACACGGCCTATTGCTTCTTCAACGCCATCGCTTACGAGCCCCTCGGCGCCTACACCGCGCTCATACACTTGTACTTTTATATGGATTACATCTGGAACGGAAAATCGGACAAGGAACGATTAGCCCGCGATGAAGCCGACAAGAGCTCGCGGGTTGTGGTCGTTGTCGATCGTAAAACAAGCGATGACTCCAACAGCAAGAAATCAAACGAGAGCTGTAAGCATTACCAGGAAATCGTGCTTGCACCAAGTTCACTCGAGGATAACAGCCTGAAATCCAAGTCTCAATGCCCAGCTTGTATGTGTAGTAATCGAGAATGAGCTGTAATGTAACAATCGAACAAACTCAAAATATGAGCAATAACTAGTATTGTTATCAACTTACTCGCTTTCACGTTGCTCTATTTTTTTATAACGAAATAAAACATTTTCATTCCAACTCGCGTACGCTTACTCGTGCTGTGAAGTGATTTACGTTTTTTAATTATCACGCATTCCACATTGCTATGTATGAATTTTTGGCAGCGAATTATGATCGACTGCAAAAATACTGTTTTGACAATCAAAAATGTTTTTTTTTCTTCTCTAATGATGATCATAAACTTTAATCAAGTCAAAATTTAAACAGTTCTTCTTTATATCTCTCTTCACATAACAAACATGTTATAAAGAATTTCCGTATTTCTTCTGTATAGTCAATTCATTTTATATTCATTTTAAATTATTTTTATTTTCTTTCAAAATGCAAGGTTTGGCTAAAGTATCTTGTAATCGATCAAAACTTTAAAGTTTTTGACGATTTTTTAAGAAATTTTTCAAATTTGACGTATGGTATTTAAAGAGAAGATAAGGTAAATCGTTTATTGCTATTTTTTAGCACTTAGTCATGGGGAAATAATGTCTTGAACTATAAAGTTCAAATTTTTTCAATTTTTTTAAATAGAATCTCAGTATTCGTAAGTTTCAGCTACAGTTAATATCAATTCAATATTTTCAGTTTAAAGAGCCGGTTTTTATAAAGCTCATATAGCAAATAAATCTGCATTACCGCTCGAAAACGCAGATTATTTTCGCTACGAAGAATCGAAACGGTCAGAGCTGATAACAAGTGGCGTTGCGATCGTCTGTCGAATCCTCATCGACACAACAGAACAGACGACAACGAACAATAAAAAGTGTGCCTCCAGCTCCAATTCAAAGTATGAGGCAGCATTTGGCGCAGGCATCGGCATACGGCATACCACCACTGTGACAAAGCGAAGCAGCTGTTCTTCGTATTACACATTTGCAAATCGCCCCGACTTGCCATCTCTCGCGCAGTTTTGTTTCGGTCGCGTGTGTGTGAGCACGTCGCCATCAGAGTGTGCCTCTGCCTCTGTACATGTAGTTTTTATACGTTACGTGTGTTTTCCCCAAATAAATAGACGCTTTGTCTCCGAGTACCATTGGGTCGTATTATATTATATTCCAGGGTAGTAAAAACTGGATCGCAGCAAACATGGATATGTTTTACGTTATCGCAACTTACATTCACTTGTTGGCCATGATATGGCTTTTCATGAAAATTTGGACGACCAATGACTGCACCGGTATGTATAGCAAACTATGATAAAAAGCTTTTGTTCAATGCTCGTTGCAGTCAACGAAGCTCTATAGATCATCTAAAGCCTTTTTGTAGCATTCTAAGCAACAGACGATTATTCATAAATGTCTAGTAATAAATGGAAAAAATATATAATAAATAAGTAAATCAATACAGATAGTCGTCGCTTCGAATCTTATACTCGGCACATTGTCACTTTCAGGAGTAAGCGGTAAAACCCAAATGCTTTTGACGTTGGTCTGGGTGACCAGATATTTGGATGTCTTTCAGATTTATATATCCATGGAAAATTCCTTGCTCAAAGGGATTTATTTTTTATTGACATTTATAACGGTTTTAATGGTGTACACAAACAAAACTTATCAGCGCAAATACGACACGTTCAGGTAAGAATATTGCTCGCGGGCATAAAAATTACTCGAACTCGATTAGGCAGACAACAAACTTGAACTTTTGTTTACAGCACAGAAGTGCTGTTGGTCCTCTGCATGGCCTTGGCCATGTGGTTGAATCATGATCCAGCGGTAGTCGAGGTCTGCTGGACATTCAGCATCTACCTCGAGGCCGTGGCGATGCTGCCCCAGTTCTACCTCATCTACAAAGCCAAGTGCGTGCACCACGACGTGATGATCTACATCATGGCGATATTCGCCTACAGATGCCTCTATCTCGCGCACTATGGCGTCAGGTACCAACAGACCGAGGTATACGACTCGATCACCTTGTCGAGCGGCGCACTGTACGTGCTAATTTTCCTTGGTTTCTTCACGTTCGTTTTGCCGGCGAGCGAGAGCAAGCCACCGTCCGTCGGAACTGATCCAGTCGCCGCTAAGCCCTCGACCATTAGTGGTGGCGAGATGGGACACATGACTGCCAATATCAGCGCCGTCATACTGACTCCGTCTGCTCTGATGCAGTCGAGCAAAAATGACAAGGTATCACACGGCGATTTCATGAGTATTTTTCGCAATCAATTTCAAACTCTAAATAATGCAAATTCGTTATTTCTTCACAGATAACTCAGCCAATGTCTGCCAAAGAGAAGGAAGCCACTTCTGTCATGGTTGTGTAATGCTCGAGCGCAACGATCCGACGATTGAGCGAGATCCATTTTTCATACCGAAGCGGTCGAGTGTCAAAGACTCCAATTGATTTTCAGGACGTGTATCTTTTGCACATTAATACGAAAACAATAAAAAAATCTTCCTTTCAAAGCGTTTGCAACGATAACATTGAAACGAGATTTACTCGCATATAGCCACAACGAGCCAAAAGTAATTACCGTCTTTCACATTTCATTTGATAATAGTTATTAGTTTTTGCTATATAATTGCTGCCGTTGCAGCTGTTTTGTCGATCTGAAATGAGCCATCACCACGGCAAAGACGCCCATGCGTACAATCGATCTGTTTGTAATTCTACAATTAAGTATATCTTTTACTAAAAATAAGTACATTTATGAATGTATGTCGCTGAAACATTCAAGATCTATTTTTGATCGCTTTTCATCCCGTTGGAAATAATATATTGATTTTTTTTACAAAACAACTGATTAAATATTTTTTTCTCAAGTCTTATCCTCAAAGCTTCGTTCCTCAGATAAGTCACCGAATTATTATTTATATATGCTACAAATATGATGCAATCGTTGCACTTTCAGTCCAAAATAAAGACAACGGTGTTTGGAAATTATCGGGGCGAAAGAGTGGCAAAGTGGTGGGTGGCCACGCGACATCGGGAACATTCCAGGCAGCACGTGAAAACAATAGGACGAGAGACAAAAGGTATAAAGATAACAAGTGCAAGTTGCAGCGTGTTTACAGAGAAGAAATATTTTCAAGTGTCATATTAAACACACGGCAAGCGCATGCGTCTCGATCCGCACACTCTCGCTCTCCTCGTTTACATTAGAACTTTTTTTGCAAACACGAGCTGTGTGCATCAGTTCGCGTTTACAGTCGACTCGGTAACATGCTATTATCAATTTTACCTTTTTCGTGGAAAAGGATAGGAGGCTAATTATTTCGCTTGCGCTTGTGCGCCTAGCTCACGATACACACACCTACGCACCATGGATCAATTCGACAATGTTGGTATTTTTCTTCAACTGGTGGCCATGTTTTTGTTGCTCATCAAGATTTTGACCACATGCGACTGCACAGGCAAGTTTTTGGCTTTATTATACATTTTTTTACCCAACTTTCTGTAATTTCATCGAAAACGTCGTTGCATACATTGATCGCGCGGCAGACACTTTAAAGGCACGATCCATTGGCTCGAAGGAACTGAAATATTTGCCAACATATCTTGGACAAATCCGCACAATTATTGCGCGTTTCGCCAAGTTTAACGTTTCCACGCGATAGATAAATCCTGCCACTATTGACAAGATCGTATAATTTTCTACGCGCGCGAGATTAGATAGGGAGCCGCCGAGGTAGGTGCGCGTCGACAATGATAGCAACGCGAGGCGCCGCGCGGGCGAGATGAAAAATACAAGTATACGATCCAAGTTGAGCTGCAGGTATAAGTGGCAGAACCCAGGCACTGCTGGCCCTGTCGTTTACCTCGAGATTTCTCGACGCCCCGTACGAGTTCGAGGAGCACAGGCCGATCTTCGTCGTCAAGTCCATGTTCGTCACTCTCTCCTACTCGACGCTCCTGTTGATTTATTACGTCTGGAGGTCTACCTATCAACGTGACCTAGACACCTTCAGGTGAGCTAAAACAATTGCCGCTGGGCAAATTTATTCTCTCACGAGCGCGGACTAAAATCGGTACGAATATCGGTATTGCATTGTCCCAATTACGCAGATGGGAACTGGCGACCGGAGCCTGCATGACCCTGGCGCTTCTCTCGAGCACGCAGTACTGGGACAGCCTGGTGACGATCATGTGGTACTTCAGCGTTTACATCGAGGCAGTGGCCATTTTCCCGCAGATACAGCTGAGTCAGAAGACCAAATACATCGGCCGGTCGCTGTTCGCTTACGTCGGCCTCTTCGCCTGCTACCGCTTCTTCTACATCGTGCACTGGATCTATCTGTATCTGGTGATGGGTCAGCTGAGCGATCCGTTCCTCATGGTGGCCGGCACTGCCCAGTGCATCTTTACCAGTGCCTACTTCGTCTGGATGATCAAGGCCTTCAATTCGCAGTATCACAGCGAGTATCCCTACGTCGTGCGCTACGATCTCGGTTCTCAGGAATGCGACGATTTCAAAGACAAGGACTTGAGCGTCATCGTAAAATGACTGTGGAAAATAAATCAATAAAAAGTATAATTGGTAATTGCTTCTACGGATATTACTTGGTTTTTTTATTTATAATAATTTAAAGACACATGTATTCGGTGAATTGTCATCACATGGGAAACATAAACTTGAATGGAAGCAGTGCCAACCGGTCTGTTGGAAAAACTATAAAAGAAAAAATACATTTTCGTACAATAAATGCTTCCATGTTGATGCGATTCAACGGAATTCGTTGTGTTGATTTAGCCTCGAAAAGAGGCCAATACCGTAATGTAAGATCCAGTGGTTTTGATAATCTGAAACGTTGTGAAAAATACACGAACAGTTAAGGGGGTTATCGTGATTCGAGACAGAGTCCATACTTTTCCATAATTTTCAAAACTCATGACGTAGAGACCGCCGGCGGTGAGAGAGCAGGGTTGACGACATCGCATCATCATGATATCAATCAAAACTTGGGTTCTCTTGGGCATGTCGTACCAGGTGCTCTCGTAGGTCGCGCGAAACACGTCGGAACTCTCATCGATGACCAGCTGGCCCGGCCAGCTTAGGTAAAACAGATGCACGGCTACTCCGAATAATACGATTCCTAGTCGCAGAAAATTGTACAGCTCGTTCACGGCTTCGAGCACCTGCAATAATCGCTCGTTGCTACAGGGAATTCGGCTTTTTCTTTTCAATACCAACCGTTATGCTGCCGAATGAGAGGAATATGACGCAGATGAAGATGAGAATTAGAAAGCAGTATCGATAAGTTGATTCGATCAAATCGATAAATCTGAAAAAAATTAAATACGCAATTATTTTCGTACGATCTATATTCAATGCGTCTGACGTTACTGCAGAGATTTGTGATGTAATCGTATAGCGGAGATGACGTTAAGGCTGCTGATGTCTCTGCCGGTCTTGTCGTTGCCTTTGTTCAGGCCAAAGTTTGCAGTTTGAACGTTGAGCAAGCGGTACCTGCAGCAAAAGATGGCATAATTATTTCGCGACAACTGTCCATGAACGCGAATAGTTGACCATTACTTGACGACATTGAAAATGCCAAGAATCTGATGGATTATGGCCGTGTACATGGTGTCGATGGAGGTCAAAACGAAGAAGCTGACCACCGACACGACGCAGTAAGTCACGTAGATGGTGTAAAAGTACTGGTCGGAATCGATGCCAAAGTCGGCCATGGTAATGGTGACTCTCTGACGCGACTCGTTGAGCGGCACCACCAAGTCCAGCATCTGCGGCACGATGATCATCTGACTGAAGCTGACCCCGGCCAGGGTCAGGTAGCCCAGGTAGCCCATATACTTGATTTTGCCGTCCATGCTCCACTTGGCCATGATGGCTTGCTCGGCGGGATCGTCGAGGGCCAGGTGATTGCGCGCCACTTCCTCGTACACCTGGATGAGCTTTTTCTCGTTGATGAAAGTCACGAGGTACTTGAGAAAGACGCCGGAAGCGAACACCGTGCCGGCTATGTCTTCGGAGCAGGCGGCCAAATTTTTACCGCACCACTTCTTTACTCCTCTAAGCTAAAGAAAGAGAAAAAGCACTGAGAGCCGGCCAATTATCGCGCATGAATTTATATCATAATGTGCCATTATAACTGCCGGAGAGACTAAAGTTTAATAGCTCAGCTCACTGTGCCTGCTCTTGGTTCTTACGTAAGGTACAAAGAGAATTCCCAAAATGACGATAGACACGATGACTCTGCGCAACAATTTGTCCATGTAGCCCTTGTAGGGCCACAGACCAGCCATGCAGTTGAGAATTTTGCAGACCTTAAAGTACTCATTGGAGTAAAAATTTTCAATCGTTTCCAAGTCGAGTTGTATCGTTTGCTCCATAATCGACAAAATCGAGAATCAGATTGGCAATTACTGAAAAATCTTATCGGAAATGGAACAATAGCAACTGCAAAAAATTTTCTGCGATGGGCACAATAACAAACAAAGCCGTCGATAATGGAGTTCAATTAAAAACACCCCCTTTCTCGCGCGCCACGAGCTGTCGATTAAAATCCCCAACACTCCAATTATCCAATGCATATTTAAAGGCCGTCGTATATTTAAAATCGTCGTGTCATAACATAAATACACACACACGGTCTCTCGTAGAGGCCAATTATCGCGCATGAATTTATATCGATGAAAGAAGCTTTATTTGTTCTTAATTTCGAATTGTTTTCTCTCAAAAATGTCGCAAAGCCATCGGTGCGTGAAAGACGACGACCATGAGAATGTATCTCGAAAGCAGAAAATAAAGCAGCCGGCAGCATCGTAATAGTGCGCGCGCGCGCCGGCCGGAGTCTTGGGAGATAAGCTCGAAGCTGTGCCGATTTCCTGACGATTTCATCCGCACGCAGACATTTATTTGGCTCGCTAAAGTTTCTATTCATACGTGCCGGGGCATAAGCGAGGCTTACAAACACACCCATAATGTACGCACACGCTCACACGTAGGTATCAGTTATTGCGATATTTCAAGTCTCTCTTGGAGAATCGAGAGAACGAGAGAGAGAGATGGAAACGGAGCCGAGCAGAGGTGGGGGATCCTGCGAGCTCCGACATATGCCGCGAACATCTAGGCTCGCACACACGGCACGGCATGTAATATTCGCAGGAGCGACTCGGCGTCGGGTGCACATGCACCGTGTACAATAGCGTACGTTTCGGAGCGAGATCAGTTCAACGTCAGCCTCTGCCGACGTCTGTTGTTCCATCGCGCATACAGCATCGGCGTCGTACGTGCCATTATGTTGGCTCGACACGCGCTCTGATACATATTATATATCGCCATGATCCACACCCACGAGTAGTAGTCGTGCTGCTGCTGCTACTGAGATCGCTCGATGAATCGGTGCTGTGAATAAGAAAATTCGCAATCGACTCGTGATCGAGTCTATGTGTGAGTGCGTGTGTGCGTGCGTGACATTTAAAGAGAGACGCCAAGATGGATATCATGCAGGTGTTGGGGGACTACATTCTCCTAGTGGGAATGATCATACTGCTGGCCAAGCTCTGGCTCACCAAGAACTGCGCCGGTGAGTCTCATGCGTTTGTTGTTTATTACAAAAATATACTTGGCTCACGTGCGCAGCCCAATTCGCCGTTGATATATCGTGTAACGAGTCGAGTCTTTTTACGATCACGTCGCTCGACTCTTATCGCGGCTCCCATCGCTAATTTGTTTATTGGAGCGTGTAAGTAGCGAAAATGTATCGTGACTCGAAGGAGCTGTATACCCGTCATGCGTTGCTCGCGATGGGGGCGAACGACGCGAGGCCTGCGCCGCGCCACTTGGGCTCGATGCATCGCCGCGACTGCATGCAAGTGGTCGTCGTGGAGAGTTGCTTCGTTAACCTAATAACGAAAGAAAGAGCTCCTGCCTAAGTAGAGCTATTTTTCTGTTACAGCTTTACACTCGATCGGGTTTTTAGGCTCCCACAGCTATATTTACCGTGTACTGTGTCATAAATATTTCGAGTTCCGCGAAAGTCTTAAAAAGCGGCCGAATCGAGTGGACTGCGAGTAAATCAGTCCGCATGGGCTGCCGGAAACAGTTATAACTCGCGTTAGAGAACTCATAACGATTGACAGGTGTCCCTTTTGCGGATGGAAAAGCTTCGCGAGTCGCATCTCGCGTGGAAAATTATATCGACTAGCTAGGTTGTGCGTGTGGACGCGAGCCGCGCGATCGGTCACTAATAATATCCGTCATTGTTGCAAAATATCGTGCGTGCAGTCCACAGCCTATATCCACTGTAAGAGCGGCACGCGATGAAAAACCAAAGTGGCATTTCGCGTATTGTTCTCTGAAATAACAAATTCAACGAGAGAGAAAAAGTCTAGGCACGATACATCGAGGGTAATTGCGATCCCTTGTCTACGGTATATCGTGCGTAAAAGTTTGATTTATAATGTAGGCACGTAAGCATAGAAGCGAATCCTTGATGGGACGTCGAGAATTTGTAATGCGCCGCGTATTTACTACTGTATTAAAAGAGCTATTTTGACCATGAAATCTCGAACGCACTGCACGCCAACTCTCGCAGTAGTTTTATAGTGTACTGTACACTATGATGCCGATGCGAACGCGACGCGTATCTTATTGTCTTTTATTGCGGCGATTATGTAAAAAAAAAGAAGAAGAAGAAGAAGGAAAAATAGAAGAAAAAAAGGAACGATACGTGATCGGCAGAGCACGCAGATGTCGCCGATCGGTAATTTTTACAAATATACATGCTACATGCTAATGAACGATACGAACGCGTGCCGTGAATCGAATACGATTGTTACACGCTGCACGTATTTAATGTGTGTAAATGTATTATATATGTATTATATTGCTACCGATCTGTGCTTGCAGGAATAAGCGGGAAAACGCAGCTGCTGCAGGCGCTAGCATTCACGGCGCGTTTCACGGATCTGACGGTGACGCACGTCTCGGTCTACCACACCATACTGAAGATCGTTTACGTGCTCGCTTCCTACCTCACGGTGCTCACCATTTACCTCCTGTTCCGGAGGACCCGCGAGCGCAAGTTCGACGCCTTCAGGTGAGCGAGCCTCGAATCGTTTGATATACAGCACGCGCGCTGCACTTCTCTCGTCTACATTCAACTATAGTATCGCCGTGCGTTAATTAACGTTCGCACGCGCCTATTAGCGGATACTCGAGATATAACACACGCGGCTGAACGCTCGTTACGATCGTATTTATTGTTTATCATGTTGCACGCGTAGATGCGCGCACCTGCGTCGAGACAACCCCATAAATATTTTATGAACGCGCGGCCAAGGTCGTTGAACGCGTCTTTTATATTATATTACGACGACGATGCGCAGCGCGAGTTGTGTAAACGACGCGAGTTTATTTTTCAAATTCATTAGAAATGCACTCTCTCGAGCGTGGCCGTTGCTGCGCGCATCACTAAATGCGCTCGTTAACGGCGTTTGCAATGTTTACAGAATGGAGCTGCTCATGCTGCCGTGCGCCGTCTTCAGCCTTTTCTTGAGCGAGCGCTTCGAGACCGTAGCCGTGCTCCAGACGTTCGGCCTGTTCCTGCAATCGGTCGCGATCGTGCCCCAGGTCTACCTCGTCTCCAAGCGCAAGCAGGTCGAGGCCGTCGTCGTCTCCTACGTGGCCTGTCTCGGTCTGCACTTGGGCTGCTACATCAGCCACTGGCTCTACGTCTACGTCAAGCTCAGCCAAGTCGACCGAATCGCCGTCTCGAGCGGCATCGTCCAGCTCCTCTTCTACTGCGACTTTTTCGCGCGCAACTTGCCGATACTCAAGGCCAAGAGGAGCTTGGCCGACGTCGAGCAGCAGCAGCGCCAGCAGCGTGTGCAGGACACGAGCTGCAACGCCAATGCCGACGGCTCGAGCCAAGCGGCCAATTCGACCACGCGCGATCCAGCCACGATCGGCGCCGCGGCAGATGCGACCGTCGGTACGGACCGAGTCACGAGTTTCGACGAAACTGCGGCGCAGACCGCGGCTACGTCGCATCATCATCGCTCCTACAAGCTCCGACTCGAGCAATTAGCCAAGGACCGAGGCAGCGATTCCGACGAGAAGGTAGAGGATAATCTACCAACCAGATAGTACGTGCATCGATGAAAGGTTGACAAAAAAACACAACAACAACGCACAAGGCTATCTAATTGCGTCTCATTTTAACGTGCTTGTTGAGCGTCATATACCATTGCTTTGACATATTTCTAATTCAAATCGAATTAGCCGCTTGAGCGGAAAGAGACTCGTGCACACGCTTAAACATATTGCGACGTCGCATTTCATCAATGCATCATTATAGTTTTACGACAATAAAAAAAATTAAATTAAATGCCAAGCAAGTTAGATCTAAAATTGCCCGTTCTTGTTTTTTTTCTGCAGGCCACCTTACTCATGGCGTCGTCTAAAGAGCTGAGAGCAGCGAGACATTAAATCGTTGCGAATTGCAGCGCGCCGCGACTCCGCAGCAGCCAAGTATGAAATAACATCCCAAGAGATCCGAGGCGGCGCAACAAGTATTTTCTACGCTACGAGTGGATTGGTCATTGAACTGATTAACGTTAGAATTTATCAATGAAAAATATCTTCAAGCCATACCGACGACGTTTGTCCATAGTGCGTGTGCGACTGTTTATGTGTTATATTGTATATGCGTGTGAGTGAATGCGTTTATGGAGCAGTGATACGTAAAAATACCCCTGTTGCCTAGAATATTGTGATAGCCAAAAATTAGTTTTATTTTTAAATCGATTTTATCCGTGTTTTTTTTTTTTAATCTTTAATAACACTCATAATGCACTCGTATTGCTATTGCAAATTCGTAAAAAAAGAACAACTTTTTTTTCAATCTTGTCATAATTAGGCGTGCCACGACTTTAAAATGGCTTTCGTTCTTTTTTTCGATTACTGACAAAAATTATTCACCAAGTACTGCACATACATGATACATGCTTTCTCACGTCTACATGTATGTAATACTACACTATTCACTAGCTTGTAAAAATATTTTCTCGAATTTAAGATATTTACAAGTGTTTTGTATGTAGAATTTTAAATATTTTTTAAATAACATTTTTACTACAAGATATTTTAATCGTATTATTCCAATATTAATTGTATACCATATATATCTGACGTAAACTGTGGTAAACTTACCATCGAGCGATTTTGTTAGCATCATCAACAGCCAAAAATATACTTACATGAAATTTTTAAACGAAAAGAACGTGATTGGATTGATTGAATTTTAGGAAAGTCAAAAGGTAAGTGACAAAAAACTGCAAGTAATTTATGTATAACAATATATTAATTGTCCTACAATCAAATAGTATGCTATAGACTTTTATGATGACGAATAATGATTGCGGTGAGTACTAGAATAGATCGTATTGATACAGATACAATCGTTAAAAAAGTAATTAATACGGTAACTTTCGTAATCTTTGAATTATTGATGACGATGAAGTCTCATTAAAATTATAGTCTTGTTCAAAATTAAAACAAAAATATCTTGGTATTCGTGTTTTCTAACTAGGCCCATTATTTAAATGAAATCAAGTTGATACACGAAATTCTAATTAATTAATTTTCTTGATTTTCTTTCCTTTTAATTCTCGCAAATATTGCGAATATACAAGATTGATGGACCCGTCTCCGTCATCATGATTATACATATAATTTTTTATAAATTAGAACCCAACGCGCTACGCTCGGCATAATATAAAAAACTCAAGTGTTTTACTAAAGTATATGAACAAGATTTCACATCGATGTACGAATAAAACAACGTCCTAGTTGAAGACTGATCGTTAGGCTATACATTTTTTTCCTTTTTCATCGCGAGATTCCTATTATGCAGATAATAGGATTCTTAGTAATGATTACAACTTTAATAATAGTAATAATGTAATAATAAGTAATAATAATAATAGATAATATAGTAGAGAGCTATGTAAATGTATACGAAATATATATGCTCAATGAATCGATATATTAATTAACAAAACACCGGATGAGTATACGTGGCGAATTTCGCACGATTGTTACAACAACGAATGATATTATTATCCGATCGCATTATGATACTGGATTCAATGCTTCAGGCACTACCAACTTTTTCTTACAATAGTGCAATCATGATGAACTGCTATGTGGTAAAAGGAGGTATGCATTACACTATTTTTATATTTACAAATTCTATAGAATTAAATTATTCGAAGTGACATGATTTCTAAATTTGATTTTTATCACCACGTGGACTGATTCGATTCTCGTTTTATGTTGAATCGCGTTCCACTATATACAAAAAAGGAATCCGCAGAGATTCTTCCGGACGGACTTTGGCCGATCAGAGATATTCTTTTTATTTCTAGACATTTTGCTTTGACAACGTTTGCTGGTTTTTTTTTTCATCTCATTCCAACATTTTTCACACGAAGCGTTTCGCTGGTTGAAAAGTACGAGATACTGAATAAATTCTACGGTCGTTAATTAATATTACAAAAAGCTCCTAACCATAGGAACACACTGTATTATGTTTGTTGATTGCTTTTGATTTTTCGCCTCGAAAATTTGGTTAACTATCAAACATAGTTAATAAAACGAAGCAAAAAATCAAAAACCAAACAGATATGGATTATATCACGATATATATAAATAACGTTATACCTTTAAAATATTTAAGTTGAAAAATACCTACGAATACGTATTACGGCCCTGAAACGATACATTTGGTAAACGTTGGCCATCAATCAGAAACAACAAAACTAAAACATTTATGTGTTATTAAAAAAAAAACAAAATATAGTACAGAAAATAAACATTTTTGACACATGATAACATAAATTTTTCCCTAGACTATGTAAAATCACACGCGTTACACAACATTCAATTATCACACGCTACATCATAATCTACTCTATATCGTACATCGTAGTATTAAAAATTCTATAAACTCTCGAAGCTTCGTACAAATGAGTTGGCTTTTCACCCGTCCTATTAATTATCTCACTTTTTTAGACATTATTACATTTTTTCCAAACGGGAAAAAAACTAAAAACCTTGAAAGTGAAGAAAAACTACGAAAACATCACAAATGACTTTTTATACGTAAGTCTCGCTCGCATTTACAAAGGTTAATAACTAATCGGATTGGAGGTCATCACGACTGTTACTTTTGGACTCTTGGAGGCTGGCTGCGCTGGGTAACGCGGGCCCGTCGGACGGCGACGTTTTCACGGAAGTTTGTATTATCGCCGAGTTTTCAGTCGACGGTTGTTGCTGCGGTTGCTCTGTTATCGTTGTTGTTTTGGTAACCTCGTTGCCATTTTCCTCTTCTTCCTCGTCGTCATTGAAAAGAGCGTGATGGTGCCTTACTGGGTTGCACAATGGTAATATGCGATTGCCATTGGCTAAACCGAAGTTCAGCGTCAGACGATCTCGCGTGTGTCTCAGCTCACCCAATTGTTGTCTATCGCTTGTAAATGGCGATTCTTCGGGTCTTGGTGTCTGTTGTTGCTGCTGCTGCTGTTGCTCTTGCGTCGAATTTTTATCTTGCGACGAACCACTAGCACCTGGGAAAAATTGGCTGGCAAATTTTGGCTGAAACTGGAAGGGACGGTTTGAACTGCTAACAAAGAATTCCTCCTCTGCGCCTGCACCTGTGAGTTCAAGAGATACCAATTATTATTCATGAATGAAAATTGGTCATTATTTGCGTAAGGGATCTTTGAGAGAAGGAATAAATACGATTGCTAGGTGTTCTGAAGAAAGCGTGATTATTTTATATAATTGCAATAAGGTAGCTAAAAAGTTGTGAGCCTAGAAGTTCCCTTACGCCACTATAGCATAATAGAGAAAATAGCTTTTTTGGTGTACAGACACTCTTATGGAAAAAACGAAAAATTGATCGTCTTTTCACTGGTTCATTGAAGGAAACTTTTCCATAAGAGTTTTTATAGCGCTTCAATACCACTATTAAAACTTACGGGTATTGCTAGATTCAAAATAATCCATCGGTTGGAAATTCAATCTATCCATGTTATTGATCAGTTCTTCCCAGTCTACGTAAAAAAGTAAAATAATTAACGAAACGTAAAAGAAATCATAAACTAGTGCGTTGAGACCCCACTGATCAAACTTCATCACGGTCGCTACATTTTAGTTTGTCGCATGGAAAGAACCATGGTAGAAATTTGGTTGTTTCAATAAAAATAAATAACGAAAAATAATGTATGTTCATTCTTGAACGCGTGGAACAATAACCATGGCGGGGTGAAGGATAATTTTAAAGACAAACCTGAGTATGAAGTAGCCTCCCAGTAAGGTACAGCCGGACTGTTTTCCATTGGCGGCGTTTCTTTAGGATACTCGTAAACACAATGATACCGTTGCTTTTTAAACCAAACACTCTTCTTCTGATCCTGTGGAAAACAAAAATATCATGTAATGTTATGGATAGTAAAAGAATTTTCAACTGCAACAACTATTTACCCCTGTTCTTTGAGATTTATCGGGCGATCTTAATGCCGAACGATGAGGAGCTAAAGTTGCATCCCATGCTGACGGAGTAAATTCTTCCTCTTCATCCTCTTCGTCTTCTTCATCTCCGTCACTTTCGGAATCTTCTTCCATGTCATTAGTGGCATCATCATCCCTTGTTGATTTTTTTACTGACGGACTGTCGTGTTCATTTCCCTCCCTCTGATTAAACTCCTAGAAAATATTTACAGGGAATAATAAAACTTGTAATAATATATTTAAAAGTTCAAACTAATTTATGAACAAATTTTTTACCATCCATACGAATTCTCCTGAACTTGAACTATTGTCATCTTTTTCTTCATCTTCTTCGTCCATCGGACCATCTTCTCCTTCGTCGTCGTCGTCATCATCATCATCGTCGTCATCGTTATCGTCACGCGTGTGGTCCGGATCGTTTGCCAAACTTTCGCTGCCTGGCTCATCGTCCTCGCTATCCCAATTTTCACTAGCAAAACTTGTCGACATGAGATTGTCCTCCAATTGAGTCGATAAATTATTTAGCTGATGATTTGTATGCCACAAGTTTCCTTCTTCTTCGGGACTGGGCATAGGTGCCCCTGTACATAAACCGGACACTATTCCGCCGAATCTTTGGTGCTGAGGAGTCACTTGTGGATGAGATTCTGTATTCTCCCTATCGTTACAGTTGGATAGTTCCTAAAAAGTATATATTTACAAATTTTTAAAGAATTTGTTAAATGAGATTTTTTTATAAATGGATAATTATAAATTACCTCCGTATCGTGAGCTAATGCCGGTACACCTTCCACAAGCGTGGCTCGATTCGTTTGTGTATCGATAAGGAGTACGTCGTCCTCTGATATTGAACTACCATTACCTTTAGATGCAGTCGAAGCATCTTGCGACTCATCTTTATTATTCGTGGAGTCAGAATTATTTGAATTTTCACGTTCTTCCATTATCGGACTAAGAGGTGTTCCGAAAGAGTTATACCTTAAAAACATTGAGAAACGTTCAATAAATAGATCGATCAAAATACGAATATTTAATCATTTGAATAATACGTACCTAATGGATATATCTATAGTACCACTACGATCACCAAGTTCATCTTCGTCGTCCCAGTTTCTATTGTCTACATCGCCGACAAGTGATGGATCATCATCATCGCGCGGATCCTGTTGTTCAACGATGCTTGTTTGAGCTTGAGGGAGTTTTTCCCTCAACTCGTTTCTAATAGCAGCGACAAACTCCTCATCCATAGCAAATGAAACGTAGGAGTTATCACTACGCATTGACATGGTAGAACTATCCTCATCTTCGAGATTAGCCTGAGTATTATTGATTTCGTCGCTGCCCGTATTGGCCGCACCAGCACCTCCAGACGTAGAATCGGAATCTAATATTGGCTGCGAATCTAGAAGAACGCAGCAACTGACGTTCGTATCATCGCTTGCGGACTTGTCAATTTGAATGTTTTCGCGCTCAGTAATGACCGTGGCCTCACTCGATGACTGTACTGTGTCAGAGCTCTCAGTTTCTGTTTCAATATCTGGCTTATCCGATAGATTCTTTGATGAATTTGAAGATATCTGTATGAGTGAATCACATCATAATCGATTATGAGATTTTGTTGAGTCAGACTTCAAACTAATGGCAGATAAAATAAAAAAACTGTTACCTCTAAGCTTGCTGATTTATCAAGCATCTGTTGCTGCTGTTGCTGATTCTGTTCAAGTGATTCGCCAAGAGTACCGTAACACTCGGCATCGAGTATCGTATCGAGCTCGAGTAATATACGAAGTTGCTCTTCCTCAGCATTGTCAGGTTGGGAAACACTATCGAGTTTAGGCAAGGGACCGGGCAAAGGACTCTCTTCCTCTTCGCATGACTCTTTATCACGGAAGCCCGAATCCGAACTTCGTTCATCGTCTGGTGTTGACATGCGCTTTCGGTCGTCTTCTTCATCCATTGGTAGTTGATGCTTTGACAAACCTGTAATATTTTCGAATTAACATACAAATTTCGAGAATAATTTTATTTTAAATCCAGAAAACAATTTTACCAGGAAGATCCTCGGCGTTCGAAAACTCATCCTCGACGTCTTCAGCGGAATATTCTGCTCGAGATTGAGGCGACGGAGTTATTGTCTCTTCGTTCGTTGCTTCATTTTTGTGCGTCGGAGTTGTTGTAATGGAAGCGCTCGGAGCCACGGTTTTTTGTTCCAAAGCCGTAGTGAGTGCCTCGTTCCATGTATTATTGTCCTCTTGCACTCTGGGTTTGTTTACTACAACTGTTTGCTCTGCGTCACTTTCTTCGTCCAAATCTGTCACTTGAATGTTTTTCGCTAAATGTGGTGGAACATCATCTTCGCTCGGCTCAGTAATATCAGCTAGCGTAGATTGTGATTTTTCAATATCCGATAAAGGTGCAGGCTCAGCGATAGCACCCCCAGAGGCAGGAGTTTCAGAAGCTTCGTCGTTATAGCGCAGTAAGGACTGATTTGTATCATCTTTAGGGAATAACGTTAAAACATGTGCTGTTGGGGATAGGACGTCTGTTGAGAAGAAAATTGGATTTAATGAGTATAAAAAAATGTGAAAATTTGATTAGTTGGTTGGCTTACTAGGTGAAGAAGACATGTTTGAAGCTTGGACGGTACTAGTTTCTTCTGTAACTTCGTGGGCAATATTTTCGTCTTTTGAATCGACTGCTAATCGAAGAATCGGCGTTTGACCATGGTCTGTTGTGAGAGTGAGTAACTTGGGTCGATCTGCAGATATCAACGATCGAGGCACACGCAAACTGTTGCCTATAGACAACGGGTCTCGAAGTTTTTTTAGCGCCCAATCGAACTGATCGTGGAACACAGCACTAGGTAAGTCACCGTCACTGCCAGTAACCGGCAATCTTTTTTTACATAATGATGCCTTGTCCGACATAGATATCTGTTGAGTAATTGCGATAAAATAAGATATAATGAAATTACGTTTGTAACAGCGAAAGATAAACATCAGTTTGGGTAACATCAATTGTAAGAGACTTTTAACTCCAACTAACCTGAGGTCCAAGCGATAGATCGGCATCGGATTCTGGTTCAATATGGACGAGAACCATGAGATCGGCAACAGATTTGCTCTTTTGCTTGACTTTTTCGGTGTAAGCGCCGCGCTCGACACGACCACGCCAACTTTCTTCCTCGGTTTCGGAGTCAGATTCACGGAAGGGCAATCTCAAAGAGCGTGGCACATTTTTCACTGGTTCTTCGGGACCCAAACGGAACGACGTAAGCGTCTGCGTGAAGCTCGGCCACTGCTCGGAATCTAGACTACCTCGTAGATTCTGTAAACTGGCACTTCGCGGTTGCTGTTGCTGCTGTTGGAGCTGCTGATGGAAAGGCGTCTGCGGTGCTGTGTTTGGCCGCAAAGTTTCCCAACGCTGCTCGAAGTCCGAGCTTTCCGATTCGAGCTGTTCCCGCAAAAGTACGTGTCTCACCTAGAAAAAATATTAAGTAATAGGTAAGCAACTGTGACCGTGAAAATAAAAAAATTCAGACAAACATGTAGAGCGCAGTTGATGTAAACTTACGCGTTCGAGAGGAAGCCGCTTTTCGGGCTCGAGCACGAGGCAGGCATCGATCGCCTCGATCAGATTGCTGGCGCAGCCCTGGCAGTTGTCGAGCAGCGTGCGAGCCGTCGCCAATTTGTCCGCCGGAGTGCGCGACGACGAAAGCAGCGATTCTATGACTTTTTCGTCGCCCAAGTCGTCGTAAGGCCGCTCTCCCCAGCGAGCTATTTCCCAAAGTAGCACCGCGTAGCTCCACACGTTGGCTCTCACAGTGATCTCACGCGTCTGCACTGTCGTCTCCGTGCACTCGATTGTCTCGGGCGCCGTCCAGCGTATCGGCAGTGCTCTGTCGCCTGTGACAAATAATTACCAATGCATGAATAAAGCTGCGTTTGAAATAAAAAAAGTGTGTAAATAAAAGGAACGAAGAAAATTAGTCATCCAGTGGTAGCGAATTTACGCGTTCGATGTGTAAAGGAAGAATTAGCACGCACAATTTAAAAAATAAAAAAATAAAGGAAGTGAGTAAAAGTGCTTCCAGGTAAATTCAAAGCGCAACAGTTCCGATTGGTTAATTTTTTTCCCGCTATACACTCGATGGGTTCTGCTTTGTTAATTTCTTGCTCGATGAAATTTTGAAATGGATAAGATCCGCTTAGCCGGCCCCCTTGCTACTCCTTTCCTTCGACTTTTATCCGTTGTACGCGAACATTATTTAAAATAAAAAAAAAAGATCGTGTTTTTTTGCTGCTTCGAAACATATCTATAGATTCTATATCCATGAACTTACTTGGAAAAGTTGGCATCTACATCAGATACATGAATAATAACAATGTATACATGTGTGCATAAATGAGTGTATGCGTGCGGAAACGAACGAAGAAAAAATATATGCTGATTCAACGTTTGATTATAGCAATCATAACGTTCACTTTCTTCGGATTCTATTATAACGAGCGTGTGTTTAATCCCGCGTACATGCATCGGAGCACGTGTTACATACATGTATATGTACACATTCACTGCCTCTATCCGATTATTCAGGTAGAAAAATTCATTTGGTTAATTTAAAAAACGATGATGCACAACGCGTGTACAATGCCAATAGAAATTTCACACAGCCGATGAATATAATGAACGCTTACTAATACCCGTTGTAAGCACTAGACGCACACATGAACGGAAGTCGAAGTAAAACAGAAAAATACTCATGCTCGCGACGCGGTAACACAAGGCTCTCGATGATAAAAGATATATATAGAAATTTGAGTAAAACTATTAGTCACACATCGGGCGAGAGAGAGACGGAGCGAGATTCTGTCAGTCGAGCCTACAAACTAATATCGTGGCGGCGACGTACCCCGCATGTGTGCGTTTAATTGTAACGATGAAAATTCAAGCACGCGCTCCGATCGATAGAAGCGCGCGCGCCTCGTCTAATTGCGTCAACAAAAGCACCGATGACTCACCGAGCACGTAATAATCGGCAGGATATTTTTCCACGCCGAGCCCGTAATCGCCGACTTTGATGGACAGGTCCGAGGCGACGAGGCAGTTCCTCGAGGCGAGATCGGTATGGGTCAGGCCGTGCTCGTGCATGTGGCGCAGACCCGCCGCCACCTCGATGGCGATCCTCGTCGGCATGTTCTCGTTGACGAGGGCCTGGCGCGACTGCAGGTCTCGGTTGGTGCGCAGGAAGCCCTTGAGGTCGCCCAGCGGGCAGGCCTCGAACAGCAGCAGATACGGATCGGACTCGAGGCAGGAGCCGAACAGCGACAGGATGTTGCGATGGCGCAGCTTGAAGTACGGCGTGGCCTCGCCGAGGAACCAGGCCTTCTCGCGCGCCGTCGCCTCCTCCGTCAGGATGCGCACCACGACGTTGCTGCCCAAGTTGTTGACTGCACCGCCGACGACTGGCGACTTGTTCTGCAAAAAGCGTACAAACGGTTGGCGCGTTATTGACTGCTTGCACATCTGCGCATTGCTGATATCATCTGTAATCGCGAGTGGCGCTCGATGAATCATCGCTCGTATAGCGACGACGATAACACACACGCGGCGGCGTTCACGTAACCGACACGCTGCTTATAGATATATATATTTCCGAGTCAATAAACCAACGAGTGTGTGCGCGCATACCTGATGAAGCGCTTGAATGTCGGCGCAGCCCTCGACGACCTTGCCGAACCATCCGTGGCCGATTTCTCGCAGGTACTTGAGCTTGTCGCGCGGCACGTGCAGATCGGTCTTTTGGAACCACTCGTGGCACGAGTCCTTGAGGGTCGAGGCGTCGGACTCGCTGTCGCAGTCGGTGTTGTCCTGCTGCTGCAGCGCCGCGGGCGGCTTGGGCCTCGGCGACGGGGTCAGGCCGCTGTGGCTGATGCTGCTGTTGCCGAGCAGCGACTCGGGCACGATGCGCTCCACGGCGATCGGCTCGAACTGCACGCACTCGTTGAGGCTCGTGCTGATCGGTACCTGCAGCTCGAGGCCCTGCATCTGCGGCAGAGACGCGTCGTTCTCGATCGTGCAAGCATCCTTGAATTCCTGCCGGACGTTTTTGCGTTGGTTCGTTTTGTTTTTGGTGAAAAAGGTAGAAAAAGAAAAAAGCACATCGATCGATAAGAATAGTTGTTAAAGTTATTAGTTTCGACGTTTGTAAAAAATAAAGAAACGGTGCTGAACATATATTTTTAGAATTCACTAACGAATATACATGTAGATTCGTAAATATAGCGACAACAGCTTGACAGAATCTAACGGTTTTGTAGAGGTGAGGAAAACAAATAATATGCTCAAATATAAAATTAATATAAATAAGTGTTGCTCTAAATGTATATGCAAAGTTGGGTTTTTTTTATTTTTATATACATGAGGCAGCAATAAAACATATGGGTTTAGACACACTAAGAAGCTTTAAATATCACATTCAACTAAAACAGTTATAATTTTTCAACCAATATAGAGCCAATGAAATTAGAAAATTAAAATTTAAGTGATGCAGCATTAGCAAATTTTGTTTTGCTCGACATTCAATTTTTACCTTATTATTTACACTTCCTTCAGAATTCTCCTGTTGGTGAGCAAAAAACAAAAAAATATTGTGCATTTTTACTCGTGTAAATTGATTGTTTGATTAAAAAAGTATAATAGCGATACTGGCTTGCAAATCTTACAATTCTCTAACATTGTAACAAATAATTGCCATACTTATTTGTAATTTAAATAATAATACACCTAGTATCAGGCTTGCAAGAAGAATTTAAGTGAATTGATACTTTTGAGCGTTACTTCAAATATCCTAATAATATGGCACATTTGATACTTATCAGTGTGGCTTATTTACTTTAGAAGGTAATTTATAAATTTTAAGTAATAATAATGTACCTTAAACCCTTTTGGTCGTTTACGACGACAGCATAAGCAGCCAACCAGAGTAAAAGTTGTCGTTGTGATCCCCAGCAAACTTATGCCATACATAAGCCAACTGGTTTCCCAATGCTCGCTTGGCACATTAGCACCTAAATTAATTGATGTTAAATAACACTCTTGAGATAAAACATGCATCATTGAAACTAACAATTGTATTGCTTAATGACATTACAATAAAAATGTGTCATTGATTTCTGAATTTAAAAAGCACAATGAAAGAAACAAGCTTACCAAGGGAGGCATGGTGGAAATTGCTTGGCAATGGATTAGCTTGACAACTAGCAAATAGTTGCAGAAGTAGCAAAACTAATCCAAAACCGGAGCAGCAATTGAGCCTGTTGATAATCAGGCTAGGCACGACGGCCAGGCCGAAAAAGGCTAGGCCAGTCATAGCTGCAAGAATTGACCAACGACACAATCGTCAGCAGAACATCGGTTATTATTGTGCTGCTGTGTCATCATCTTCATCCCCGTCTCGGAGCTCTCGCTGAAGTCTGTCGCTATGTTGGTCGCAGTCGTTGTCGTCGTTGTGCCGCTACACGAGCAGCTCCTCGTCATCGTTTTCCGCACTGCAGCTGCAGCCGCTTGGAGCATATCACGATCTGCGGCTCTTGGTCGAGTATCGTATGTGTCGTTTCGCGCGAATGCAGCAATGGCACGACGAGGAGCGAAAAAAAAACAGACGAAAAAAAGCACTCGTCTGTCGCACTGTCTCACACAATCAAGCGCGCACTCACGTATGAACAAACGCTCTTCTTGCGGACTTTTTGATATTCAACGTATCGAAGCGCGAGAACATCAGGCTTAGGTTTCTCTAAAGCAGCAATAATATATCTGGCCGAGCAGCTCGCAGCTCGAGTGCATGGCTATGAGCTTAGCAATTCTGCACTCTCTCCTCGTTAATACACTTCACGCTCTCTTTCCTCCTCCGCGGCGCGCTGCCGAGGAGTTGCTGCCGAGCAGTTGGCGTGCTGCTGCTGCTGGCCTTTCCTTCGCGGATTGCGTATTATAACTAACAACATGTAGATATACACTTGCTGGTGTGTGCGCGAGTAGCCGCGCTATGTATTATATACTCGCGGAGGCACTCGCGAATCGCGCTGCAAGCCTACAATGCACCGTCTTCTTTGTACATTATAAACGCAACTCCACTTTTTCTTGCTCCTTCTCGGCTGCACTCGCGATTGTTCTTTTTGGCAAACACTGACTGCACCGAGCGTACAAAGTACTATCGAGTCCGCTCGCGCGACGAATACGCGACGTATGACTCCCCGCAGTCCTCGCACTCGGGTCGGAGGCGTATTTTAAAAATAAAATGTAAACGCTGTGTTTTTCGTCGTCCGTGTGCGCTGCTCTTCTTGCCTGGCTGCAGCAGTCGCAAAAGTCACAGAGCAGCAGCACAGGGCGGTCTCTCTCGTTCTCTCTCTCACTCTCTTCTCTCTCTTGTGTCGCGATAACTTTTTTGCTGTCTCTTTGCCGTCCGTGTCTTGTGTATAAGTTATAAGTATCGCTCGCTATGTGTGCGCTCGCCGCCGCCACGGCTGCTGCTGCTGGTGTTATGTTCGCAAAACAGCAGCAGATGAACGTAGCCGTCCTTGTCTGGCTTGGGCGAATAATCGGCGGCCGCTAGGCACGGCGGCTCGAGTATGACTCATCTCTCGGCCGCTAACTTCGACTCTGGCTCGCTGGAGGGGGGATAAGCATCATAAAACAGCACGCGGACTGCGCGGAGCAGAGTAGCTCGAGCGCGAGGCGGGGTAGCCGCAATCTACGTCTGTCCTCTTCTTTCCTCTATCGGCCGCGCCGCCGCCGACTATATACCTATACATGGAGTTGGCTGGCTTACCGTAACAAGTGGGCCTCCGCGCTCGCGAATATCGCCGCGATTTCCGAGAAATAATCGACTCTCGTAAGCTTTTTCGCTGTCCAAATATATGTATCGAGTGCGCGCGAGCGGAGACACTCGCCGAAAGCTTTGACACTCGTGACTAAGTGCTATTATACAGGCACGAAAGCGTATAGACCTATTTGCGATACGGTATCGAGCCGATCGAATTTTGAGCGCGCGTCAGAAGCCGCGACTTGAGTGCTTTTAGCGAGAAGCTGCGTGAACATGCGACGCTTGCACGGTGCACACGCTTTTCCAAGCTGCGGCAGCTGCAGCCTGCTCCGACTTTGCTAACATGCAGCAATAATAGCGGCCTTTTAAACCGAGTCGGTAAGGAAGATTGGCGCGCGCGCGTCCCGATTTCCGAATCGCGGGACAAATTTCGCATGGGCACACAAGATGCGACTGCGTTTCCGTTGTTATGTAAAAAAAGTTATTTAAGTGGGCGAGCTTCGCTGCAAAGCGGCCACCGGCTATTTTCGATGCGCCTTCTTCTTCATTTTTTCCTCTCATTTTTCGTTTTCGAGGCTCTCGCGAATCGTCGCATGGCAATTCGCACGATCGCGTTTAACTTCTCGACAGCTTGGCCCACGGGAAGGCATTAGAAACGTAATACTCTTTGGATTCGTTTGAATCGCGATGTATTATTTTTTTCGCAGAAATTTCCAAATCTCGAAATTGGTATGATTCATCGGGGAGGAACGGCCCCCGCCATTTGTGTGTACATAATTAAACAGCCTTGACAGATCGTCGTCGACAGGCCGCGTGAACGCGTTTCTTTGTTGCATACGAGCCTTTGCTCTCGTGTTGAGCTCGTTAATTCTCTGCGGCTTTTGTTGTAAGTTGTAATTGCTCGACATCTGAATCACGCGAATAATGAATATGAATTTTTCGAAAAACACAAGTATTCGCTCGCGCGCACCGTTAATTTTTTTTATTTATTTTGCTATAGCCCGTCGCTATTTATAATATTATTCTCAACGCAAGAATAAAAAAGTTACGTTAACCGTTGGTCCGATAGAGCGGACATAGAGAGCTTATTAAGTTACGGGTAGGTAGCCCGATGTGGTCCCGTTATCTGTTCATAGTGCAGTAAACATCGATGCGCGCATCAAGCTCGGGGGATACAATAACAGCATTTTCCTATTTTGTTTTCAACAGATCGTAAAAGAGAAAGAGATGCGTTTGGCGAGCGATTAGTGCTCAATTTCTGACAGCTGTTAATCAAAACTGCTCGATCGATCGCGATGCCGAGCGATCGATAAGCTGCTGCTGAATTATTATTCGTGTCCGCATGCGACTATTCAATTGAAACGCCTGATCAACGGGGATAAACAACGTACCTCTCGGGTTACTGTTTTCGAAAGTCGTCGAACGCTGTACGTTGACCTCAACTGGACCACTAATTTTTTTTTTAGCGAAATCCAGAGAAATGGGGAATGGTGAATAGATGTAAAATTGAAAAAAATAAAAAACATTGAAAATCAGTCGGCACCTCTGATACATCAGATGTTTGCTCTGCTTTACACTATCTCTTTTGCAACGTGTCGCAGCCTACAGAGACCGTTTTAAGAGAGAGACGAGCAAAAAAACTGCCCGAGGAGCTACGGTTTGTTTGTGTATAATCGACGGACTGCGTGCACGTTGGCAATTATTAAATATATATATATGTAGGTATATACAGATACAGAGCTCCTGTATATATATGTTTGCGACGACGATTGTGTTGGCAGCAGCAGCAGTAGTGAGCAGTTCATCCAGTTCAGCGAGCAGGCAGCAGGCCCCACCGCCACGTCATAGTGAGCTCGGTTGTGTGCGCGTAAACGCGTGTTTTACTTGCCACTCGTCATTTTACATTTCATGCACACACCTCTGCGATTCGTTTCTCTCTTGGCTTCTTGCACGATACAAAACTACGGGTGTATACGCGGGGTTCAGCCAAGCCGATACGTTCCTTTAAACGCACAGGCTCGCGAGTCCCAGTGCAAGGAGCGTATATGATACAGTCCAACGTCACATATAGCAGTAGCAGCAGCAGCAGCAGCAGCTTTAGTAGCAGTAGTAGCAGCAACAGCAGCACACACAACACACACAAATCAAGATGAATATTTTCCGGCTACTCGGTGATTTATCGCATCTGCTGGCTATCATAGTGCTTTTGCTGAAAATATGGAAAACCAGGAGTTGTGCCGGTCAGTATGCCGCGGCCAGAACTTGCCATTCTTTATCGCGAGTCATGATAACGTGGCGCTAGCAATTTTATTATGTTGTGCTCGCATCAACCTAAACTATGCGCTCGCAAGAGGTTATGCCGCATCGCACGCATACATACAATGGCAACAACGACGTGTCTATATATAGATATAATAAATACACGCAAACGCGTAACAGTCGAACCCGAATTCGCGCTTGCAAACATATTTTTTTCTATAATTGTACTTTTCAGTGCCGCTATCGACACCGATCGACTGTCCAAGCTGTCGAGACATTGTTGTGATGACGATATGTTTTTTATTTCGCAGGTATCAGTGGCAAGTCGCAAATTCTATTCACCATCGTGTACGTGACGCGCTATCTCGACCTGGTGACAACTTACGTATCTGCTTATAACACCTTCATGAAAATCGTCTTCATCGCCGCGTCGCTGGGTACCCTGTTTCTTATGTACATGAAATTCAGGGCCACTTACGACCACAATCACGATACGTTCAGGTAAACCATCGTATCAATCAATGCTTTATCCATTCCCACCGTTGTGTTCTATGATGAATTATGTAGCAAATTTTTTTATTTTGTTACTCTTTGGCATTTGCAAAAGCTTTGTTTTCAAATACTGACGGATACTTTAGTATGCCAAATGAATATTAACAAATGTTGAGCTTGTTATCTCTTGATGATAAGACATATAATTTTTTTACAAGTTAACAGCTTGCAACTAGTACTATTTGAACTTTTTAAATTTTTTTTGCATATTGATAAATTAAATTCATATAGATTTGTTATGAATGAATAACTCAAAATAATAATTCAATAATTATTTTTTCAGGATTGAATTTCTCATAATTCCTGCAACAGTCTTGGCCCTCCTGATAAACCACGAGTTTACTGTGCTAGAAATCCTGTGGACTTTCAGTATTTACCTGGAATCTGTAGCCATCTTACCACAGTTATTTTTGGTATCAAAAACTGGTGAAGCTGAAAGTATCACCAGCCATTACCTCTTTGCTCTGGGCTCATACAGAGGATTGTATCTGTTGAACTGGGTATATCGTTATTATGCGGAAGGCCATTACGATCTTATTGCCATTGTAGCCGGTCTTGTGCAGACTGTTTTGTATTGTGATTTCTTCTATTTGTATATCACCAAAGTACTAAAGGGCAAGAAGCTGTCTCTACCAGCTTAAGCAATTGCAAGTATTATAGTGTAACATCTCCAAATTGTATGTTGACTGAAGGAACCTCCTGAAGTCATTGTATGTATGTGACATCGAATGTGTCAAATTATTGAGCAAAATTTGAGATTTGTGCGCACAAAATATAATTTTGCCAAGTCTTGAGCACCTCAAATGTTTGCTCTTTAGAATCTTTTATCATATTCCTATCTTCTTGAGTGGTTGCAAAGATCTGTTTTGCTGAACATTATTTTGAGTGTTTATTTGAATAATAATTCATAAAAACTTACTTGCGAGCATCGTTTTTTGATAATCATTTACTTATAGATTTAGAAATATATTCGGTTTTAAAAATTTTTTATCTTACTTTCTTTTGGAAATTATATTTCATGATCATTAATTTAATAAACCATGAAACAAGTACAGATAATGTTTTTTTCAGAAAGTATCTGAGCTCTTCAGGAAGTTTTGTATCGAATTGTGTATAATTTATCTTAAGCCTAAAATTTATATACAAGGTCAATTGTATCGCTCCAGTGTTATGAGTTGTACAAGTGCATATTTTAAGACTTTCAGACATTGGAGTTACATTGCAAAAACTTTAGGGAGTTAAATAAAATTATGTCTACCGATTATATTGATAGCATGTTGTTACTTTTATGATTTTTATCTATTAAAATGACTATTCTAATAAAATCAGATGAGCCATTGATAATGAATATTTTGTTGAGCTAGTTTGAAGATATTGAAATTTATTTATCTTAATATTTCTATAGTAATCATTCCATTTATGATTGAACTGTACATGTTTTTTATTATCTTAATTTGTATGATACAATAAATGTGCTTAAATTTTGATTGAATTGTAGGAAATATCTACTATCACATGCAGAATGTTTTATATACAATAATCAGATACACGTTTTGCTAAATCTGTAATATGAACAATTTCCCCACATAAAGTTCTCTGACAATTTAGTTTACACAACCCAGTTTTTAAACTTTCGCTATCCACAGTTATTACATAAGGTACTCTGAAAATTTCAGGTTTTTTGGCTTCATTCATTAAAATAGAATCTATACCTTGCTTGCGAAGTAATTCAGTAATGTAAATTGATAAATCACACACATCCTCCTGAATGTTTTTTTCATCACTTGGGGATATAATTGGTTTACAGTATGCTTTATATGGTAACAATTTTGGATGCATTTGTAACTCTTTTGAATCTTCAATTTCAATGTATCCATCACACAATAACGTCAAACAGCCCCAATCCAAAGACAATGTGTGTTCAACAATTTTTAAATTTTGACTATTTTCAACCTGCAGCAAATTGTATGGAAATTTTTTTCATAAGTAAAATATACTGAATATGTAATTACACAAAAATAAATACTCCATTGGAATTTATGAATACTTACGGATGGTAATAATTTTTTAGCGCTATTCTTGAAATTGAGCGTCTCAACTACTATATTTCCAAATGGAAAACGTGCTTCGATCTCTGCGTATTCTTTGCCCTTATCTCTTTTAATTTCGCTCATAAAGTAAATCGAGGGATTTTCGGAAATTTTTCTCCACCAGGATTTACGCTCTCGTTGCTTTTTGTAAAATAAATCCTTGACGCTTATAATCGAATCATCGCTCTCGTAAACGGTTGTGATTTTAGCAACCCTGTGAGATATAGATCGAGAATTAAGAATCGGAATCGATTGATTCCACGTGTTTTTCACCTCGTCAATTTCGGCGATTCCGAATGGTACATTGTCAAGTCCAACGTCACTGATATCATTTATATTTGACATGAGGTTGTTGGAGTGTATGAAAAATACATTATGTTTTGCCATAGTGATGCAATGTTGAAACCATAACTTTTCCAAATTTCGACGAACTAGGGATCCTTGAAGACCGTAAGCGAAACCAAACTCTTTGAAACTTAGAAATGTAGGGCCCAGGATATTAAGTATCTTTTCCATTGCTTATCACGAATCTTTCCTAATATTACTTGGCGCCACAAAGTATTCGTCCTCGAGTAATTTGGCGTTTTCCAAAATTTTATCACGACAATCGCCTTCGGTCACTTTGTCATCCCTCAATTCCAGAATTTCGTTCTCCAAAACACTGTACATGGGTTTGACTGATGGATCAATTTTAATATCGTCCAATTTTTGTGCGAAACGGATTGCTTCTTCCAATCGACGTATACCACTTTCGTTGTCAAGCTTGACAAGAGATACTTTTTCCAACTTAACTATGGTCTCTTTATCAATTTTAATGACATTGACTTTGTTGTCAGGTAATTGCTTCTTTGCTACTACGTTATTAGCATGTGCTGATGATGTGACTACACTCCTAGATGAATAATAACAACTCCTAACGAAATTTAATTTTTGAGAAATAAATCTAGACTTGGATCCCATTTATAAAATTTCGAGATAATATTCTTTTATTCTGTAACAATTGTTATAAGTCTATTACGATATTTTGCTGAAATTTAACTGGGAACGTACTGAAATCCAGTTACGATGTATAAAAAGTATGGTTAAGTTAACGCCGACTTGTAGTCTGTAGCAGACATCAAAAAATTCCAAGTGGCGCGTGATTTAAATGCTTATTTGCCAGCTACAATAAATGTTTTTAAGAATATTCATCACTTAAATAGAATGAGTAATTACAAACAAATCTCGCAATATTATTCTTTTATTTTTCTTATTCTAACTTAAAATACAAAAATATAATACAAATTACAAAGTAACCTCATCATCAGGAAATCACAAAATCTTTTCACTTTTTAGGTGCTCCGTAAGCATCAGGCAAACGTTCAATTGTATAACGATGCTGGGAAACATACATAATTGGGACACCAGGTATTTTTCGTATACGTCGTTTTAAGTCTTTATCATTTGTTGCTACTATGTAACATTTGTGCTGAAATTAGAATAAAAAATAATTAGGTTCTTTTTACATTATGTAAATAAAGATTTCAATGTTAATAATCAAATTACCTGTTGCACCCTGTGTACAATACAATCATCAGCATATGTGCCTTTATGCATGCAAGGTAGTCGCTCAAATCTTGGATCTTTAATAATTTTTAAAGCTAACTTGTACTTTTGTCCTAACTTTTCCAATTCTCCAAGAACACAATCAGTTATATATGGAATGCACTTGGCGTACAAACATTCCAACATGTTTTGAACGATATCCAATTTGTTTTTAATTGAAAAATTTACAAAATTGGTATCCACTATAACATGATATGGTGGGCCTAATTGTTCGTTATACTCAAAGAAGAGTGCTGATGATTGTTGAGGTCTAGAAAAATTATTAATTGTTATTATTACATTCTTTAAATATAAAGCTAAGAAAAAACTTTTCACTTACACTTCTTTGACTTTTATTTCATTAGGATCTTCTGGTTTCTTTTTCTTTGGTGCTGCTCTCAGTTTTTCCTTTCTGAAAATATGACATTATGAATTAATTAATTGTCAAAAATTCACTAAAAAATATAACATGTAACAGCAATTTTGATATTTACATTCTAGGATCACTAACACTTATCATCTTCTTCATCTTTGCAAACTTTTGCTGCACAACTTTTCTAGTTTTCTTAACTCGACCCTAGAACAAAAATTTGACAGATCAATATGGTTTATACATTAAATAGAAAAATAAACTGAATTCATAACCTCTAATGGTGTGTAACCTACCATGGTGAAAGATAAATATATAGCTCAGATTGTCTCAAGTCACTGCTTCAGTGAAGTGATATTTCCAAAGCGTTTGGTTGGACTGCCCAGAACACCATGTGTGATTGTTGCTGGCTGGCGGCTGCTCACGCAGCTCGCTAGCTGATGCGCGGGTACATAACCAACTAAAAAACGAGCGGCAGATTATAAATCTTCAATTTTTCAAACTATATAATTTTATTACTTAAACTAATTTTAACGTTTTTTGAATATTTCGAATTTGATTTTTTTATATAAAAGTTATGTATCTTTGGTATCACAGTATTGTTATTGACGAAATATCACGTAATTTTAATGATAAATATAAAGTGTAAGGTGGTTAAAAGGTATGGGCATTTTATAATAAGTTTAAAAAAGAATTTACTTTTACAAATGTTTAAATAAATATAATTATGACACTAATAAATATTTATGAATTTAAATAATTAATATTTTATGGAAATTAAATTCTTTGCATTCAAGTGGTCTTAGAATCGAAGTTATCAAGAAACCCGATTTTTTTTATGAATGTTTGTATAAGTTTATGTTAGGACCATAAATAATTCGTAAATACTAGTTAAAATATTATCTTAGATGGCACTCTTTTCCTTACAGCTTCGCTAATAAACCATTTTTTATGCAGTAAACAATTAATAAATGATTCATTTCTTACTAGAAGTTAATAATACATTAATTTATTAATTCAGGGTAAAAACAAGAAAAGTGGCCATTGATACACCATTTACAATGATAAATATATAGTTATTTGAAAATAGTACTTACTAAAATTAATAAGAAATAGTTATAATAAATATTTTGTGAACGAAACAATTGGTAAATCAATCATTCAAGTTGATAAACTAATACTTAATTATGATATGATCCATTAACATTTGCTGCACTTGCATCGTCATATCCGCAAGCACATACGCGTAAAAAAATTATTAACTTTGTTGACCAAATCCAACGAAAAATTATTTTAACTTGAAATCTGAAAATTTTCATTGAAAGACGTTAAAAACAATGATACGACCAAAAAAAGTTTGTAAAATTATTCCAAGATCAGAAAATGTTGTACAAACATTCTTAATTCAATCGAACTAAATCTTTGAGTCTTCATCGTATTAAGTGCGTGGCCGTAAACACTAATCTGACAGCTCAAGTACAGTCTGCAGTCTACAGACTTCACAACGAAATTCAAGTTTTATATGATGGTCGTCTATATGTACTGCCAAATGTGTAGAACATTATTATATCACGGAGCAAATGCTGAGTTCATTTACAGCGGGCAATCAAATGTTAAATGAATATGTTACTCTCATTTTTTAGTTTACTAGAAATATTCACGCATTCGTCATTTGTTCAAGTAAGATAGGAGCACAAAGTTTGATTTAACTGGTTTATTATTATTGACCATGTTGTACAAATATTATGTTTCATCTTAGAACTAATTTATCCCTCAAACGATTTTACCTGTGAACATTGATTAGTAAACGATTTTTCATTACGTATGATTTATACATATAATCAAAAACAAGTATGATTTGGTTTCAAAAGCAGTTTACGCGTCGCGCGTGTACATTGCAAATCTTATACACACATTAAATTTCGCGCGAATTCACACGACTGTGTTGTTGTATATAATTTCTCAGGTCTCTTCAAGTTTACTGCTGTGTATTAATTTTCAGTGTGTAGCTGACTGCTGCGTCTGTGTGTGTACCTCGAGCTATAGAAACAACACACAGACGTTAGTGATCGTTCAGCCTTTATATATTACCGATGATATACGCAGTACCTAAGTAGCTCATTTGAAAAATTCACACTCCTTTTGCGAACTTTTGTCAGCTAACTCAGTAAGTGCTATTCATTTTACCGTGCGAATTCTACTTGGTAAAACGTTTGCTATTCTTATGTCTGTAGTTCTTTTTCCATCGGATATAAATACGGCTCTCGCGAGCGAGCGATTGAAATTTCAATGTATTGTTAGATAATACTGTGCGAGTTCGAACTCGTTATTAATAATAAGTGCTTATTATCTAGTGTGATTCGAAATTTTTATTTTGACAGGGCTTTCAAGAGCAACACGGATTTTCTTCGTTGCCTTGTCATTGATTCTGGGTTGCAAGTGCCAATAACTTATAAAAGTTCTCCTATTTCGTCATCTCTCTTGACAAGGAATTAAATCTTGTTAAGTGAAACATCATGGAGACCAAAAAACCCAATAGAGCAAGATTGAAGCTTAACATGAGAAGACCTCCAGAACCTGTGGAAACGTGAGTTTGATTTAAATTTTTTCAAAATTTAATCTTTGTAGATTATGGTTAATAATATACATATTTAATTCTCATTACTTTACCTCAAACAGTGCGCCTCCAAGAAAACTTGATAAAAAAGCAATAATTGAAGTAGGTGATAAGAAGTTTGAAGTGCATGCAGATGATTTAGATATAATATGTAACTTGGGAAGTGGAGCGTATGGTATTGTTGACAAAATGAAACACAAATTAAGCGGAACCACTATGGCAGTAAAAGTAAAAATTTCATCTGACACAAAATCTTCTGTTTAATATTTTGATATGACTATAATAATTATAATTACTTATTAATAATATAGCGAATCCCTGTAAGTTACAATCAACTCGAAGAAAAACGTTTATTGATGGATCTGGATATAACAATGAGAAGCTCTGCCTGTCCGTATACTGTTCAATTTTATGGTGCACTTTTTAGAGAGGGTGATGTCTGGATTTGCATGGAAGTAATGGACACAAGTATGGATAAGCTTTATGATAAAGTATACAACAATGGTCTCAACATACCAGAAGATGTTCTAGGAAAAATAGCTTTTTCTGTAAGATATCTATTTGATTAGATTTAATCATTAACAATTCACAACATTTTTTAACATTAAATTATTTTTAAAATTCATTAGGTTATTAGCGCTTTGCATTATTTGCATTCAGAATTAAAAGTAATTCACAGAGATGTTAAGCCCAGTAATATTTTAATCAATCGCCAAGGACAGGTGAAGATTTGTGATTTTGGAATTTCAGGATATCTTATAAATTCTATAGCTCAAACTATTGACGCTGGCTGCAAACCATATATGGCAGTAAGTAATAAATATTCAAAATTGCTCTTTAAATGTCATTTTTTTCATTTTTTAATTTTATTCTAAATATTTCCTAAATACAGCCGGAAAGAATAGATCCCACTGGAGATCCCTCACATTATGACATAAGATCAGATGTCTGGTCTTTAGGAATAACACTTTTTGAACTAGCTACTGGTAGATTTCCTTATGACAATTGGGTCACAGTATTTGATCAGTTAAAACAAGTAGTAAAAGATGATCCTCCAAAACTGCCAGAATGCTGTTTTACCCCAGCTTTTGAAGAATTTATCAATAAATGGTATGTTTAACTGTAAATATCATCATTTATTTTAATTATTAAGTAATTGTAATTCAATTTTGTGATTATAGTTTGACCAAGGACTACAACATGCGACCAAACTATGTCCAACTTTTGGAACTAGAATTTTTAAAAAAATACGCAACAAAATCAGTTAATGTTGCAGCTTTTGTACAAGAAATTTTGTCATTGAAAGATCTGTAGGTTATTTGAAAATGAATTTTAAAATTATTAGGTCCTGCTAAGGAATAATCAATTAAATATGTAAATTTTTATACCATTATTGTAATTCTTTTAGAGCATTTACTGCCTGATAATTTGTCTCATGCTAACTCACACATACACATGCATGAAATAATATTTTAACGATTTCTACATTAGAAATTAATTATAAAAATTTCAATACTGTATAAAGCAAATATAAAATGTCTAATAATTGATATATTCATGTGCCTTGCATGAGTTGTGCGATGGTAACATAGTTTAAACGATAAAATGATAATAAAAATGCAATATTTTTCAATAATTTTTACTTTGTTTATTTTGTTAGATACAATCCAATTGTTAAATTTACCGATGTTTATCTCCAAGGTTTTCGATCTTTTAAAATCATTATAGACTCATACATTTGCCTTTTAGAAAAATTATAGGTAATGCCGTTCGGAATTCGTCTCTCTTGCACAACTTGTACTTTTCTAAATTCCGGTGGCTTCGAGGATCTATACTGTTGATATACTTTGCTAACTTGTGATACTTTTGAGCGTCTGTAATCGTTGGTAAATTTTGGCACTGTGAACGAACGACTCGGGTAATTATTATACGAAGCAACAGGGGCAGGGGCGCTTGGTTTCACAGGATAATACTGTCTCTGTGGAGAACTCGTCAACGTACAAGTTTGTATTGCCTCTTTACAATACTGAATTTTCTTACGTAGATGTTCCAAAGTTCTTTGAAAGTCCGTCTCCCGCTCGTTTTCTGCGTCGGAGTAACTGGTTGAATTATCCGAAAGTTCGATCATGGGAAAATCAGCCTGCGAGCCCATGTCCTTTCGTCTGATCGAAAATTCACCAACGCCGATCGATATGTTCTCGATGAGGCCTGAACTGGACAATTTGGAGAGTTTTTCCGATTTTTTTACCCACTTTCTTCGGACTTTGGTCCAATTGGGCCTCAAACGGAGATTATAATTTGTAATTTTTTTTTGCGATGAGTTTTCTGTATCATATTCTAGACCCAATTTTGGGTAATTAATGTCTTGCCCATTTTTATTTTTCGAAAATTCATGAAATAGATCATTAAAACATGCTTCTAAGTTAAAATGATCTACTCGACATATATCGATGCCCGAGACGTCAAATTTTACAAATGGTTGTTGGCAAAAATTTAAGAATATAAAATTATTTTCATTGCTCAGCGTTAAAGGATTGAAATTATTTTCCCACATATGTGGTATGGTAGGCTTTGCAATGCGAGTTAACATTTTACAAGCTCCATTTCCAGACTCTTGAAATATCTCAAAGCCATGGTCCGTACTCATTTTTATTGGAAAATCTACACTTTCCATTAAAAAACTATTCAAATGTAGATTTACATTTTTCGAACGATATTCTTGAATTTCGTTTGTTTTTTTAATTTCAAACGTAAGAGTTTCAAGTACTCTCTGCAAAATTTCTTCGAGTAAAATTATTATTTGTTGTTTGTACGAAGAAACATGATTGGCAATATCTGTTTTTTCTTTTATTTCTAAAATAAGAGGCTTATTTTCTCTTTTTAAATTTTCTTTCCGTAGGATATTAATATCTTGGCCAAGCAATGAATTGTCATTAATACCAAGCGTTTCTGATATAATATTCACGTAGTCTAAAATCATATAGTTTTTAGAAATATACATTAGGAGCGCAGTCATAAATTCATCTGTATTTACTGAGACTCTTTCTGGTACAAATTTAAAATTTTTTATGACCAATTTTTCTTTTTCTGAAAATTCATGAGTGCAAATTTCACATTTTAATATCAATAATCAATAATGTGATCAGTAATGTATAAAATTTGATAACTCACCTGAATGAATCGTCAAATCGTTTGGCATTTTATCTAATTGAATTTGAAACATTTGGTAGATATTTTGACAATTATAATCATTTTCTTCGATACTTTTTACTTTTCTTTCTCTATTGAAAAGAAGTTTATATGATTCTGACATTGCACGTAGGGCATGGTATTCACTACAGGATTGCTCGATGATTTGATGAAATTTTTCATATAAACTCATAACTTTTTTAAAAAGCCACAATTGATTTTTTGCTTTCATTTGATGTTTTGAATTACATATTTTTTTACATTTGTGCAATGTTTTCAATTTTTTATCACTAGTTTGTGGACTACTAAAAACCGGTAACTTCATAGTTTTAGAATTTAGACTTAGCAATTCCATGTTCATTTTACGAATTTTTTTGTCAAAATCTTGATAATCATTCAACAGTTCCAATGGTTTATGGGTGTGCTGCTCAAAATACAAATTAATATTTTTCAATGATTTTTTATGATTAACAGTAAGTAATGTCCCTCACCTCTTTAAGGTTACTCCGATATTTCTCACATATTTTGTCAAATCCAAAGTTCATGAATGTCGATTTTGCTGTAGCCATTTTAAATCATATTAAATTTGTACCTAATTTAGTATTTCTTATAGACTTTTTTACAATTTTGATTATTTTGGGAAAAGGAAAAATTGTTGTTTTTTCTTAGTTTACTTGAAAATTTTTCGAGATCAAAAACAAAAGTGATTCAACGTCATGCCGCAACGCATGCAACATTGAATCAGGCTCGAGAAATGTAAATTAGCTGCCTGTACAATTTAACAGTCAAAATTCTTAGTATCAAATTCGGCGGAAAATTTTTGGTAATAATTTTTGCAAGATGGACGAGAAGAATAAGACGGTATTCGACCCTCCGATAAAGCCGCGGTATTTGCCAGGCGAAGTAAGATCGCGCGCATGATTGACTTTGACTTGGTTATAAATGCAAAAGTGCATAAAAATTTGCTCAAGTTGACTTGTACACGGCACAGGTGAAACCAAACGCTCTGATCAAAGATTTCAAGAGCTACAAGAAGCACCGGTTGAAGGTGGCCAACGCGAAAGCCAAGGTGGACAATAAAGCGCCGAAATTCGATCTGGACGTCTATTACAACAAGGAGAAGCTGATGGTCGACATCGAGGTGATAAAGCGCAACTACAAGGAGGTCTTCGAGGTCACGAAGAAACTCAACAAAATAGCCGTGAAAGGAGGCAAAGTCGACTGCTGGAACTTCGAGTACATAGATCGGGGCGATTTGCGGCCGTATCAAAAGTCGATCGCCAAGCAGATCGAGGTCAACAACAAGCGTCTGTACAACAATCTCGAGGCGTTGAAGGAGAAGAAAAGCGAGTTCCATCCCCGTGTGATGTACAAGCGCTGGAAGCCTTTGAAAGAAGCCATCATCGACAAACAGAGGTAAATGACAATTGGTCCGTAATCAGCGGCTGGTGCATCAATTGCGTCGAGCGACTCGTGCAGATTTCCCTGGCCGAAGAACATACCTCGATACCCGTCGATCAGCCACTTGGCGGCCGGAGCAGCAGCAGCAGCAGCAGCAGCGAGGAGAGGAGCCGAGGGAGATTCGGAGCCCCGGCCCCGCTGCTTCTTCGATCTGGAACTGGAGCACGGCAACGTCCCGCTCGGCCGAGTCGTGTTCGAGCTGTACGCCGATTACGCGCCCCTGGCCTGCGCCAGCTTCATCGCCTTCTGCCAGGGCAGCCATCGAGGCCTGTCCTATCGGGGCAGTCCCTTTCACCGAATAGTCTCGGATTACTGGTGCCAGGGCGGCGACGTGACCAAGTTCAGCGGCGTCGGCTGGGCCTCGATTTATCCGAACGACCGGATCTTCGAGCCGAAGGAGCTGAGCTCGGGCCTGCGCCACACTCGTCCGGGTGTTCTGTCGACCAGTGCCGCCGATGGCTTCGATTCGAGATTCAATTTGACGTTCCGGCCGTTGAAGACCGTCGACGACAGGTGCCTCGTATTCGGCAAAGTCGTCAAAGGCATGCACAGCGTCTACAAGGCAAGTCCCAGTTATTCAAACTGCTCCCGGGGAGAAATAAATCACAATCATCTTCTCCGCAAGCAGATCAGTTCTTACGGCTCGAAATTCGGTAAACCGACGAGGAGAGTCATCGTATCGAATTGCGGCCTTCTGCCGGCCCTGAAGAAGAAGAAAAAGTCGATCGAGAAAACGAGCCAAGTGGCGTCGAGTAGGCAAAATCACACGCCCAAATCGGCTTGATTTAGCCCGCGAGTCTGTGCGGCCTCCGACGGTGGCAGAAGGAAAGTCACGCGCAGGCGCCACCTCACCTCGCCCATTGTGTCAGCTGCCGTCTGCTGCTCAGTGCTCTGCAACTGCAGCTGCTCCATGCATACTGCTGTATACGTCTGTATCTATATACACTACTACTGACTACACACTCTTGACTTCTTATCTCATCGTGCAACTCGATTCAATGGCCAAGTGAGGCTCGTTTCGACTACTGAGTGTTATAAAAGTGAGATAATAAAAAAAGCTCGACTAGAAACACGTCTCGAAGAGGATAATGACGTGCTACCTGCTTCGCGAGCAACGTCGTCGTCGTTGTCAGAGTCAGCAGAACCGATTGTCATCCTTGTCGTTGTCGTAGTCGTCGCCGTTGTTGTGAATGACCAGCAGCTATTTACACAAACGCCTACACGCTCAACATGCGCCGTCATAGCTGAAACTCCTCGACGACTCTCGTGATTTTTTTTCCTAGCTGGCGATAAATCAAAGGTTCGAGCGCGTCGACGCTCTTCGATGCCGTCTTCTTCTGGTGTTTTCATAACTAGTTTGTTTCATCCTCAGCGACAATTAGAATGTCGGCTAGCAGCGATTCCGAAGAGTTCTTTGATGCGGAGGAGGACATAGCTGTCAAGAATAGTACCAGGTATGCTCATTTTAACCATTTATTTGCCTATCGTACCATTGTAATAGCCCTTGAATTTGATTCAAATTCAACTCGATCACACATTTCGTTTATTATTTCGCTATACTTGGAAAACGATGCATTCGACTTTCGAATTAGTGGTTTAAATAGATCACCAGATTTTTTCGGCGAAATCTTAAATTAGCACATTTGCTCATGAATATGCAAAATAGTGACATAATGATTCATGTATGTGTACTATTTATCATGTAAACTTACTTTGCATCATACATTATACATTGTTGTATTATTTGTAGTCGCAAAGTCAAACAGAGAGAATCTCTTGAACCAGAAAATCAAGAAGAAAAATTTTCTACGCCCAATGCCAAAGCTGATGAAAATGTATTTGTCAAGCCAGCGGATCCTAAACCAATTAGTGTTGAAAGTAGTGAAAAACCATCTACCGATGGATCAGAACAGAAAATTCCTGCTGAAAAAAATGTAAGCATATTTATTTTTTTTTTTTAACTTTAAACTAGGTATTATAACAATCTTAACTTTTAATTTATTTTGTAGGAAGAAGAAACGAAAGGAGCTGGTGCAGATAAAATAGTTGGTAGAAGAAAATTCAGAGAGTTGAGACAAAGAATGCAAACTGAAGAAGATGATATTCTTGTCAACAATTCTCCACCTGACAGTCAAACATCTTCTATAGAAGGCGTTTATCCAACACCTTCAAAAACATCTCATCCTTTCAGAATAATCGAGCATGATACCCTGAGTTTGCAAAGCATGACTTCTCTTGGTCGGGTGGGTAGAATATTATCCGGGACAGCTGATAATACATCACAAATTGTGCCTCCTGGTGTACAAATACCTGCTTCATCCACTGTACCAGTGAAAGACACTCAAACAACAGCCATACCCAGTGTTCCTAGTAAAGATGAAGATAATGCTTCCGACAAATTATCTGATAAATTATCGCAGTCTTCAAGTGTCATGACTCTATCTGGTGATGCTCTTAGAGAGCCATCATTAAGTGGAAAATCTGATCAGTCATCCTCGTCTCAATGTGATAAAAATACCATTTTGCAAGAGCCTGATGTTATAGCTAGCACTAAGTCAAATGGCAAACCTGCAGCAGATGCCCAAGCAAATATTAATAAAAAGCCTGTGGCACCACCTCGCCGCAAAAAGAAGTCTAAAACTCAAACACCAAATGACTTAGTTGTAAGTTTTTGAATTTGAATCAAATTATTGTTAACTCAATTACATTTCATCAATAACCTTACATTCGTATATTTTTAGCCTACAAATAAGGAAGTTGTAAAATCAGCATCAACTTTGCCCAGTCCAGCCAGTACTATAGAATCAATTACCAGAGAATTTGAACATTCTCTTGACATTAAATCTGCCACTAAAGGACAATACGTAGTTAAACCTCAAGACGAAGATAAAACGAAAGCTGAAGGTCCAACAAAAGAAGAAGTTGAAAGAATATTGAAAATGAGGGCTGAATTCATGAGTATGAAGTCTAGTGATAAATCCAATAGCAGTCCTATCGGCTCGACATCCAGTAGTAGTATCGGTCGTCATTCTTTGGGACCCAGCAGAATTACTCCACAAGGTACGCGAGAAAGGCGTAAATCTGCTGGTGATCAAGATTTGGTTCAACAATTGAACATGTTCGTGAGAACGAGAACTGATTCTGGAAAACGCCTTACTGACATGGTAAAGTATAGATTCAAAATTTATTTCATTTATCGCGAGTCATTGTTTTACTTGGATTATAACGTGAACATTTTACAATAGGAAATATTGGAGCAAGTGACCGTGTTGAATTTGGACACTGGCGAGAGAGTGCCGCTGAGCATAGCTGAAGACAAATTACCCCAATGCATCAATCCTTTGTCACTTCACATTATGAGGCTAACGTCCGAATACATAAGTAACACGAGTCTTGATAAAGAGAAGGAAAGCGATGAGGAGAGTGTCGATAGCAAAATGTCGAGTTTACCTCCTGACGAAGACGTTAGCATCGGTCGCGTCCGAAAGAAGACTCAGAAGCTTAAGCGCTTCTTCGGCAGTACAGTGAAAAAAACCATGGATAAGGCCAAGTCCATTGCTCAAGAAGTGTCGCACGCCAGGCACAAAGAGGACGTTGTCGATATCGTCAATGAAGTGTACCCTGGTGAACAACAGCTGATCAAACTGAAGGCTTCAAACAGTCACAAAGGTCCCTACGACTTTTACAGTTTGCAGCATGTGCAAGACATGAGCGGTGAACACGTCGGTCCAGTTTGGTGCATGAAATTTTCAGCCTGCGGCCGACTGCTGGCCACCGCTGGACAAGATAAAGTACTGAGGATTTGGGTTCTTCGAGACGCCTTCACATATTTCCAGGACATGCGTACCAAATACAATGCCGAAAAAGTCAGTCCAACGCCTTCGCAAGAGTCTCTGGTGTCGCAACAGTCAATGGAGGATCCTCAAACTTTGGCGAACGCTCTAGCCGAAGCCGAGAGCAGCAAAGGGCCTTTTATGCCCAAGCCTTTCTGCACCTACACCGGACATACATCGGACTTACTAGATGTTTCCTGGTCAAAGAATTATTTTGTTCTATCGTCATCGATGGACAAAACAGTGAGTTAAAATTTCAGATTTTCGTTCTTGTTTCAGATACTTGAAGATTCTAAAGTATTTCTTTCTCAGGTTCGACTGTGGCACATATCCCGAAAAGAATGCCTTTGTTGTTTTCAACACATAGACTTTGTCACGGCAATCGTGTTCCATCCCATTGACGATCGATACTTCCTTTCGGGCTCCCTTGATGGTAAATTACGACTATGGAACATACCTGACAAAAAAGTGGCCGTGTGGACCGAAGTCGACAGTCAGACCAAACTTATTACTGCGGCTAACTTCTGTCAAAATGGAAAATTTGCTGTCGTTGGCTCTTACGATGGTCGCTGCATTTTTTACATCACAGATCAATTAAAGTATTACACGCAAATACACGTGAGATCGTCGAGAGGAAAAAATTCCATTGGTAGAAAAATCAGTGGTATCGAACCAATGCCCGGCGAGGATAAAATTCTCGTTACATCAAACGACAGTCGAATCAGGTACATAACTTTTCGCAGATAAGAGATTCATTTAATACCATTGCTAAAGAGATACGTAAATTTTATTTTACAGATTGTATGATTTACGCGATTTAACACTGTCATGTAAGTATAAAGGCTACGTAAACGTTAGCAGTCAGATCAAGGCAAGCTTTAGTCCCGATGGCCAATACATAGTCAGTGGCTCGGAAAACCAGTGCATCTATATTTGGAAGACTCACCATGATTACTCCAAGTTCCCAAGTGTCCGTCGCGATCGCAATGACTTTTGGGAGGGCATAAAGGCCCATAACGCCCTAGTGACGTGTGCCGTGTTCGCTCCTAATCCCGAAAGTATTATCCGTCAGATCGAGCTCCGAGAGCAGCAGCTCGAAGCTAAAAATGCTGCTGCAGCTGACGCGGACGGGGTTTCCGTCAAAGAGACGGCCAGCTGCAGTGGTGTGGACGTGTCCACGCCTCCACTGGACCCCGTTGTCGAGCAAAGAACCAAAGGTTGCGGTGGTCACGTACTCGTCAGTGCCGACTTCAACGGTGGAATCAAAGTATTTTTGAATAAAACTAAGCCAAAGCACAGCTCTTTGCCTGCTTCCGCATTAGCTTGAAGTGCAAGTTCACTTCTGCTGGTTTTGCGTGCAGGTTCTTATATTCTTATGCGACTTTCTAATTAGAGGCTCAAAAATTTGAAGAAAAGTTTGAAATATCTAAAGAAACGTAAAATTGTTAATATCTATTAATTTATAAATTAATTTAAAAAGTTTATTAATCATTACTTGTAAATTGAAATTATTTTATTTGTTAGATTAGACGCATACAGTGTGATTCACTTGGAATATTAGTCCTAGTATTTCGTTGAAACTGCAGAAATAATTAGAACACGCCTTTTTTAATTAAAACAGTCGAACTAGAAATGTCCATTGAGAAAGTAAACTACTGACGATTATGCAGAAACTACGTAAAAATAGTTACTCATTTTGCCGGAGCTTTTAAAGCCATCCAAAATGTCAATTGTATTATGCAGATAATAGAAGAAAAAGAGCGAGCACAGTATAATTATGTTTGCAATGAACTGTCTTTCTTTTTTTCTTCTATATATCATGTATCAGCCATAATAAAATTCTCTTAAAAGGGAATCATTTGATACATTTGATAAATCCGATATATTGATGCATTTGGTGAAACATTCATAAAATACTGGTGCTGTGAGAGAGTTGATAGATATACTATTGTAATCCAAGTTACTTATTCGACACGTTTGTTCAAAGAACTTCAAATTGTACGCAGTATATGAATATTATGATATCGATTACTTAAATTGAAAAATGTTAAAATATATTTTCAGCGAACTTCCAGTAAATTGAGAATGAAATTACAGTCACGTTGTGACATTTTTATTTTTAAATAGATTTATATATATCTATGTGGTATGTATTTTGCATTTGCGCGTGAGTATAAAAAGTGATTCAAAATATCGATTTGTAAATAAAAAATTATTAATACACATCCGAATAAGGAGAAAGTCTAGAGTGAAAAGAATGAAATTTTGTAAATAAAAGTATTGAATAGTTTCACCCATTCGAGGCGAGTGCGAGGCTGTAAAGTTGCACAAATTAGAATTGGTTTGTAGTTTTTTTTCAGGCTAACCACGAAACAGTGTATAGTTGAGTTCTACTAGGTGTACCGTAGTATTTGTTTTGCGTGAATTATATATACTATATGTGAATTTTAAACCCGGTGACATAAAAAATTGACATTATTTAATAATGATTCGATGGAACGAGTGCTGAATGCTGTACATTGCGTTGCTGGACGAATATAAAATATGTAATTACGTAGGAAAGACATATTTGTTTGGAGTGTATAATACTAATAAAAGATGGCAATATACTTTTAAAAGCTGAACGTTGTTTATTTAAAAAATGCCCTCGTCAAATGTTCACGCGACGATGAAAGAAAAACAGAAAAAAAGTGCACTCGTGAAGAAGAATGGGTTGCGCGTGACTGCGCGTGTATGTACATAGAGATGAGCGTAAGCGCAGCAACATCCGGTGCAGCTCGCTCTCGTACAACATGCGATGTACAACAAGGCGCAGGTGAATGGGGCCCTGTTCTTAGGCTTTAATGCGACGTCATAGGCACAGGCGCGCGTGCACGAGAATCTCATCTTTCTCTCTCTCTCGTTGTGACGCGTAAGCTGCGCGCATAGCATATTAGTGGCGCGGTCGCTCGGTCAGTCGGTCGGCCCGGCGGCGGTCCTCATTTCGCCGCGTAGTATACTCCACACGACGACGAGGACGACTCGCGCTTACAACACACTCGATTACGCGTTTATTGTCAATTTTTTCGCCTCGGAACTGTTTCGATCTTTTCCTCCTTTTTCCCCTCGTTCTCTGTACATCTCTCTTTCCGCAGCGCATTTAATTTTATTGCGCGTTACGTTATAACAACGCTTACGTTTGGCAAAAGTGATTATTACGGAGTCTTTAGGTTCTTACGGAGAAACGGCTCGGAATAATATATATCTATAGAGATAGACGTTGCAATGGTCGCGAACGTCGGCAATAGTTGCGTTCGTCAATCTATCTTTATAGATCTTGTTTTTTCTGCGACATTACGGGTCGATCGAACGATGGATTATTGCATTATTACGTCGAGGTTGCACGTCGTGCACACGTACGCACATTGCGCTCGGTTGAAGAAACAGTAAGTATTTCGGTACGCTCGGAGCGCGGCTCGCCGAGCAAACGAGTTGGCTCGTGTTTAACGATTATTATTTGAGCTGCGGGGACAATTCGCGAATAGGCAAACAGGCAAGTATGCGGCCCGCAAAACGACAGTGAGAGAAATAAAAAATAAAAATTCCAATCGGACGTCTTTCGTCGCGACGCAGCTGTCAGAATATCGTAAAATTCACACCCATTTTGCAAGTCTCGCGGACTGTTAACGGTACTTTAATACCCTCCTCGCGTTGATTCAATTATGCCTCGCTCAAAGTCGTATCGTTTAATAACGCGAATAAGCACACGAAACAATGACTCGGCTACATGATCGTGACGCGATCCGAAAATAAGAGGAAGAAAAAAAAGAAGGAGAGAGAGAAAGAGAAAAAGTGCACATACGTTCGAGTCTCTCGCACGTCGGATGCTATAAGCTCGAATATGACTTGTTTTGGGTTTGTAGGTTGCAGGCAGCAACAGCAGCACAGCCGCAACTCCGGAGAAAGAAGCGAGCGAGAGAAAAATATAATGCATCGAACGTATGCGACGTACTTAATTTGCCGAGCGAAGCATTTAAATTTAGCTCGTATATATGCAGCCGGAGACAAATCTACTTTTGCGGACAAGTTGGGAAAAAGTGAGCGCAAGTTTTCGTGGCAAAGGCCAAAGTTTTCCTCTGGCGGAGCAGCTAGATTTATGTGTACACAGCGCGCGCGCCGTGGTCCTTTTTCCAGCTCCGACCCAGGCAAAAGAGGTATTTTTCAGCGCGCGCCGTCTCGGAGTCCTTCACCTTGGCCGGCGAGTCGCACCCCTGCGCTAAATCAACGCGACTTTCACACGCAGCGCACCGAATGGAGCTACGGTATGAGAGCTGCTGCGCGCAGTTGACCAGCCGCCGTGACCTCTTGGGAGGAAATCGAGGTAGCCCGTAAAAAAAGCCTGCATAATTCCATTGTAATCGTAGAAGCACTTGACGCGCCGCTGCAGCCGAAAGAGAAAGAGATGCCTTTGCATACATTATGCAGTCGGAAAACGCAGTGCATATAGACGACGCGCTAATCGAGCCTCGTCCACGCGACGACTTAACTCGAAATACGACCTTGAGCTTGGAACGCTTATAAGCGTAAGCCTCGCTGCTGTTGGAGCTTGGAAAATGCGCCTCGTCGCATAAGTAGCTGCACGAATGTAGGGAAGAAACAAACTTGGCCTTTTTTACGGAGGCAGAGCGAGTCAACACAGTTACGCCGACTGCACTGCAGAGTATAAAGCGATATCGCGCGCGAGCGCAAAACAATGTGTAAATCGAGTCTCGCGGAATTACCGAACGAAATCTCACGGCCTGCCTTTGGAGCTCCGCGCCGTAGGTAGGATGCATCCGAGGCAGCTGTGTATACGTACCTACGCACTGTGCTCTGTTCTCATTGGCATTATTAACCTACATTTTTTGTTCCACGCGCATCGTCGAGTGCATGTAGTATAAGTCTCTCGTGCCGTATCGCTCGCTCCTCGGCTCACGTATCGTCGTACCCTGAGAGCATCGGCAACTTGTTTCATTTCGCTTGTATTTTTGATACTGATACTTTTATAGCGAGTGACGCATGAAAATATTTTAGCGATCGATGTCTACGATTGCTTCCTCCCAAACAAACTCTACCTACTCTACAATTCTCTACCTTTGTAAGCAGAGCCTATGACAAACTCTAATTTACCTTTGTATTTTTACGCGCACTCTCAAAAAATTTTTCTCGACGATAAATTATCCAATCAAAATAAAATGAAATTTCCATTATTGTAGTATTCATTACTGATAAATCAGTAACACAGCTTGAAACTTTTACAATGAAAAATGGGCTTTTGATTTCTTTTTCGTATCATTATCTGTTAATATTTTGGGTTTATAGAGTTGAATTACATCGAAATCTGACGAAAATTTTTTCGTTTTCATTTTTTATTTTCTTTTTATTTTTTCATTTCGTTTTCATCATTTTTATTTAAAATAATGATTCATTACATTCATTTTTATCAAAAGTAATTAACAAATACTTATTATTTGAATCCTTAATTATTTATTTTTTCTCATTTGTTAAATATATTTTTTTGTTATACTCGCATAGGAGGAAGCCAGTTGCCAATGAATTAGCCACGGTATTTTTCTCACTTTTATCTATTTCCAAGTAAGATGTTTATTTATCATTGGATCAAGCAGTACAATTTTTTACACCATTCAAAAAGCAAACATTATTTTCTCCTCTACTTTGAATGGGCCGTTTAAAATAAACGCTCGCAAAGCCATAATTTACAGAGATACATTTGAGGTGCACATCACGCGGCACGCGCGCAACTGCCGTAATTACCAGCACTTATATTATTATACATCAGAGAGTAAGACTTTTACAAGTGCACTCGGGCCGCGTCAAAGTCGTGGCAGGCGATTTATTTAACGAGTCGTTTTATTAAAAAGATTTTCCATCATTTTCGCGGCCTAGGCACGAAAATGGCTCGAGCTTTTAGATAAACAAATACATTGTTGGTGCGCGCAGAATTGTGTCGCAGCAGAGTGAGCGACTCGAATGGGTAATTATTTCCTAATAGCTTGGCAAATATGACACCAATGAGAAGAAAAGAGAAATTATCGATTCCTGTCTCGTGCGTACTGTGCCCGGCGAGATCCGACACATTTTACGATTCAATTTATGTACGACAGAAGCGTCGAGCGTTCCAAGTCTTACAAGCAGCAGCAAAATCTCGAGAGAGATAAAAGGGCTCATCGCGTAAAGAGAGAAATTGGCCAGGGGCTGACTTTACCTAGGCGATGTGTTGTTCCTATCGATCGTTCCTAAAGACGATCTATTTTGCGTGCGAGTTCAAGTGCGACGGGGCAAGATGAAAAATACACTCTCTAGTCAAATATTTGACGACATTTTTCATCGTAATCCTCGCTATACTTTTTTTTTTCTCTCGCGAAACTCTGTCCGCACCGGGGAATGCTCGAAATTTTTCTAATATTAATACTCGTGCATATAATAATGAGACAAGGTGAAGAAGTAGAGAGAAAAAGAGAGAGAGAGAGAGAGAAAAGTCGATGAAATGTTAAAGTGGGCAGCTCGAAGCAAATAATGGAACGGAAATTTCACGCGAAAGTACTAAACGAGATTCCATTGAGAAATGCAATAGTTTAAAGACGTCTCGAGAATGTTGCTGTCGTCACGAGGAGGAGGGCGACGACGAGGACGGCAAAACGTGCCACCGTTAAGCTATGAAGACTGCGCCGGTGGGCACATATAGGCAGTAGGCAAGATCTATAGCCGAGCGGAAATTGAGTGGATCACTTTATACGCGTAGCTAGGCGCTCGATGTTTTCAACTCGGAAATTATAACGTTTTTCGTGTAGGGGGCTGGTACTTTGTATCGACACGAGTCGCAGCCGAGCCGCTAATCAAGTATCGAGGAAGATTTTTGCGCGCTCCCTCATGGATACAGAGGGGAAAAAATTGCCGGCTTCGAGAAAATGATGGAGCATCGGTAAACAGAGACATTATCTCGATGGGCTTTTACGCGCATTTTGCAAGTGTATCGACAGATGGCTGCGTGCGCAGAAAATACAATTACAGGTTCGGCATCGAAATTCAAAAATGAGCATACCATCGGCGATTGTACGTCGAAGGTAGGTAGGAAGCCTTAATGGGCACTCTCGGCGCAAGCCGGCTCGAATCGCCGATCTGGAAGGAGCAAGAATCTCCTACGTCATCGTCGCTACCCTTGAACTCGCGCGCGCGCCGATCGGAATCAGCTAAAACAGGCATCATAGCTCGAGCGGGAAAAATGTGTATCGCAATTCGCGCTTTGGCATAGCTACACAGGTGCGTTTCGTTAACGGTGGGGATCATCGCTTTGCGAATCGTAGTCCGCGCGCGTCGCTCACTCAGACGCGCATTGATACGTCGTCGTCGCGCGGCAGTATTCTGCGCGCTCGAACCTATATAACTGTAATGGCCGGTCTGACTGTCTGGGTCAGGGGGCGGTCTTGGCATTTAGCGCGACGCGCAGGAGACAGAGGACGGCGCACGCGATAACAGGTGTGCGTCTTATACCTATACACGAGAGATCGTGTACGTTACATCGCACTACTCGAGCTGAAAGAGAGAGAGAGACGAAAGAGAGAGAGAGAGAGAGAGAGAATAGGTGATACACACGAGGAGACGCGCGTGTACTGGATGCACCTGAGTAGTAGCAACGAGCTGGAGCTCGCGCGTCGGGGGCCCGATCTCTTTCTCTCTTCTCTCTCCGTGGCGCGGGTAGGCTGCCACCGCCGCCGCCGCCGTCGAGGCAATCGCGCCGAGGCTCATTCAATCGCGAGTGCGCCTCAGAGCATCGCGCACACACATACACACAACACGCACACATCGAACATACACACAGCGAGTCGGACACAACGCTCGCAACGAGGCAGGATATTTTTGACAATGACAAGAGCATCGGCAGCGCTCGCAACAGCACTAGCCAAGACAGACGCGATCGTCGCCAGCAACGTCACTGCCGATTTCTCAAAGTCCCTCGGACCGATCGCCTGTTGACGATACACATCGATCGTCGTATCGATCAGCGAGCGAGTCTTGCCGATTTTGCCTCAGCGGAAACGTGTATCATGTGCGATTTGTCGACGAGCCGTGGATAGCTGCTCGACACTTTGTTACTTGGCGCGAGTGAATCTACGAATGGTAATTTGACTCGACGAAAGTCAGTGCAACAGTGAGCTTTTCCAGTGTATCGACTCGATATCGCAATTGACTTTGATCGGTGTAACGAGCAGCGGAGAAAATCTGAGCCTCGAGGAGCCTCGCCTACTCGGACACGTGCGCGTGTAGCCTGGCATACGCACGCCCACCCAAAGGTATGATTTTCATGACTTACAATTTCGTACGAATAATAATGCCATGTGGCTCGAATACGGTCTTGAGAGCTTACACAATTACTCAAACTCGGCGAATTCGTAGGCAGAGCGAGCTTCGCTCGTACTTAGGCTCGGGCCAGTGCGATTTGTATTTGTATACACGAGTGCACGAAAGCAGCGAGGAAAAATGCGGTCAGTGTGCAATAAGGTTCTCTCGCAGCAGCTGCACTCGGAAAAGTGCAGGCGGCAAGCTCGCGGCGGCGGCAACTCTTCGGCCAAGTGCAAGTATAATCGCGAGCGCATGTGTGTGCCTGTATACGTACGTGTTCCCTTTCCGCGGAAGATGCCTGTACGATGCGAGAGGGAGCCTATATACTATATAATGTATGCATGCGCCGAAGCGTCGAGCATCCACTTGTATACGCAAACTTTCGTCCTCGAGTACATTCGTATAATATAAAGTTTCCCGTCCGTCTCTTGCTCTCCCCACTGAGTTTGTTATTGTTACCCAGCTTCTCTCTCTTTCTCTCTCTCTCCTCGTCGTCGTCGTCGGCGTTGTTGTTGTTGTTGTTGTTCTGGTTGTCGTGGGGCAGCGAGAAAAAAAATGAAAAAAATCATCGCGAGAAGCTCGCGAGAGCGGGAAAAAATGAAACAAGCTCGTGCTTATTTTTGCAGATATATTATTTAAGTGATTTATATTTCATATATTTTTTCCCTTGATACGCTCTAGGGTTAAATCTCTCTTGAGAAAGATTCACTCATTCATCGTCGTCGAGCTTTATCTCCCCGGAACTTTAATATGCGAGTTCGCGCCCCTAAAATTCCGCTTATAGATGAATATTTAAATAACTTGCAAAATTATGAAAAAATGTCTCTGTAACTGTTCATATTTGTTTGACAATTGATAAAAAAAAAACATGGAAAATATCGCTTCGAATGAAAAGTAAGACCGTCGGCTTGCTTATAGATTCAAAGTCGAAAAAGCACGGGGCGGGCTTAGCGAGGATTTGGCGGCAACTCGATGAATCTCGCGCGGATTCCGCTCGGCGTGTAACGTGCCCCGTTCCGGGCGAAAAGTTCAAGCGCGTACGGCACGGATGAAAATAGCCGTTTAACCGTACTTTTTCTCGCGAACGGCCGCCGAGACGGACGACGACGAAGACGACGCGTCGTGTCCGGCGCGCAGTGCGCATTATGGCAGATCGACTTATGGGCCCGCTCTCGACCGGTTGCAGAAGCCGCCTCGTGCGTCTATGCTCTATGTATGCGACGACAGTCGTGCCGATCTCAGAGTCGAGTGACTTTTTTCTGCTTTTCGACTAGCCGCTTTGTGCGCGCAGTCCTCGTGTTTTATGAATGTCCGTAAGCAATTGCTCCGCTCGATTCGCTTTGCAAATTGTCCGTATTTAGTCGACGTTGAAAAAAATTAAAAGAGAGTAAAACTCAAAACGAAGGTACGTTGGCACGCGCGCGCGAAAGTATATGCTACCAGCATCGACTCGAGCGACGTTTTTTCGTACAGCTGCGAGTAAAAATCGGGGTTAAACGCGCTCGACTTCGATGTATGCCCAACGAACCGTTACGAGGCCCGATATGTGGTGAGTTTAATTCGCCCTCGTAAACAATCGCGTCGAATATACAATTAGTGATAAGGTCTATACTACGGATAATCGGCCGAGTCACATGCAATTAGGCGCAAAATTTTCCAGCCCAAATATCGATAGGAAAATGTAGCTGCGAGTTTTGCGATTCTCATTGGTTGTACTCGCGCGCATACCTGGGCATTAACCGGGTAACGCGGACCTTTCACCCGCGCACGCATCATCCGCCGCGTCGAGCAACGTATGAATGATACTTACCATATTTGCGCCGAACGCCGCGTTGAGCGTTGACGTTGGACGTTGAAAGGAAAAAAGAGTCGCGATCAGCGAGCTGTAGAAGGCAAAGCAGCAGGAGGAGTTGGAGGAGGAGGAGAAATAGGTTGCAGAGTGCGCAAAGAATAAATGAAAGAGAGAAAAAGCGATAAGAAAAGAGGAGGAGAGGAGAGGAGAGAGGAGGAGAAAGACGCGCGCAGCTGGAATTTGGAACGCTGACGAGCTCGCGCGTGCGAACTTTAAGCAGAATGAGACAAGGATGAGTCGAAGGAGATCGATGTATGCTACCGGGCTCGAGCGAGTGAGCGAGCGACGATGATGATGATCAAAGGTGGCTCGAACCGCTCATATTCGTGGAAACTAGGGAAAGGCAAATACTCCGCGACGCTCTACATTTCCATGCCGGCGATCTAATTCATCGACATCTGTGCACACGCGCTCCAGCATAGTAGTACATAGTAGTCGAGCTTATCCGATTGATAATTTGCCAAAGCTACTTCCGTGGCAAGTATCGCGCAGCCTTGATCGGATTTTTCCGATCGCGGCTCGATCTGCTACTGTCGAGCTCGATGATTTTCCGACCACACCGCTACTTACGTGCGTGAATTATGTACTCTCTCGCACTAATGAGAAGCCGACTCTTCACATAATACATATACGATGATCTAGTTACTCGATTATTATGATATATTTATGCAGACGTGTTGATTTGTCTTTTGCAGATAGACATCAATTGGAGATCGATCGCCCGAGACCGTGGGGACAAGCTCGCGGAATGCGGATAGCCGTTTTAGCCTTGACGTGTCTCCTCGTCCAGGGGGTAAGTATACACGGCATAATTGGATCAGCGGCGCCGAAAAATGTTGGATTAAAAAAATTACCCGCCCGAAAAAGAGAGAGGGCACGTAATAAGCGCCCGAAAAATTGCCCGCACGTAGCCTCGAGTCCTTATTAAAGCCTCGCGTAATATCGCAGCGTCTCGGCCCTTTTATTCGCAACCTTCCTTTTTGCGAACAAAATCGCGTACTCCAGAAACCCGATTTCAGCTCTGGCCCACACGGATGATGCGCTTTAAACGCCGCGCACGCGATTACTTTGCTAATTTTTTTGTCGCTCGCGCGCGATCTCACTCGCGTATAATGTAGTTGCGATTCGAAGAAGTCGCGCGCGCGCGCGCACATTGGACGACATAGCGACATTACGACGAAATGTACGGTGCGTACGGCAGTGCCGCTCGCGAGAGCTATTGCGTCACCGAACGCAAGGATAATAAAAAACTACACGGGGGGCTCGAGGAGGGGCAAAAAGAAAAAACAAACGAACGTACCAGCGAGATGACCCTCGCTACGATTGTAACGGGAGGCATATCTATATATAACGCGCGGCTCGGAATCGATACCGATTTTCAACGATCGGCCAAATAAAATCGACATCTCAATATGAAATAATCGTCGAGCGATGAGTGGGAGGAGCAGCTCGTTACGCACGTGAAATGAAGCGAGTCCGTATTATAATCGCTTTTTGTCCTTGTCGTCGCGATCGTTATAGTTGTTGCACCTGTGCGCGCGGCTTCACTTGTTAAGGTAAATACTATACGCACAGCGCGTCGAACTCGTTTCTTCTTCTTCTGCTTCTTCTTCTTCTTCTTCTTCTTCTTGGTCGTCGCTCGTGTTTTTTGCCTGTACAGCAGAGCATAAGCGGCTATAAGAATCGTAGCAATCGGTATAGCTATATATATCTCGGTTCTTCCTTGGCGTTGACGGCATTTCGTCCTTATGGGCTGTGGGTCAGGTGTATGCTGCGCCGATCACACCGAAGCACGCGCGAGCTCGTATCATAACGGCAATCTTGATCTGGGTTAAAACTCCAAACGTGTATATATGGCTGGCTTTGCTCGTACCTACATGCTCTCTCTCTCTCTCTCTCTTTCTCTTTCTCTCCCGCGAGCTTCGCGTCTCTCTATCTCCGACAACGACGATGGATAATTATATAACGTTATACACATCGTATGTATCGTCGGACGAGAGATGCTACCGACACGGCCAATTGGTTTTTTACTCTTAAAAAACATCTGATATGCAACGATTTTGTCGCGCAGCTGACACTGGCCGACGAGGTCGAAGTCGTCGAGGCGCTGACCAACGACGACGGTCGCAACGTCGAGTCCGGCCACGATGTCGACTCCTCGGGACAGTCCTCCTCGGGCTCGTCCCAGTCCCAACAGTCGCAGCAGCAGCAGCAACAACAGCAGCAGCAACAGCAGTCCAACTCGGATCAACAGGACATCATAATGTCGAGCGACAACGAGGTCAGCGGCAGCAGTAGCAGCGTCAGCATCGGCAGCGGCACCAGCCAGTACAGTCCGCCGAACATGAGGCTGCCTCCAGTGCGAGCTCAGCTGCCCTCGAGGCACAACAACGGCGGCGGTGGCGGCAACAACAACGCCTACCCCGGCCCACCTCCTCCGCCCCCGGCTTCCTCGGTAAGAGACGTTCGTCGCGATCCTCGCGAGATATTAAAAATGTTAGTAAACACGAGATTGGCATCGATTCGCAGGCTGGTCAGCAGCGGCCGATCCTCGACAGCATCGACAAGATCTTCGACACGGCCATAGCGGCGAGCACGACCCTCGGCGACAATTGGCCGGCGCCGAGCAACGACATGCCCAAGATCGTGTCGCTCGACGTCAAGTGCGAGAAGAACTCGATGAAGGTCTACCTGGCCTTCGACAAGCCCTTCTACGGCATAGTCTTCAGCAAGGGCCACTACAGCAACGTCAATTGCGTGTACCTGCCAGCTGGTCTGGGACGTACCTCGGTGAACTTTGAGATCGGTATACACGCCTGCGGCACCGCCGGCAACACCGACAACGGCATCTACGGCTACGGAGCCGTCGAGTCCGGCTCCGGCACCTACTTCGAGAACATCGTCGTTATTCAGTACGACCCGCAGGTATGCACATTTCAAAATTATCTGATACTCGATGCGAATTTTGGAGTAAATTTCGGTGACACCCCCTCTGACCCCGTGCGCAGGTACAAGAGGTGTGGGACCAGGCACGCAAACTGCGCTGCACGTGGCACGACCTCTACGAAAAGTCCGTGACTTTTCGACCTTTCCCCGTTGACATGCTCGACGTCGTGCGAGCCGATTTCGCCGGTGACAACGTCGGATGCTGGATGCAGATACAGGTCGGCAAGGGACCTTGGGCCTCGGAGGTCTCGGGTCTCGTGAAAATCGGCCAGACCATGACCATGGTGCTGGCCATCAAGGACGACGACTCCAAGTTCGACATGCTCGTGCGCAACTGCATGGCCCACGACGGCAAACGAGCTCCCATTCAGCTGGGTCAGTAAAAAGAATTATCAACTAGATGTATTGGAGAGCAAGTTTAACGATTTTCAATTGAAATGTCACAGTCGATCAACGGGGCTGCATCACGAGGCCCAAGCTCATGTCGCGCTTCACCAAGATCAAGAACTTCGGGGCCAGCGCCTCGGTCCTGTCCTACGCCCACTTCCAGGCCTTCAAGTTCCCCGACTCGATGGAGGTGCACTTCCAGTGCACGATACAGATCTGCCGCTACCACTGCCCGGACCAGTGCTCGGACTCGGCGGGCGGCTCGCAGCACGACTCGCTGCTCCTCGAGCAGCACCACAGGGCCTCGATCGGCCACACGGACGTTCACGCCTACGGAATACCACCGCCGCCGCTGCCCATCGACGCTTACCTCCAGGTACGACGACGCTATTTATTGCTCGACCCGTCTCCCCAAAGGTCAATTATCACGAGCGGTACGTGACATCGGCCGAGCTGACCAAGTGTGTCAAGTGTTTCGCTTATTATGTAGGCTCTCGCGGCTCGACTTTGTCAAGCTCGCACATAACTATGCGACTCGATAATGGCCGCGCGCGCGGCTTTCTATACATGTATTCCCGAGAACATACGTGGCTAAACTCACGGAATACTCATTAACATCGGGCACGTAGTACAAGTTTTGCACTCGCAAAGAGCCGAGGCACGCTTACGTAATTGTGCACGACGGCGCTGACTCACTCCGATGGCTTGGTGTATTTTTCAGTCGGTAGGCACCATAGGCCGGCCCAGAGACGAGCGTCGACGCAAGAGCCGTTCGGTCCTGACGACCGTCGCGACGCCCAATCCGGAGAAGACCGTCGGCGTCAATCGCGTCATCCGAGTCGTCTCGACGGGCGACCTCACCTTCTCGATCGACGAGTCGAGCCACGGAAACGACTCGAACGTCAGCAGTAGCAGCGCCAACGGCGCCGGCGGCACCACGACCATGGTGTTCCCGATCCGGGAGGCGACGCATCCGGCCAATCTCATCTGCATGACGACCTCGAGCTTCGTCCTGGCGCTGCTCCTGCTGCTGGGTATCCTGCTGGCCTCGTGCTGCGTCTCGGCCTACCTCTGCCTGCGGCTCAGGCCCTTCCGGAAGCGCCTCGACGCCGAGGTCGTGGCCTTTCGGGCCTTTCCGGTGCATCTGCTCGGCACCGCCACGACGACGAGCAGCACCATCAGCAGCAACTGCAGCGAGAAACAGCAGCAGCACTCCTTCGACTCGTAAGTCCGAGTCCCGAGCGTCCACGGGACTATCGCATTGTTTCGTACATTTTTTTTTGTTTGTTCATAAGTAATCGTTGGAGCGATATTCGGTCGATGACTTTCAGGCTGCACTAGTGTCTTTTTCGCGAGTTTTTATTCCATTTCCGATACGATCCACGGCCAGTATAAATAATACAAAAGCACGATGAGTTTCAAATTGACGTAAAAATTATGAGCGACGAAAAAAAAGACGCTTAGGTTTTGCATCCCGATCACGGTGTATCTTTTTATCCGTAAAAGATGTACACGCGTTGTCCGACCCATCGCTTACGACTTTTTCGATTTCATCATCGCGATCAGCATCCATTAAAATATTATATATCATTTACCTGTCAACAAATGTAACCTTGTTATGTCATTATTAAAGTGTATTATTGTTACTTGGGTGAACGAGCACTCCTTAGCTGGTTATTTATTTATTTAATTTTTTTTTTGTATAATTTTTTTTTCGTTATTTTCCGTAAGGTAGTCCTAACTTTATGCTAGTCAAAAAATTTAATTTACGCAGGGGGAAAATTAACAGGAATACAAACTCGTTTTATCCCGAAAGAATGTGATTTTCCGAATTCGCTCGCTTTAAAATGGCATTAATCGTTACCTCGGGTCGGGCAAACTTTTTTTCCACGCTATAAACATGATCAAGTATCGATACTTTTGCAACGAACCGCGAATGTGCTAAGCAATATAATATACAAATATAAGGTTACAAAATTAATTCATGGTTGACCTCCTGTTAGGGCTACCTTAAGTTATCATACGCTATACATACTATACGTATTAAAGATGTCTGTGTTGCATACAAGTATATCGCATAGTTAAATCAATTAATTTAATCAATTGGAGGAAAAATCGAAAGAGCAAGAAATATGGTTGTAGAGAAAGAACTGCGTTCGGAGATGAAGATAAAGACTTTTTAAGATTATAAATTTAGCCATTAAGTATTTTTACTAGTTGTTTCTTATAAGCTAGTTTAGCAGAACATATGGTGTCTTTAAGCAATCAAATATTGATGATACATACATAGCTAACAAACAAATATGCCATTATATAAATAGTTATTTTCATGAATTTTTGATGTTTCCATTAGAAGCTTAAGGTAATAATGATGAAACAATTGACGTAATAACACAACAACCGACTGATAATAATTGAGTGTAAAATTAAAATTAATCTATTATTAAAATATTGTTAAAAGCCTAACTTTCAATCGTGTTTTACGTAGTTTGTAAAGAGTGCGCAAATTATAAATACATATAAGTAAATGATTAAAAATATATTTATGCATATTGTAATACACAAAATGATGTAATGCGAACTAAAAAGAATTGACGAGAAATAAATAATTTTTTTTGATAAACGTTGGATCTGCTTTTGATTGTTTCTTCCAGTCTGCAGGTCATTCGTAGCATATTACAGAGTTGCAGTGATACATTTATCCTTATAAAGGCTATCAAGGTCTCGGCTGCTTGTAATTAACGGGGCTCGCGCGCCTATGGCGCAAAAATCAGGAAAAAGCCATATGCACGTGTGCGTACGTACGGTCTGAGCCATATACATAAAAGTGCGTAATAGTCACAGATAGTGCACGCACACACGTATACGCTGCCTTAATATATATCTCATATACGTGTGGATATCGTTAGAACGTCGGCTCTATACGGTAAGTTTTTTTTCTAGCTCTGATGCGAGCAGCGGCAACGGTGCATCCCTATGCAGCCGCCGCCGCCACTGCAGCTCGGCAATTTTTTGTTGCAGCGCAGCGCGCGTCCTATTGTAAATCACTCTTCGCTAGAAGCCGTGTATTATGCGTTGCGTGCAGAGATCCGCGCGCTCCGATAAACTTTCCGACCCCGCGCAGCAGCGAGTCTCGGCAACGGCCCGCGCGCTTTTTTCTGCCCTCCCGTGTAGCCAGCTATATATTTATATACCTACCTACGTGTTCACCTGCATCGACTACTTTTTTTTCTCTTGCCTTCTTTGACGTAAAATGCTTATTTTTCTATGGCTCATTATGACGAGTTTACTGGGACTCGTTTAAGCTGGATTTTATGTATAAAGCAACGCACCACGTCGCATCTTTTAAATGTGCGGTTGCGGTTGTGCGCTTGTAGGGCTTTTAATACTGTCAAGCTAATTAATTCAATAATATTATTATGATTTTTGAAACGCTTCGTTATAAATTTACTTCAAAGCCAATGACAATTAATTTTTTTGTTTTCTAAATTAGTAACCACATTACATTAAAAACTATGATTATTGATTAATAACATCACACGGGTTTAAATTTAATAATAAGATCAGATCAGGAAAAAATTTAATAGAATGACATAGTTTATTCAAATAAAATATACAAAGAAAAAATTATTGTTCAATTTTTGCAGGACCCATCCATGCACCAAATTATCAATTTTATTTTATATATTATCTTGTACAAAATCTTTACATCATAAATTATTCAACTAATAAGAAAAAATTCCAATTACTCTACGATAATCAATCGTCTTTATCTCTCATAAAATATTCACCGAGTTAGCTATTTAACATCTTAAATTATATAATATATTGATTACTAGAACTTATTCTGCCTGTAAGTACATACATCAATTGACATGATTGTTGCTCATGAAAACGAAAGTTGAGCATAAAATGTATGACTACAAAAAAGTAACAAATGAGCTTTCAAAAAGATAGACGTTACAAAAATAGAACTGAGACTTTGGCAAGTATGCATGCGAACAGGTATAATATGATGTAAGTTTTTATAAAACATTTTTTGATTCTGTATTAATAGATTTTCGTAATTTCGTTAATGCCTACATAAAAAAAATTAAATATTGACATGAATTTATTATAATGTTATGACGATTTTGGTGAGCTTAGTAAAAAAAGAAAATACCAAAGATTATTTAAAAAAACTTATAGTAATTGCAAGTAAAAAAATTCGACTCAGTTCCTGTAATGAGTTAAATTGAAGTATCAAGGCGAGTCACAGAATCTATTGGAATATTGTTGCTGTATTATTTTTAAAAACTAGCATAATGTAGCTCTCGCTTATAATAACGAGCAGCCAGTAGCTTAAAACGTAATAATACTAAAATTAATTTTAATGTAAGAGTTTAAAAAAAAAAACATTTAAAAAGTACAACACGTAGATTACCGGTACACCGGAAGCACGAGGGCATGAATCGAAAAACTAATTCTCGACTTTACAAATTTCACTAAAATAATTAATATAATCTTTGCTGCATTTCTCATGCTTCGGTTATACACAGGATTATCTATGAATTCTTTTTTTTTGCTGCAAGCGAGCATTACATATAACCTTAAATTTAATACATGTTGCGTGTACTTGTGAGATTATCTTTGATTGTTTTTTCATTTTTAATAATTAATAAGTATTATGCACATTTTGTACACCATCATATTGCACACTATTCATGTATAAGCAATTTTAACAACTTATCAAAGATACACATGAATTAGTAAAAAAAAAAACCTATACGAAATACATTTGATGTGTCGTTCAGGTCTCAATATTCCCTCTCGAGAGACTTACGTGTATTAGAATATAAATAAAAGTATTAGAAAAAACTGCTTGTTAAAATTATCATTTATATTCAACAATATTTCTTAAGGCTAATATTTTTAATAAATACATCTGAAATCTATCTCGGCTAAAACACAATCTCGTTGATACTATTTCTTTTCAAATAGCACCTGTACATGCATATAGCAGTAGGAAAGCCGCAAATCTTTCAATCGTACCGCGCAACCAATTATACAGCATTAACTCCCTTTGCAATCATATTCAAAGTAAGCCCTTTTGCTGTTCATTGAAAAACCGGTCGTACACGAGCATCGATCGTTGCAACCCTTTTTTTTTGTTTTTCATCTTACGAGCAGAAATTCAAACTTCATCGTTCACATTAGCGTCTAGTGAAAAGAGAAATACGTACGAGGCTAATAACTCTAATCTAGATAGTACACGTGCAATATAGTATACATCAGAATATAAGCTGGTTGAATTTTTGTTGAGCTTTGGAATAAAGCGTAACGCACGCCCATATTCTCTATTAATGTTCTAATAAATATGAAAGTTGGGTGGGGTTTCAAAAACTCCTACATTATGCAGTGGAATTGAAGAAGTTTCGGAAGAATATTTACACTTGGATATATCGATGCTTGCAATTATGACTTATGAATCTTAAATTTACTTAAATGACGAAAAAGCAGAAAAGGGAGAGAAACGAAGAATCACTCTGTTACAGAATCTCTCGGCATAACCGTAAATGACTATCAAAATCAAACTCATTCCATGTACAATTCGAAAAGATTTTGTAAAGTAACAATATAACTACTGCAAGTACTAAATACGTCAAGATAGTTATAAAAAAATTTAAGCAGACGCAGTAAAACAGTAAAGAGGTAGACAATAAAGTCATTTGATTTCTGCTCGTTAGTCGTAGTTTCTCATCGCAATAAAATTGAGACTCTATATAATTCAATGCTGCTGTACGCATCTGGCTCGGAACAATCCGTAAGCTTGGAACCAACCAGGTGCTGCTGCGGCGACCCGTCCGTTACTGCTCGCCGAGCCTCTCGACGACGAAGATACCGACGACGACGTGGCCGATAGACTGGCAGCCGTCATCATGTTGTCACCGAGCTTTCTCGCCTGTTTCTTCACTAAGTCGCGCTGGGCTTGAAGCCGATGGACCATGGCACCGGCTATGAGAGCTGACACGACGGCCGAGAGGGCCACAACGACGAACAACGCACTGAATCCGGTGAGGGGCAAGCAGATGCCGTAAACGACTTCTTCACGAATTCGGCCCTGTGAACGAGATTTTAAGATAAATTATTTTTGTCTCGATATTTGATATAGAGGACAGAAAGAATACGGAGGATATAGTGGCTCACCTGGAAAACAGTGACGGCCTCGGCATGACTGTCTGGACTGAAAGCGAGGTCTGCCTCGGAGATGACCTCGTAAATGCCGGAGACACCTACATCGGCACTGCGCACTTTGCGGTCCGAGACGACGAGGGATCTCTTGCGTCGGCTGCTCGTCGTCGTCGTTGTCGTCGTTCTGCTCGTCGACGACTCGGGCTTGGAAGTGCTGCTACCACCGGCGGTGGCGTTGCGTTGCTGCGTCGTGGCGTCGTTCGATTTTCCCTCGCGCATCATTTGCTCGTCGTCCTGTTCGAGATTGCGAGGGCCGTGAGGGAAGTGTTCCTGTGGTTGGTAGCGAGTCACTCGGGCAGGTTGCACCGCCTGCGTAAAATAGATTGAATTTTAATCTCTATCGTCAAGAGCAAAATCTACGGGAGCGCGATCGAGTACTCACCATGTAAGGCTGCAGAGGATCGCTCATAAGAGGCTCGGAGGTGGACGACTGCAGCAGCAGCTGAGCTGCGGTCTGAGCTTGAGCCTTCGGTTGGGCGGACTTTTCGGCAATTCCGAGGAAGTGACTTCCGATGGCGGCCATACTGCCATCGCCGTTGTGCAGAATGTCGTCGTAGAGATCGCCGGAATTGTTGTTCTCGGAGGCGGCGGGTGGCGGGGGTGGTCGGATGCTGCTGCTGATACCGAGGCTGCCTCCGGCTTGGCTCGACACCGTGTGCTCGATGTAATTGTTGTTGCCACCCGAGGGTCTTCCGGAGCCGATGAGGTTGACGTCGTTGCGGTCCTGCAGGTACTGGCCCTCGTTGTTCCCGCTGGTTTGGCAGTGATCGAGGCAGCCGTGTCGGCAAATCTCCACCTATGGATTTTCGTCGGAGTTAAATCGTGGGAAAATGGAAGAAACGATTTGAAATGTACGTATGGCTACCTTGCACTTGATGTGGACGCTGAGCGCGTCGGGGAACTTGAAGGCGTGGAAGAAGGCGTACGTGATGACGGTGGCTCGGTCGTCGCTGCCCCGGGCCTTGTTGAATCTGCTGATCATCTTGGGCCGGAGTACGCAGCCAAACTCGTCGCTCAGCTGTATGGTGTGGCCCGCCCCGTCCGAGGCTACGCACGACTTGACTCTCATGTCAAATTCACCTGGTAAAGAATTAAAAATAGACAATTTGAGTACAATGATTTTACGATGCGTAATCGAGTGCTTTGTATAAATGGGCACGTTTTTGGCCGCGGAAGCTGCGTCCAAATCACCTTGGACTTTGCCTCGGCGGTGATGCTGATAATCGTCGTTACCTCGATAATCGTTTATCGCTACGACTAGTGTGAGCGTCGAGCCGAGCGGCACAATTCCCGAGACCGGCGGAGCCCATGGGCCCTTGCCGTGTTGAATCTCCATCCAGCAGTCGACGTTGTCACCTGCGGATCAACCACACGCGCTCGTATAAATAACTTGAATTTTTCTTTCGCACTCTTGTGTGAATATGTGTGTGTGTGTGTGTGTGTGTCTGGTGTAGCTTGTCCCGTTGTCCAATCGCACTCGTGTCACTGGAACTTTATTAATACAGCCTCGGACAATGAGACGAGTGTAATATGTAAGAGCGGCGCATCGCCCATAGCGCAACGATATAAAGCGACGACTGCGTTGCTTTCTCACGCGTCCAGTTAGAGAGGAGATAACTGCGAGTGCAACATATATACGATATTCAAGCGCGTCTCGACTCGGACAAGAAATAATATGCGCGCCAAGGTGGTATTTTTTTTCGTCGCCCAAGCCCAGAAATATATATATCCGATCGTTAAATAGCCGCGCACGAGTCGAGCAGCGCGTTCCTGCATGTGCTACGGAGCGCGTTCGTTATAATATCGCAGCTTCGAGCGATAAACGCGTACGCCTGGCTTTACATTTAAATGTTTATGTATACGCGTGTAGATCGAGCTGCGCGTAGGACAATACGCCGAGATTTCGGTCGCAAAAGCGTTTTATGCGCTCGTGCGCTTACTCCAGATAGCGTGGAGAGCATAAAGCGGCTAATTTACTCGCGACGCATAAACACTCGCGAGCGTATACGATTGCACATATGTGTACGTACATAAGTACACGTGGAAAAAAGGACGAGTTCGCGCTTCCAATATAATAAAAGCCACCTCGGAGCTGCGAAAGACAAACGTCTCGCTGTTTGTGTGTTTATCCTCTCGCGTGCACTCTTATAAAGAGGCGATCATCGATGCCTCGGCCTACGGAATATTATTCAATTTAACGAGTATCGCTATGGCACATGCGCCGACTTTATACACCGTGCGAGCTGGGTATATAATCATGCACCGGCTGCGATTATGATTTTTATTCTCTCAGCTCGTCGCGCCAAGTGAAATTACAGTACGTGGCGATGACGTCGAGTCAATCATCGTGTTTGTGTGTGATTAGTATGTGTGTGTGTATGTGTACGGACGTACCCCTGAAGTCAAGCTGAATAACGTCGAGGTCGGCAATCACCATGGGCGGTTTCGACGCCGTTTTCTCATAATCGTTAAACCACTCGCAGCGCAGCCTCTTGGCCTCGTCCCACACCTCCAGCAGATCCTTATCGTACTGCACGACCACGGTGTTTTCGTAAAACTGGCCGTGCATGTCTGGCTTGGTGCCGCACCTGTTTTCGACAACGAACAATGACTCGTTTACACTTGCCCATCATAATAATAATTGATAATTGAATCGGCGCAGCGACTGACCTGGCGTAGGCTATCCTGAAGGTGAAGAAGGTCTGGCCGGTCGAGGGCGGCACGTAGACGCAACGGGGATCCGAGTGCTGGCCCTTGGACGAGACGATGCCCTCGAAGGGCTGCGAGAACGACAGGTGCACGTCCATGTGGTCCTTGCCGCACATGACCTCGAGCGACTGTATGGCCGGCATACCGTCGGGCCTTTCCAGAGGCCAGATATCGCTGCTGCCGTGCGCCGCCCGATGCCTCAGGCCGATCGTCTGCCAACAGAGAGAAGAGAGAGGGCGACTTTTAGTCAAATCACACGGCATCCTAGTCGACTTTTATTATGCTCGTCGCGTCGCGTGGAGGGCTTTAACGGGCTCGATGCAGACCAATTGCAGCAACGAGTTTCGCTACCTATATACAGCATTTTTACAGGCTAATCATTCACGTGGTGTATTACGCGCAGAAAGCCGTAATAATCGAATTACAAAGTATTAGCCGCGCGGCTAAATGGAAAAGCCCATCTTCTCGAGCGCGCATTAATGTACAATTTAATCAAACTCGCACATGCGTAACGTATAGATGCTTATATACGTAACATAGGCGTACGAGAGAGAGAGAGCAAAAAGAGGGCAAAAAGTACAGCGAGTGCTTATGTATGTACATGCCCGCGGATGAGCGCAGACTTAATCCCGAGTAGTCGATGCCCGAGTTATGTACGTGCGCATCATCTACCTATATATACGTGACAATTTGACGCGCGCCGGGATTCGATGCAGCTGACTTTTTCTGCTTCCGTATTTGCATTCGCGTAAATACCCGTGGCAATATCGGCCCAAAAATAAAAGAAGGAGAAAAAAGAAGAGGGAGAAAAAATGGAAAAGAAGAAGAAGCCCGACAGAGAGAGAGAGAGTCACGAAAAGTCTATACAGGCGGATGATCTCGACAAAGCCGAGCTTTATGTTTCGAGCGTATACGGAGCTTTGCGCTCGCAAGCTCCGGCCCGCTTCGTCTTTGCGCGGTAAAAGAGCTGCTGCTGCGGCGACAAAAAGTCCTATAGCTTTGTACGAAGCATCGATTACGCGCGGCTCTTTTTTTCGTTTGTGTGCGCGAGACTATGCGCGGGCTTATATGTATATAAACGTTTACTCGCGCGCACAGGAGCATAGACACATGTACGTATGACAGAGAGAGAGAGAGAGAGAGAGAGAGAGAGACGTAGACAGAGGGACGCTAACGGGAGAGATGTCTTTACCGCTGCATTAACGGTCGCTGCTGTTTTTCGCCAGGGCCTATGCGAGCGCGAAAACTAGTTTTCCGCAGCTGAGCCATGCCATGCCAGGCCGCGGCAGTCTGCAGTAGCTGCATAGTCGCGATCACGTATTTCCGCACTCGAGGGAGAGACGGCAGACGCATGCGTGCGCTCGCGTATCTGAATCATCGTCCTGCCGCTACTACTACTACGTGGCTACTCGGCAACTTTGAGCGAAATCCTTTCGGCTGGATCGGCTTTTTGTTATTCTCGCCGGGGGGTCGCGCTCTCGACGTATAACCGCCGCCGCCGTTGCTGATTTTCAATGACGATCGCGACGCAGCTCGAGCCTACTAATGACGAGGAGGAGCGAAACACGCGTACGGGGCTCTGCATACATTTGCTCGGTTGCCACGCGTTACCGTATATATAGCTTTTGCATCGATGCGTGTAGCACCGCGTGCATAAACGCGCATCTCGTTATTATTCTCGGGACGCGCTGGTCGTCGGCGCAGCGATGCAATTTGCCGAATTATCGGATACGATAACAAAAGGAAAAACTGCCCGCGTCCATCGTGTTTTCCAACGGAAATCTGTACGTGCTTGCAAAAAGTCGAACTGCGTTTCTCGCCCACGTCTTGGAATAAAGCTCGCGATACCTTCTGGGATATTAAGAGTCACGCAGAGAGAGAGAGAGAGAGAGAGAGCGAGCTGGAGAGGAGAAAATGTAAATAAAGCCGTTGGTGCTTACGATCGCGAGCTGTTTACATATAAACGACTCTCGCGGGTACATATTATACGAGGCTTGAGCTTGATTTAGCAAAGAAGCCTAGCTGCGCAACGAATAAGTACGCGACTAGGACGACGAGTTTAGGTACCCACTTCCGCACTCGCTTACTACATATAGCGTATAGGATACCACACGCATACACAATCCCAAAGCAATTAACCATATCCTCGGCTCGACTCTACATACATTATACGAGTCTCGTTGGAGTCTCGTCGCTTAGCTGCATCGCGAGGCACGGCTACAGTCGAGTGTATCGTGCATAATGAAACACAATCTACGGCGATTCGTTAATTTACGACTCGATCCGGCCACGGTGTGTACGGAGTGCAGCAGCGCGCGTGTACATGTGCGCAGCGATCCCGGCAATAAAAGCCCCTAGAAGCTCGTAACGCACGCCTCGCTTCGAAGCTATTAATTGATTATATTCGCGGCTTCTTTTTTTTTTCCTCCCTCCCCACTCGCGACGGCCAACTCGACTGCGAGAGTCGAGTCCCGATTCTGGCCGCGCGCGAAACTAGTTCGCTGCCTCTTTTTCGCGCCGCTGTATAAATCGCCGCTGATTTTTTTTCTCCGGCGTAGATAATATTAAAAACATATAAATAGCTGCATATTATATTGGTTATATCGCAGCGAGAGTTGCGCGCGCGAAAATGTACGCGGCTCAATATCGCGCGCGCGAAAGCAACAACGTTTCGCGTGTACGCACACGAGGGATAAACGGTAATTCGAGATTTTAGATGCTGCTGCTGCTGTGTGTACTTTGGCTGCGCGAGTTATCGACAACATTCCATAAATTAAAGCCCGAGAAATGCGTTTAATGCACGAGCTAGGCTTGTACCGGTAGCAGCAGTAGAGCAGAGCGGAGCAGAGCTGGAGCAGTGGCGGCGGCGATTCTACGTGCGCTAGCTCGCGCGTTAATTGATATAAATTGATTTGCATCGATAGTATAAGGTCGGCAATATAGTGATATAGTACAGCGATTTGAAAGAGCGTGAGCCGGGGCTAGTCCTTTTGTAATTTAATTGACGCGGCGATCGCTCGGCGATGCCCACTTTTTCCTTTTTCTCCCTCGTCGCCGTATCGCGGCCCATATATACTATATATGATATTATAGACATAGTGACGGCGGCGGCATGGATAATTAAGCGTATTGAGTTGCTAACCAGTTAAAAGTGATCGATCTAAACGTACTCCCGGTTAGCTATAATATAATGTACATATACGTATAGGTAGAGGAGGTACGTCAAGCTCGTTTATTAAAATGAAGCATAAAAGCTTTTATGATTAGGTCGGGCGCACAGTCGCGAGTAGCCGCGTATATGCTGCAGGTGGCGGTTCCCCGGACTCGGCACAATAATGTATGCCGCGCCACATTGTGTTGCTCTCTCTCGCGATGCTTATCCTCTCTCATTCGAGAGCCTATATACGGGCGGAAGATGGACTTTGCAATGGGGCGTTTGTTCTCTCGCTCTCGGCGGCTCTCTGCGCAGCTCTAGCTCGTATACGCATATAATATATTTTCCCGAAAAGATTGGACGCGTGCTTTAAGCGACGATACACGCGTATACGTATATGCGCCACTTGATGCGCTGCTCAATGATTTTATGTATATTCAGCCGCTATAAGCTTCGTCGTCGTCGTTATATCGTCCCGGGGCTTGTTTTACGACGCTCCACAGCTGATACAAGCTGCGACTTTTAGTCAAGTTTTATTCGCGCCCATTGTCCCGCGCGCAGATAGCGAGAGAAGCTATATAGCGTTGAGCACATAGTTGGAGCTTTGATTACACACGCAGGAAATTCGGAATTAAGCTATGTGTGTGCGCGCACGCGTGTCAGACAACGAGATCGATTTACGACGACAAACTTTTGACGCGAGCAACAACTTCATCTCGTGCGCTGCAGCTCGCTACACTCTCTTGGAGCGTCGTCGATTTATCGTCATCGCTGTGTATATAGCCGTAGCTATATATAGGCGTCCTTTTAACGACGAGAGCTGCGACAAATTTCTCGTTCCGGTCTGCGTTGTAGAATAGCGCGCGCGGAGAGCGCAGATTTTATTTTACGACCTGTCGAGCGGCAACGAGAGCACAAGAGCAGCAGCAGCAGAGAGAGAGATAATCATCGCTGAATTTTCCCTGTTAACACTTTGTCGCCGTCTTTTTTTCGACTCTTTCGTTTTTCACGTCAAGTCACGTCCTGCGCGCTGCAGCTCTCACACGTCGCTCTGACTCTCTCTCGGCATATGTATGCGACTTGCGCTCGGCGTGTATATAACTCGTACGACTACTACATGTCGATGATTAGTTGCAGCGGTTATTCGTCGTAAAGTTTTATGACAGTTTCTCGAGACAGAGAGAGCAAGTAGTCGCGGCAACTCGTCTTCCCCGGTGCAAAAAAAGAAGAGGGAGAAAAATAAGAAATAGGGACAATATCGCGCGCGAGATATCGATGTACGCGTCTACGATAAACGTGCAGCAGCACGTGAATATATGCCTTAATTAAGGCGAAAACGAAATGACCATTTTTCGCTCTCGATACGTAAAATGCGTAAAGATCGGCGCGAGCTACATAGCAGTTATTACCTATATACAGAAGATTCGCTGCTGCTGCCCGGCTTTCTCACCGACTGCGGACTCGATATTATATACGATATGTTTACACGCGTGTAAAATAATTACTCGGATTCTCGGTACATATACATATAAAACATTTGTATAATTTGATTGGGGTTAGTGGCGACTGGATATAGCTGCAATAAGTAATAAGGAGATGCTGGTGCGCGTCTAACTTACCATGAAGATCAGCGTGTATACGTAGAGTCTCCTCCATAGCCCCGGCTGCATTGCTGGGATTTTCTGCCTCGCGCCTCTCACGCTCAAATCACGCACTTTCCCGCTGAAACACGTACAATAACAAAACGAGCATTAGGCACAGCACGTGCAACTCTGCTTTAACATATCATATACATCCATATCATATTAATACTTTTCTCTATGTATTTATCCTGCTCCTTCTTTTTTCCTCCCGACTCTCTCCATCTCGCTCGGCGGCTACTTTACATCTCTCTTTCTCTCTCTCGCGCGAATTTACGTCTCTTGTTGGCCCGGATAATACACGCCATCTCGTGCCTGCAGATGTATACCTTATGGCAATATTATAGGCGCTATCTATTTCTCGTATTTATTGCACGGAGGAGATGTACATCGCGGCGAGATACTTTGGCGGAATCCTTAATCGATTCTCGTTAGCCGAGATCGCCCATTCGGATGTTTTCTTTTGCGTATATATGTACATAGAGGCGATATCGAATTTTTATTTACCGCAACTCGCGCACCATTATAAGTCACATACCGGTTCGACTGTACGCCTAGTATAACACGGAGCATGGCGATACATGCAGCAGTGAATAAAGGCGCGCGTAAACCTGCATACATAGTTTGCAAATTGCAGGCTTGACGCGATGGGCGAACATAATTTTCTCGTCCAGCCGCGCAAATATATTTTCTACTATTCATCTCAATGAGACGACTCACGACGTGCGCCGCCGTCCGCCGAGACAGGAGGACTATATATCTGTAATGTGTGCGTGCGAGTGTGTGTAGACGATGACGAGTGATGACTTGTTTATCCAGTCTCCGGCGCATGGAGCTGCCGCTGCGGCTTCTGCTGCCGGCTAGTGGTCTATCCACGCGAACGCGCGCCAACGATGATATAACGTTGTCACTAGGCTCACGTGACTCTGCAAGTACGAGTATACGCTCCTATTATATTTATAATAATAACGCGCGACGAGCTGCGAGTAATAATCATACGGCACTCGCACTCACACACACACACACATGGGTACACCTGCACATGGACACCGACTGCCGAGTGAAATACGTGTTGTGCCAACATCGCCGCGCGTTCCGAGCCTCCAGTGCGAGAGAGAGGAAAATCGCTCTAAGCTGGCCTACGTGTGTATTTACTATGGTATATATCCGCAGCGACGTCAAAGAAGAGAACAGAAAGAGGTAAATTGTATATATGTACGATTCAAAGATGCAACTACGGCGATAAGTTTTGATGAGTAATTTCCTATATTATATACGTGCGTCTGTATACCCATCCTACATAAAGCTAAAATCTTACTCGTTCTCTCGAGCGCAGCTTAATGCCAACGTACGACGATTAGAATCGATAATTGCCTTGGCAACTCAATTTACGCATTTGCGGATATACACACACACACACACGTCTTATATTATGCACATACGAGTTCGAAAGGATCGACGACGTGCGAGCATCGCTTCGTGATCGACCTCGACACTGCTGCAATTGTATTACTTACTCCATTATTGGTCAAATTCGGAATGTTAATTCGTTTTCCTACCGTGAAAAGATAATCTGCCAGTTTTCCAACGGCTTTGCTAGCTCTACTGCTTATCTAGATTTTCGAATGAAATTCGGAGCGAGCATAAAAGTAAAACATTGACGCGCAGATGCACGTATTAATTCGTCAAATACGTTCGAATATGATAAATGTATACTCATAACAGGAGCGCCGGGTACTTTGGGTGTAGATGAAAAACGATATAGAGAGCTCGCGATGAGTACGTTCGAGTTCGCGTTTCAAAAGCTACCCCCGCTGGATAGAATTTCGGGCTCGCGTAAGCGATATTCTCGTTTCAGACTTCGTTATTATACCTAATATGCACGGCAGCGCCAGCGATGATGATATTTTTGATGAAATGAAAAAATCAATTTCGAATATTCGAGATTCCATGTCTAAAAGCGCCATGTTTGTTTAGTCCTTTACATAATGCCGCCGTTGCTGCACTGCACGCGTATATATGAATACGTGCGCGACGGCGTCATGAATTTCAGGGAATTTTCGTTGGCGCAGCTCGATCGATGCTTTCGATTCTAATCATTGAAAAGTTTTTAACGCCGCCAAGCGGACGAGTATACACACACAGAGGTGCTCACGGCTGAAATTCGTGCAACGGCGAAAACTTTGCAAAAGTGAGCGTGAACTAGCAGCTATAGCAGTGCAGTGTGCAGGAGCGAGCAGCGTATATTTCACGCCACATTTGCCTGCTCTGTGCGGAAGTGTATATACGCTACATGTGTTTGTTCTCGGCAGCTTTTGCGCTCGAGCATCGACGTGGGAAACTACGAGCCATAGACGAGAGGATCCTGCATTGTCTAGCCTACTAAACGCGTTGAATTATAATACACGCCTATTAATGCACGCACGGCATAGCTGCAGTATATTCAAGAGGATTTTACCCGTAAAGACAAACCGACCGGGGATGTGTTCGATTCGTAGCCGTTTGACCCGTTGCCTGTGAATTTTCGCAATTTCGTCGATGAGAAACGAAGAAAAGTTATTGTGAGGTTATATCTTCACTCATCCCGCCCGCTTTTTATTGCAAAATTTTTTATACTAAACACCGGGTGAATATTACTGAACTCTAAAAAAGCAAACATTTCATGCTAGTCTGATTTTACATGGCTCTAGCAGGTTTGTGAACAACAATTCTATGTCAACAGTTACGGATATACCAACGTGCTATTTGGCACGATTTCAACCGTACTTCTAAACACGTTCGGAAATTCAAACGGGCGATTCTGCACCCTTATTTCAGTGGTTTGAACTTCAGATGGCGCAAGTGACTTGGCCCTTGGGTGCGTACTGGCCACTGGGCTTACTTATGCGGTGATACATCTTCAGTTCGAATCACTGAAAGAAGGGTGCCGAAACGTCAGTTTGAATTTCTGAACTTATTTAGAAGTACGTTTGATATTCTGCCAGGCATGATCCTCTGGAGTGGTAGTGCTATACGTATAAGCTGCTCCCGCATCAAGTACTCGAGCCAGCGTCGCAGTGTTGAATATATGTGTTGTGCGTGTGTCTGTGTTCTATCTACGAGTGCAAGTTGACAAAACTATTATAGTCGAGCGTACTATGCAAATGAGCCATTGCATTTACTCAGCCAATACTCGGGGGTAAGAAAAACATCAGTTACAGAACTTCCGGTTTGATAATTAAGCCGGCCTCTAATAGCCGCGTACGAGCACGAGCTGAAATATGCCTCGGTCGGTCTAGTCGGGCTGTTTAGCAGCTATCAGCTATACAACGTAGTACGAGATAAAGGAGCGCTTGGCGATACGCTCGGTAGACGTTGCTGCTGCAGGAGCAAATTAAGCGAGTCGCAATTGCAGCGGGAGAGGTCGCGCTTCGAGTGCCAACAAGGTCTCTGGAGTATCTGGAATACAGGCCGTTTCGCTGCTCGCCGCTGCTCCCCCTGCCTTGTCTGCTGCTGCTGTTGTTCTTGTTGTTGTTACTGCGACTATGAGCTCGAGTGCGAACTGTAAAGTGCCTATATCTGCGCTGCGACGATTCCCCGTATCGTCGCGACTATTTTGCAGACGTACGTGTTACTTTCTCGCTTGGCGTCGTCGTGCAACACAGCTCGACGTAGGCTCCGCGTCGATCGCTTTCGATAATTTCCATGAGATTATAAACGCGAGCCTCTTGTGCATCGGCGGAGAGGACTCGATACATCCGGGGGACGCTGGCTATACAATTAACCAGAAGATCATATATTCCTCGGCGGTAATCTCTGTTTTGCGCCTGTGAGCTGGAATCGAGATCGAAATTGCTGGATCGCGCATTCTTCGAGTATTCGCAGTCACGAATGTAGTTTCCGAAAACTACCGCGTGGCATTCGGTAATTATTGGGCAGAGGCCCCCTTCGATCGCGAGCGAAGCTCAGCGCTTAGCCCCTCGCTCGAAATTTGGATTATCGGTCCCGGCACGCTGCTCGCCCGATAATTAAACGATCGCGCGGATTTGCATGCGTAATTTTTTTCCTTTCCCTGGCGCGCGCGCGCGCGCGAGCACAAACTCGATACTCTGCACGGAAGGCTCTTTGCGAATATTTTTCTCGCGCTGCTCATCGTAGTCGTCGACGTTGGCTTTCTACTTGGCTTGTACAATCAGCGCAGAATTGGCTATTTTAGATGCTCGCTTTGAATTAACGAAGGTGAAATTGGCCGGAAAATGATCTTTCGGTCGCTGCTGCTTGCATATCGCCGTGCAAACATAATGAACGGAGCGAGGATAATCTAATTGGTGCGTGAAAGCTCTACCTCCAGTCGACGTTTGTGTGTGTGTGTGTATACATGTATTAGTACGAAGTCAAGTAGACGATACTGTGTACGCGTTAAAATACAATTACTCGGGCTTGTTTTCGCCTCTCGTCTCTCGTGTATAATGCTCGCCGCGCACGCTTATAGTCGTATAGAAGTAAACCGCTTGGCCAAGCTCCATCGGTGGCCAAAAGCTTCCTTGTATATCGTATATACAGCAGTGCTGATCCATCGCGAAACGACTGCACAATTATCTATATGATACGTGTTGGCCAGCAATGGAGCTTGCTTAGTAGAGCGTCTTGCGTATCGGCGACGCCCACGTGACTCTTACTACAAACATCGCAGACTGCACTATTTAGTCGACGCGTGACCGAGCGATGCGCGCGCGTATACATTGCACGTTGTACGCGCCACACGTGGCGGCTTCTGTTCCTCTTTTTTTCCTCTCTCTCTCTGCTTTTTCTTGCTTCTTTCTCTTTTTTTTCCTTCGCTGCGTGTGCCGTATTATTTGCCGAGGAGGTGCGAAGTAGGTAAACAGGGACAATAAGTCTGAGGAGGTGCTAAAAGCCACTTGTTTGGAATTCCTCGCTCGTTCGATCATATCTCGACGGCGCATTTCCTCGGCTCGCAGCTCGATGGGGCGGCTGTGAGAGAGAGTCAGTCGGTGCAGCGCGTGAAAAACGTTAAAAGGCCCTAACGCGGAAATATCGCTATCGGAGGCGAAACACGTATAGAAATTATACCACGAGGCGTAACTCGAGTAATGGATCTGCGCATACTAACAGTCGTGCGCGGCAACATTAGTAAAAGCCCATATCGTCCGCTGCACTATGCGAAGCCTTTCCACGTTCAGCAATAATTGCGCGGGCCGTCATATCAAAACGAATCGTTTGCATCTGTTATATATATATATATGTATAGCTAATATGGTTTGCGCTTTGTGAGCGCTGTATATACAAAGTGATATTCTATGTTCGTTTTAATGCTTTAATTATTTACATGCATTCGCCATTCAGGCCGGCTAATATCGAATCGACAGCGCGAGGATTCGCACCCATTGTATACAACGCGAACGTCCAGAATATAGTTTCCGAGCTCCAAGGATACAAGTTGAAAGGGGCGATTTTTTCGTGCTCCACGCGGATATTTCTGGCTTAACTCGCGTATATCGCGGTGTATTCGTTTCAATTAGCGGTGATTTTGCCGGTTTGGCCAGGGCGTAAAGTGGCCGCATTTATATTCGAGCAACGATACAGCACCATACGTACATAAAAACGAAAAATTAATAGGCGCGAAAATTCGGCATCGCGCACTCGTAATTCGCGGCCTTTACATTGTGACGCGCGCGCGCTTATAGCATGTTTAATGTGTCCGCTTCTCTGGCCGATATCTGCGTGTACGCAAAATACCGTTAGTCCCTCGGCCCAGCGATTTTTAGCGCATAATACACGCATAATTTCGTGAAAAGAAATATTTTTGCCCGTGTGAGGTCTGTCACGAGCAGCAGGTCCAGGAGGAGTACGTGTATATTATATGCGAGCTGCAGGTCGTATCTCGCGCGTGCACACGAGCGCAACGCAGCTGTCGCGCGCTCATCATTATTATTATTGAGGAAAGAAAAAAAGAATCGGTGTATCGGCCGCGCGCGCATCCATGTACGCACATAAAGATCCGGCAATGTTGCGCCGAGAAAATTATGGGCTTTCGTGACCGTAATGGCGCTAAGGAGGAGAGAAAGGGATGGATGTTACGTGTATTTTCGGCGGAGAGGACGTTGCTGCGGTGGCGGCGACTGATTTTATCTTCTTTAATTATATGCGCGCGCAGTAGCTTTGGTGGCGAGGAAGCATCGAACGAGGTGCACAGCTTCGAGCGACGACCGATCGAACGCAATTTCCGCCTCCAAAACTAGAAATCAAAGTTTCGCAGGACGAAAATAGCCGACGAATCGAGAGCCGACCTGTCGTAAGCGATCGGATGATATCGAGGTCGCCCGGAGCCAATCGAGCTCGCTGTATATATAGAAATAAAAGTGCATGAAAAATGCATACTATGCAGCTGTGACGCCGCGCCGAGCCGCGCCACGATGTGTATAATTACAAGACTCGGCGATAAGGTCTCGCATCAGCCGCCACCGCCGCCGCCTCGTCGCTGTCGATTGATTCATCCTTAATGGAACGAGTACATGAATTTTCTATCATCTCGAGCTCGAATAGACGCGTATGCAGACAACGTCGTAGTCATCGGCGTCGTCGTCGTCCGTTGTAATATCTTCATTTGGCTCTCTGCGATAAGTATCGCGTGCGCACACACCGAGAGCGCGAGTACAAATTTGTGATTCAAAATATGACTGTACGCGCCTGTAAATGTAAACGCTATGTATACTAGGCATGGTAGTGTACGCGCCGAGACGATATTAGCACTTTATGCTCTGTGACGAGTACAGCGTGAAGTGCATAGCGTCGAGCCGCGCGTGCGCTTACAGTCCATAAATTTTTGACCGTTATGATGCGCTCGCCTGTATAAATTAGAAATTAATGTTATATACACGCATAAATATTCGCCAATGTTGATTGTTCGATAGTGACGATAAACCGTTGCGTTTTATTGCGAGGATGCGTCTATGTGCAAACGAGACAGCTCGAGCTGCACGTGCTCACACGACTTTTTTTCTATTTCATTGTCTCCGCGAGCGATAATTGCTTCTCTTGCATAATCCATAATGCTGCTGCCGCTGCGCGAGATGTGCGCTCGTCGTCGTCGTCGTGGTCCGTATAGGAAGCGCGAGGAGGGAAAAATCGATAGGTCGCAGCAGCCTCGGGAGATGTTGTTACTCGGCTTTGCGGCTGCTAGTGCTGGTAAAAGTTGTCGAGAGCGCGCCGTGAGCTTCGTATTACACGCGGCTGCGGGTGGATAGGCCGTGCGCACGATCTAGAGCAGATCTAAACGCAGGGCAGACGAAAAGTCGAGCACGATCCGCATTACAAACGAGCCAATATTTCCGTAGCGATATCGTCCGATGATTTGTCCAAGTACGCCTAGAAGAGGATAGCGTAGTCGCGTGTCAAATCGAGAGCGTCGAGTGCGCCCTTTCCGCGCAGTCAATTTGACTGACAAACAGCGCCAACTTCTGACGGATCGGCATTAGCCTGCTCTGGCTTGTTTCTCTAGTCCAGACCCCAGGGGCGCCCCCGTATGAAAAAATATTCGAATGGAATATTTTCGTTGTTTCTTGTGGAAAATGGTCGTCTGAATCCGAATCTGCATGTTGGTAAACCGGAAAATGGTCGGAAAATTTTTTAAACAATTTTCTTTACACAAATTGCACAAATTTGAAATTTTCCACCCAAAACTAATTTTTTTAGGTTTTTGGGGTCATTTTAAACAAAAAAGTACTCTTGTGATTTTTCTCTAAAATTGATATTTTCCGAGATATTTAACATTGAAATTTCGAAAAAATGCAAAAATGGCGGTTTTCAACCCTCTGTAAAAGGGTTAAAAATTATGAATTTCGATGTTGGCGATAGTCCTACATTATCTTTATATCTTCATTAATGAAATGAAAAAATGAAAATTTGTAAAACTTAATTGTTAAGCTATGGTTTTTAGACTCAAATGATAGGCGCGTGTATACGTGTATACGTGTATACACAGCGGCCATACGCTCACGGCGCTCACACGTATACACGCGCCTATCATTTGAGTCTAAAAACCATAGCTTAACAATTAAGTTTTACAAATTTTCATTTTTTCATTTCATTAATGAAGATATAAAGATAATGTAGGACTATCGCCAACATCGAAATTCATAATTTTTAACCCTTTTACAGAGGATTGAAAACCGCCATTTTTGCGTTTTTTCGAAATTTCAATGTTAAATATCTCGGAAAATATCAATTTTAGAGAAAAATCACAAGAGTACTTTTTTGTTTAAAATGACCCCAAAAACCTAAAAAAATTAGTTTTGGGTGGAAAATTTCAAATTTGTGCAATTTGTGTAAAGAAAATTGTTTAAAAAATTTTCCGACCATTTTCCGGTTTACCAACATGCAGATTCGGATTCAGACGACCATTTTCCACAAGAAACAACGAAAATATTCCATTCGAATATTTTTTCATACGGGGGCGCCCCTGGGGTCTGGACTACTCAAGGTATTATACAACACATACACGAGTGCGCGCACACACACATACACAGCATTCCAGAAATGTTTCGCGCGTCCGAGACTCTATTTCAGCTCTTCTCCGTTTGCCTTCGTCAGTGTGTGTGTGTGTGCGTCTGTGTATATCAGAGTAGTCTGCAGTCGAAATAGGCGTAGTCGTGTGTGTGTGCGTTGATGCACTCGGTCTTGCATACATACATGCATACATGCTATGTACGTACAAACGCGTAACGGTGTTTTCCACTCGTTCGCACATGCGATCCCACGCTAATAATTCCCCCGTACCCCCTCCCCTGCAGTGCAGCGGTGGCAGCGGCAGCTCGAGTAATGCACGCATATGCGCGCGCTGCCGTACATTGAGCGATGCGTGCGTAATAAACGTGAGTTTGCGGCTGCGGCTGCAGCACCGACTGATGAAGAAAGTAAAAGAGACTGCATACATGCGCTGCGCCAAAGAAACAGGTACCCGTACATGCATGTGTGTGAGCAGCGAGGCGAAGAAGGAAAAAATGTAGATCGCGTCGAGTCGGCCTTTAAACGCGCGCGTGACGCCGTTTTTGGAGCGCACCTCGCGATGCGCGAAACGGCCTATATATCGACGATACATCTGATTTATAGGGATACTAGACGAGTGTCGCAGATAGCGATCGAGCAAACACTCGCTACTCTATATCTATCTCTCTGAGAACGATCGTACACAGCGCGTCGTTTGGCCAACTGAGTCATTATATTCCGTGCGCGGTAATAATTGGCGCGGGGCTGTTTTTAAGATTTTTACGAGGACTCGCGAGAACCAATATAATAGGGGCCATAATCTCGCGCGCGCCAGCTGATCCTTAATTGCCACTCGCGACTCAACTTTGTCGAGTCTCGTAAAAGGTAAATATTGGCGATAAATAAAGTTTTGCGGCGCGGTTTCACGCCTTCCGCTGCGATCTCTCGCTCGTGCGCTGTATACCGATCGACACGCGCTTGGCACACACACACACACACACACACACACGAGCCTCGGCGTTGTAAATCAATCCCGCGCGCGCTCGAGCCTCGCCTTTCAATCGCTCGATCAGCGTCGTGGCTCATCCAAACGATTCGCTCGGATACGCCGCGAGTCGTTCATCACCTCGCGCCTATTTACATTTGCATGGGCCAAACTCGAGTTTCTACCTGTACGTTATGTGTAGGCATAATGCACACGGGCGAAAGAATGGGTCGAACGCATGCCGTGTATCGCAGGCTAGCGAGATGCCGATCTGCCGCGGAGAAGGTAAAGCCCGCAGCCTTGACCTTGCACTTGATATTTCTCCTCGTAAAACTGCTCGCGCGGTGCAACGCGCAGCGTGCGAAAAAGAGGCCGCTTACGCTTGCGTCACAGCTGCTGCTGCTGGTGCCTCGCTCGTGTTCAGCGTATATTTCTCCGTGCGACAGCTATCCTGCAGCACGCAATGCTACGTACGTACTCTGCGGCTCGGAGCTCTCGAGCAGCAGCTATCTATATAGGACGTGTTGTTTTTGCACATATAAATGTTGCGAAGCGCGCTGCTCTGAGAATTAGGTTTCTTGTCCCTCGCGCGCGCGCCACTGCTGCGCCAGCAAAGCGAGGAAAACTAGTTTTCAAAAATTATTTTACGACTTTATACATTATACGTGCATTGTATACGCTCGTATCAAGCGAATTCAAGCTAATTGGCAAATTATTCTAATCTAGCCAGAGAAATTCATGCTGCAGAGGGATTTATACGAGTATACCGCAAAACGATGGGGGATCGATGTGACGTTGGAAAGTTTTGATCGCACAGCTCCGACTTTATTGCACGCATCTTTACAACCGAAAACGACTCGCACGTAAGAATTTTATTTATTTTTCGAATTTTTTTTTGTTTTTTGTTTTATGTCTTTCTTATTTAAACTTTCATCATCATTAGCGTAAACTACTTGCCCTCATATTTTTCGCGTTTTGTGCTTTAATAATTTTTCTAGCTTTCGCGTGATTATAGTGTAATTGAACAAAAATATGTACAAATAACTTTTTAAGAATCCCTATGTTTTTTAAATAGAGCCATTTTTTTATTATGAAATTAGTCAAAAAACTCGAGGAGAAATAAGATTATTATACCATCATGTTTCGCAGCGCCAACGCGGACTATGAAGATAAAATCAAAAAAAAATGCATCCATGTTCCGACAAATTGTCGTTGGTCGATATGGAATCATCGAGTGACACACAATTTGTCATAGGCCAATTCGATCGGTTTAGTTGGGCATTTCGCCAATCGCAATGTACATGCTTTTCTTGCACAGCGCAGAATCGAGGGAATAATACAGAGCCTAGTCAATGTACAACACAGGCGCAACGACGAGCCCACGCAAGTCGATCAAAAATTATAATGCAGAACAAACACTATATGTGCACTCGAGTATCCGTAGAGCTTGTTTTATTACGCATATAGTTATGCATGTTATATAGGCGAGATATTATACACGCGCAGTATAAGCCCGTAATTCGTAGGAGTATTTGAACGAGGCATCTCTCTCGAAGCTTACGTAAGCAAACACTATGCGCGATATCGATGACGATTATTCAAATTGAAAGTAAGCGTGTTTAATCCGGCCTGCTTTTGCTAATTCGACGTGTACTTATGCATGCTTACATCCGAGCAACTTGAAAAATGCCCCCGAGTCCAAGTCGTAGTCTTCGCTTTGCGCGACGACGAAAAAAAAAAAAATAGTGTCCGAGCGTCGCCGCGCACTCGCGTATCCTATTATATCCGCGGATACGAAGTATTAACGGTATACGTGCTGTAGGAGAGCTGCGAGCGAAGCTCCTCCGTACGCTTCCCGCTTTTAGTCTAAAAACCGCGCGCGCGAAGGAGGTGAAATGAAAAAAAAAGGAAAACAAGTACTTTCCAGGTACGTTGGTAGCTGCTGCGTAACTGCACTTTTGTCCAGGCGCTGCTCACTCGATAAGAGAGCATAATTGTGACTACGGGCTTTTTGCCACACGGACACACACTCGCACACATTCACACACGCGTGCAAGTGTGCATAAGCACGCGGAGAAATGCGATTTTCTCGCGCGCTCTCGAATCGAAGCTTTCGCGCGCTTAAATATCGTCCCCTTTGACGCCACTCGCGCGTTTGTTGATTTTTCGCACTCGACTTCTCCTGGAAATATATGTCCCGCTCATGCAGCCTGCCGAGGACTTATCGGACTTTGCGTATTCGCGCCAAACGGGCATATCGTTAAAACGAGCAAGATTAGCATGACATATATTACACAAACACACATGTACACGAGAGCAATCGTACGTACGCTTCTCGAGTACAGTAAAAAACCCGTTAAACCGACTTCTGACCATTGGAGATTTCCGTTTCGTAGTAATAGCGAGGCGCGAGCGCGAGTGTATCTTACTTAATGTAAATTCAAGTGCGCCTCTAAGGCAGCTCGAGCAAGCACGAGGCACAGAGAGCGCGACGAGAAAGAGATGATTAATAAACCCCCGACGATCTCGTCTTTTTGCAGCTGTTAACTTGTATAATACGCGCGGGAGAGTCGTACTATTAAATTACGAATTAACGCTGATCATCCCTCTCGCGTCTGTAATGTACGAGACGCCTTGTAATTTCAGCGGATTATATTAGACGAGTCCTCTTGTCGTCGACGCATTTCTCCTTCTTCTTTCTCTCTATCCTTTTTTCTCTTCTCCCGCACTCGCTCAGCGCCTTCGCGAATTTTAATCTACTTCGATTTATGTGAATCATTTATTCGCAGCCAGTGCGGGAGGACTTTTAATGTCGTTGGATTATTCATTCTAATGAATATAACGCCAATTCATAAGCGCCTATATAAGCGGGCCGATCGATTTCCGTTATATTTAAAAATGTCCATCCTCGGATTCGGCCCTCTCTCAAATTTCAATAATGTCCACCGAGTGGCTATAATTAAATTGCAGGATTTTCATTACACCTATATATAACGTATACATGCACACTTCGAAGCAGGCTTGCCTTCATTGTTAGCACGAATTGGCAGCTCTTTTTCTCTTCCTTTTTTTCAATGTGCCCGTGCAATTTAAAATAACGAATTCGAGAATAGAGTTGAAAATTGACACGCGTATATCAACGAATACACTCGACAACTAAGTTTAATTCTTGACTGAATGCGCACAAGAGCATAGAATTCTAGGCGCGTTCGCGTATATATACGAGAAAGGGAAAATGAAATATCTGCCAAGCTGACCTAGAAAATGGCTTGATCAGTAGTAGTGCAGTGCCGCGGGGTGGGGTTTTGCCGGCATCGCTAGCACATGTAGATCAGGCTGCGTATTAAATTTTACCGAACGTATTTTTATCGATTGTATATCTGCGAGTGAAACTATTTTTAATGCTCGCTCGTTGGCGCGCGCGCACGGGGTAAATCCGATGCATTAGCAGCAGCATCAGCGGCAACAGCAGCAGCAGTTTCGCGCGTAGATTCCATCGGTGAGAAAATTCCTGGCCGTTTGCGCGTGTTATTAGTCGCGCGCGAGTGCAAGATAAGAAAGAGGAAACATCCGCGCACGCGTATGTATAAATGCGTCTGTGTATGCGGCACGTATGTATATAAATCATAATGCGCGAGGCAATTTATCGGTGCTCGCGGATCGGTGACATTTGTCGCGGCCGTTAAATTGAATGAAACTCGACATGGACGTCGGACGCATAAAATACATATAAATAATCAATGATTGGCGAGTGTGATTAATGCCTATACGAGGCTAAGATAAAACGACCACCCACTGCAGAAAGAGTCGCGCGCGCGCTATCAGAGTCTCATCTTTTAAGCAAAGGATCGTGCGTCTATCGATCACAAATCCACACACACACACTTACATAGAAGGTAGTGCAGCACGTAGAAACAGTTAGATACAGCTTGCAAGGACTCAATGGCATAGCAACAAAAGCCATTGCGCGCAGGGATAGCAGCAGCTAAGAAAGAAAGAGGATAGAGCCATAGGTGGGCCGTCGCAGCAGCAGCAGCAGCTGACCGCTCGGCTAAACTGCACCGCTAACCGGAATGAGAGAGACCCCGAGGCTGTAGGTATACGCTACAGCACAGACACTCATGCACTTGCAAACAACGAGAGCATCTTTCGCCCCACGAGTCGACGACGATGACGCTCGTCTGTCATCGTGTATATGGGCTAAGCCATAATTAGGGTGATGACCAAAAAATTTTATCTCTTCTAACTACACCAAGTTGTAGTTTATATTGAAAAGAAATGATCCACCAAGTAAGAGACCCCAAGGTCTTGTAGTTTGGTGTGTGTCGGGCTTCAAAGACAAGTCTTGAAAAATGACTTTTTTCTGTGTACCTTCACATTGGGCCTGAAAAAATAATAAAAAATAAGCTTTTTATGGAAAATTTCATGAGAAATTCAATGAAACTATTATTGAGTGTGTGCGATGCATACTACCTTGTGTATTGCCAAATATAAGGTTAATATTAAAATATAAACATGTTCGTATCCTTGGATTTGGCTCATACTGTCAGAGGTTCTTTCTTATGTTAATAAGAAGCTCTCCAGCGAGTGGCATAATCGGCAGACTTATTTTGGCCAAGTTATAGCAGTTAACGAGGATGACAGTCCAATAAAATGATTATTCCTATATGTCAGATGATAAATCACATGTTGCTTGCTGTACAGATGACCCAAACTTCAGCCAATAGATCCTGAAATGTGCCTGAAACAGAACTTGAATGACAATATAATAAAATATATAATGCTCATTATATTGCCAATAAATAATATTACAAATTGAGCTAAGGCGTATACAGATAAATGATTATTTACCTTAATGCGCTAAATATCATTTACTTTGCATACATCCCACCAATTTATTTTATCTAATCTATACAACAAATCTTTTTTATATTATGAAAAAATCTTAAAAATACTCACATAGCTGTATTGTGTTGTGATGAATACTGTGCATCACACTTGTACCTGGATACTGCAACTTGACATCTGCTGCTGGAAGTCGAAGTCCCTGGCTGTAATAGAAACCTGAAATCATTCACACAAAGTATCACTTGTCTTGTTTGATATATTTTAATGCACCAATAATTTGATTTTTAAAAAACTTATCTAATGACTATTTATTTACATGTCAACATAACCATGCAAGTAATGTTGACAACTTTCCATGGCACAAATTTAACATATTAAGTAATGAATCCCCTACACTACTTTTTAATCACTTAACTATAGATTTTTTAAGTATTTAACACACAAATACAATCTTTCTATTCAGCATCACAGCGAATGATAGTTGTAAGCAGAACACGTAACTGAGACAGATGCAAAATATGTGTAACGCAGTGCCGGGCGCCGGGCGTATTCTACACCTG